>NW_028270180.1:90067839-90397839 GCF_037043375.1 Chiloscyllium plagiosum | reverse complement strand
GAAAGCAGTATCTGTTGTACTGTGGAAGCAATATCTGAGGTATTGAGTGAGCACTGTTTGAAGAATTGAGGGAGCAATTTCTGAGGTACTTAGGGAGCACTTTCTGAGTTATTAAGAGAGCACTATCTGAGGTACTGAGGGAGCATTTTCTGAGTTATTGAGGGTGCACTATCTGAGGTATTGAGGGAGCATTTTCTGAAGTACTGAGGTAGAACATTCTGAGGTATTGAGGGACCACTTTCTGAGCTATTGAGGGAGCACTTTCTGAGGTATTGAGGGAGCACTATCTGAGGTACCGAGGGAGTACTAACTGAGGTATTGAGGGGGCACTATATGGGTTTTGAGGAAGCACGATCTGAGGTATTGTGGGTGCACATTCTGAGGTATTGAGGGAGCACTTTCTGAGTTATTGAGGGAGAACTGTCTGAGATATTGAGGGAGAACAATCTGACGTATTGAGGGAGCACATTCAGAGGCGTTGAGGGAGCACGTTCTGACGTACTGATGGAGCACTTTCTGAGGTACTGAGGGAGTACTAACTGAGGTTTTGAGGGAGCACTATCTGATGTAATGAGGGAGCACTATCTGAGGTATTGAGGGAAATCTTTCTGAGGTACTGAGGGAGCACTTTCTGAGGTACTGAGGGAGCACTATCTGTGGTATTGAGGGAGTACTAACTGAGGTATTGAGGGAGCACTAAATGGGTTTTGAGGAAGCACTATCGGAGGTAATGTGGGTGCACTTTCTGAGGTACTGAGTGAGCACTTTCTGAGGTATTTAGGGAGCACTGTCTGAGGTACTGAGAGAGCACTTTTTCATATATTGTGGGAGCACTTTCTGAGGTATTGAGGGAGCACTTTCTGAGATCTTAAGGGAGTACTATCTGAGTCATTGAGGGAGCACTATCTGACGTACTGAGGAAACACTATCTGAGGCATTGAGGGAGAACTATCTGAGGTACTGAGGGAGCACTATCTGAGTTATTGAGGGAGCACTATCAGATGTACTCTGGAAATACTGTCTGAGGTACTGAGGGAGAACTATCTGAGGTAATGAGGGAGCAGTACCTGAATATTGAGGGAGCACAATCTAAGGTATTGAGGGAGCACTCTCTGGGGAATTAAGGGAGTACAATCTGAGGAACAGAGGGAGAACTATCTGAAGTACTGAGAATGCAGTATCTGTTTTACTGTGGAAGCAATATCTGAGGTATTGAGGGAGCACTTTCTGAAGTATAGAGGGAGCAATTTGTGAGGTACTTAGGGAGCACTTTCGGAGGTATTGAGAGACCACTATCTGGGGTACTGAGGGAGCACTTTCTGAGTTACTGAGGGATCACTATCTGAGGTAGTGAGGGAGTACTATCTGATGTAATGAGGAAGCACTATCTGAGGTATTGAGGGAGCATCTTCTGAGGTACTGAGGTAGAACATTCTGAGGTATTGAGGGAGCACTTTCTGAGCTGTTGAGTGGGCACTTTCTGAGGTACTCAGGGAACACTCCCTGAGGTACTGAGGGAGCACGTTTTGAGATATTGAGGGAGCAATTTCTGAGGTACTGCGGGAGCACTATCTGAGGTAGTGAGGGTGCACTTTCCGAGGTATTAAGAGAGTACCATCTGAGGAACTGAGGGAGAACTATCTGAGGTACTGAGGGAGCACTATCTGAGTTATTAAGGGAGCACTATCTGATGTACTGAGGAAACACTATCTGAGGTATTGAGGGAGCACTTTCTGAAGTACTGAGGGAGCACGTTCAGAGGTATTGAGGGAGCACTATCAGATGTACTGAGGAAGCATCATCTGAGGCATTGAGTGAGAACTATCTGAGGGACTGAGGGAGCACTATCTGAGTTATTGAGGGAGCACTATCAGATGTACTGTGGAAAAACTATCTGACGTACTGAAGGAGCACTTTCTGTGGTATCGAGCGAGAACTATCTGAGGAATTGAGAGCACATTATCTGATGTACTGAGGGAGAAATATCTGATCTATTGAGGGAGCACATTCTAAGGTATTGTGGGAGCAAATTCCGTGGTATTGAGGGCGTACTATCCGAGGTATTGAGGGAGAACTATCTGAGATATTGAGGGAGAACGATCTGACGTATTGAGGGAGCACTTTCTGAGGTATGGAGGGAGAAATATCTGAGGTATTGAGGGAGCAATTTCTGAGGTATTGAGAGAGCACTTTCAGAGGCATTGAGGGAGCACTTTCTGAGATACTGATGGAGCACTTTCTGAGGTACTGAGGGAGCACTTTCTGAGGTACTGAGGGAGCACTTTCTGAGGTATTGAGAGCACAGTATCTCATGTACTGAGGGAGAAATATCTGATGTAATGAGGAAGCACTATCTGAGGTATTGAGGGAGCACTATCTGAGGTATTAAGGGAGTACTATCTGAGGTACTGAGGGAGCACTACCTGAGCTATTGAGGGTGCACAATCTGATGCACTGAGGAAGCAATATCTGAGGTATTGAGGGAGTACTAAGTGAGGTCTTGAGGGAGCACTTTCTGTGTCTTGAGGAAATACCATCTGTGGTATTATTGAAGCACTTTCTGAGGTACAAAGGGAGCACTTTCTGAAGTATTGAGGGAGCACTATCTGAGGTGCTGAGAGAGCACTTTTTGATATATTGAGGGAGCACTATCAGATGTACTGTGGAAACACTATCTGAGGTACTGAGGGAGCACTTTCTGAGGAATTGAGGTAAAACTATCTGAGGAATTGAGAGCACATTATCTGATGTGCTGAGGGAGAAATATCTGATGTAATGTGGAAGCAATATCTGAGGTATTGAGGGAGCACTATCTGAGGTATTAAGGGAGTACTATCTGAGGTACTGAGGGAGCACTACCTGAGCTATTGAGGGTGCACAATCTGATGCACTGAGGAAGCACTATCCGAGGTATTGAGGGTGTACTAAGTGAGGTCTTGAGGGAGCACTTTCTGTGATTTGTGGAAACACTATCTGTGGTATTATTTTAGCCCTTTCTGAGGTACAGAGGGTGCACTTTCTGAAGTATTGAGGGAGCAATATCTGAGGGGCTGAGAGAGTACTTTTTGATATATTGAGGGAGCACATTCTGAGGTATTGAGGGAGCACTATCTGAGGTCCAGAGGGAGCACTTTTTGAGATATTGAGGATGCATTTTCTGAGGTACTGAAGGACCACTATCTGAGGTATTGGGGGAGCACTGTCTGCGGTATTAAGGGAACACTATCTGAGGTATTGATGCAGCACCTTCTGAGGTATTAAGGGAATACTATCTGAGGAACTCAGGGAGAAATATGTGAGGTACTGAGGAAACACTATGTGAGGTACTGAGGAAGCACTATCTGAGGTATTGAGGGAGCACTATCTGAGGTACTGAGGGAGCACTTTTCGAGATATTGAGGGAGCATTTTCTGAGGTACTGAGGGAGCACGATCTGAGGAACTCAGGGAGAACTAAGTGAGGAACTGAGGAAGCACTTTTTGACATATTGAGGGAGAACTATCTGAGGTACTGAGAAAGCAGTATCTGTTGTACTGTGGAAGCAATATCTGAGGTATTGTGGGAGCACTTTCTGAAGTATTGAGGGAGCACTTTCTGAGGTAATGATGGAGCACTTTCTGAGGTATTGAGGGAGCACTATCTGAGGTATTGAGGGAGCACATTCTGAGGTACTCAGGGAACACGTTCGATGGTACTGAGGGAGTACTTTCTGAGGTACATGAGAGAGCATTTTCTGAGCTATTGAGGGAGCACTGTCTGAGGTACTGAGGGAGCACTATCTGAGGTATTGAGGGAGTACTATCTGATGTATTGAGGGAGCACTTTCTGAGGTACTGAGGGAGCACTTTCTGAGGTATTGAGGGAGCACTATCTGAGGTATTGTGGGAGTACTAACTGAGGTATTGCGGGAGTGCTATATGGGTTTTGAGGAAGCACTATCTGAGGATTGTGGGTGCACTTTCTGAGGTACTGAGGGAGCACTTTCTGAGGTATTGAGGGAGCACTATCTGAGGTACTGAGAGAGCACTTTTTGATAAATTGTGGGAGCACTTTCTGAGGTATTGAGGGAGCACTTACTGAGGTCTTAAGGGAGTACTATCTGAGTTATTGAGGGAGCACTATCGGATGTACTGAGGAAACACTATCTGAGGCATTGAGGGAGAACTATCTGAGGTGCTGAGGGAGCACTATCTGAGTTATTGAGGGAGCACTATCAGATGTACTCTGAAAATACTGTCTGAGGAACTGAGGGAGAACTATCTGAGGTAATGTGGGAGCAGTACCTGAATATTGATGGAGCACAATCTAAGGTATTGTGGGAGCACTCTCTGGTGTATTAAGGGAGTACTATCTGAGGAACAGAGGGAGAACTATCTGAGGTACTGAGAAAGCAGTATCTGTTGTACTGTGGAAGCAATATCTGAGGTATTGAGGGAGCACTTTCTGATGTATTGAGGGAGCAATGTCTGAGGTACTTAGGGAGCACTTGCTTAGATATTGAGAGAGCACTATCTGAGGTACTGAGGGAGCATTTTCTGAGTTACTGAGGAATCACTATCTGAGGTATTGAGGGAGCATCTTCTGAGGTACTGAGGTAGAACAATCTGAGGTATTGAGGGAGCAGTTTCTGAGATATTGGGGGAGCACTTTCTGAGGTACTGAGGGAGTACTTTCCGAGTCACATGAGCGCGCACCTTCTGAGGTATAGTGAGAGAGTACTGTCTGAGGTACTGAGGGTAGCACTTTCTGAGTTACTGAGGGAGCACTATCTGAGGTATTGAGGGAGTACATTATGATGTAATGAGGAAGCACTATCTGAGGTATTGAGGGAGCAATTTCTGAGGTACTGAGGGAGCACTATCTGAGGTATTGAGGGAGTACTAACTGAGGTATTGAGGGAGCACTTTCTAGGTTTTGAGGAAGCACTACCTGAGGTACTGAGGAAGCACTATCTGAGGTACTGAGGGAGTACTAATTGAGGTACTGTGGGAGCAATTTCTAGGTCTTGAGGGAGCACTATCTGAGGTCCTGAGAGAGCACTTTTTGAGATATTGAGGGAGCACTATCTGATGTACTGAGGAAGCACTATTTGAGGCATTGAGGGAGAACAATCTCGGGTACTGAGGGAGCACTATCTGAGTTATTGAGGGAACACTATCAGATTTACTGTGGAAACACTATCTGAGGTACTGAGGGAGCCCTTTCTGAGGTATTGAGGGAAAACTATCTGAGGAATTGGGAGCACATTATCTGATGTACTGTGGGGGAAATATCTGATCTATTGAGGGAACACATTCTATGGTATTGTGGGTGCACATTCTGAGGTATTGAGGGAGCACGTTCTGAGGTATTGAGTGAGAACTATCTGAGATATTGAGGGAGAATGATCTGATGTATTGTATGAGCACTTTCCGAGGTATTGAGGGAGAAATATCTGAGGTATTGAGGGAGCACTTTCAGAGGTATTGAGAGAGCACTACCTGAGGTATTGAGGGAGCACAATCTGAGGGACTGAGGGAGCACGTTCTGCGGTATTGAGGGAGCACTTTCTGAGGTACTGCGGGAGCACTATCTGAGGTATTGAGGGAGAACAATCTGAGGTATTGTGGGAGCACTATCTGAGGCATTGAGGGAGAACTATCTCAGGTATTGAGGGAGCACTTTCAGAGGTATTGAGGGAGAACTATCTGAGGTATTGAGGGAGCACTATCTGAGGTATTGAGGGAGAACAATCTGAGGGATTGAGAGAGCACTTTCAGACGTTTTGAGGGAGAACAATCTGAGGTATTGTGGGAGCACTATCTGAGGCATTGAGGGAGAACTATCTCAGGTATTGAGGGAGCACTTTCAGAGGTATTGAGGGAGAACTATCTGAGGTATTGAGGGAGCACTATCTGAGGTATTGAGGGAGAACTATCTGAGGGATTGAGAGAGCACTTTCAGACGTTTTGAGGGCGCACTCTCTGAGGTTTTGATGGAGCACTTTCTGAGGTATTGAGTTAGCACTTTCTGAGGTACTGAGGGGACACTTTCTGAGGTATTGAGACAGCACTATCTGACGTACTGAGGAAGCACTATCAGAGGAACTGATGCAGCACTATCTGAGGTACTGAGGGAGAATTATCTGAGGTATTGATGGAGCACTTTCTGAGGTATTGAGGTAGTACTTTCTGAGGTACTGATGGAACACTCTCTGAGGTATGGAGGGAGCACTTTCGAGGTATTGACGGAGAACTGCCTGAGGTATTGAGGGAGCACTTTCTGAGGTACAGAGGGAGAGCTATCTGAGGTACTGAGTGAGCAAATTCCGAGGTATTGATGGAGCACTATCTGAGGTAATGAGGGAGAACTATCTGAGGTATTGATGGAGCACTTTCTGAGGTATTGAGGAAGCACTTTCTGAGGTATTGAGGGAGCACTCTCTGAGGTATTGAGCGAGCACTATCTGAGGTACTGAGGATGCACTTTCTGATGTATTGAGGGAGCACTTGCAGAGGTATTGAAGGAGCACTATCTGAGGTATTGAGGGAGCACTATCTGAGGTATTGAGGGAGAACTATCAGAGGTATTGAGGAGCACAATCTGAGGTATTGAGGGAGATCTATCTGAGGTATTGAGCGAGCACTTTCGGAAGTTTTGAGGGAGAACTATCTGAGGCATTGAAGGAGGACTATGTTAGGCATTGAGGGCGCACTCTCTGAGGTATTGATGCAGCACTTTCTGTGGTATTGAGGTAGCACTTTCTCAGGTACTGAGGGGACACTTTCTGAGGTATTGAGGGAACACTATCTGACGTACTGA
This sequence comes from Chiloscyllium plagiosum, assembly GCF_037043375.1. NCBI lineage: Eukaryota > Metazoa > Chordata > Chondrichthyes > Orectolobiformes > Hemiscylliidae > Chiloscyllium > Chiloscyllium plagiosum. The sequence goes on along the minus strand of NW_028270180.1, from coordinate 90,391,038 downwards.
GGAAGCAATATCAAAGACACTGATGGAGCACTATCTGAGGTATTGAGGGAGAACTACCTGAGGTATTGAGGGAGCACCTTCTGAGGTACTGAGGAAGCACTATCTGAGGTACTGCCGGAGCACTTTCTGAGGTACTGAGGGAAAACTATCTGAGGTACTGAGGGACCACTTTCTGAAGTATTGAGGGAGAACTATCTGAGGTATTCAGGAACTACTATCTGAGGTATTGAGGAAGCACTTTCTGAGGTATTGAGAGAGCACTTTCTGAGGTATTGAGTGAGCACTATCTGAGGTACGGAGGAAGAACTTTCTGAGGTATTGAGAAAGCACTTTCTGAGGTATTGAGGAAGGACTTTCTGAGGTACTGAGGGAGCACTATCTGAGGTATTGAGGGGGAACTATCTGAGGTATTGTGGGAGCACTATCTGAGGCATTGAGGGAGAACTATCTGAGGTATTGAGGGAGCACTTTCAGAGGTATTGAGGGAGAACTATCTGAGGTATTGAGGCAGCCCTTTCTGAGGTACTGAGGGTGAACTATCTGAGATACTGAGGGAGCAAGTTCTGAAGTATTAAGGGAGCACTATCTGAGGTACTGAGGGAGAACTATCTGAGGTATTGATGGAGCACTTCCTGAGGTATTGAGGAAGCACTTTCTGAGGTATTGAGGGAGCACTTTCTGAGGTATTGAGGCAGCACTATCTGAGGTACTGAGGATGCACTTTCTGATGTATTGAGGAAGCACTTTCTGAGGTATTGAGGAAGCACTTTCTGAGGTACTGAGGGAGCACTTTCTGAGGTACGGAGGGAGCAAATTCTGAGGTAATGAGGAAGCACTTTCTGAGCTATTGATGCAGCACTTTCTGCGGTACTGAGTGAGCACTTTCTGAGGTATTGAGGGAGCACTATCTGAAGTACTGAGGGAGCACTTTCTGATGTATTGAGGAAGCACTCTGAGGTACTGAGGGAGAACTATCTGTGGTATTGATGGAGCACTTTCTGTGGTATTGAGGAACACTTTCTGAGGTACTGAGGGAGCACTTTCTGAGGTATTGAGGGTGTACTATCTGAGGTACTGAGGGAACAAGTTCTGAGGTGTTGAGGAAGCACTTTCTGAGGTACTGATGGAGCACTATCTGAGGTACTGAGGGAGAACTATCTGAGGTTCTGAGGGAGCACATTCTGAGGTATTTCGGGAGCACTTTCTGAGGTACTGAGTGAGAACTATCTGAGGTACTGAGGAAGAACTATCTGACGTACTGCGGGAGCAGTTTCTGAGGTATTGAGGGAGCACTTTCTGACGTACTGAGGAAGCACTAGCTGAGGTTCTGAGTGAGTACTATCTGAGGTACTGAGGGAGCACTTTCCGAGGTATTGAGGGTGAACTATCTGTGGTATTGAGGAGCACTATCTGAGGTATTGAGGGAGGGGTATCTTAGGTATTGAGCGGACACTTTCAGAGGTTTTGAGGGAGAACTATTTGATGTATTGAAGGAGAACTATCTTAGGTATTGAGGGAGCACTCTCTGAGGAATTGTTGGAGCACTTCCTGAGGTATTGAGGTAGCACTATCTGACGTACTGAGGAAGCACCATCAGAGGTAGTGATGGAGAACTATCTGAGGTATTGATGGAGCACTTTCTGAGGTATTGACGGAGCACTTTCTAAGGTACTGATGGAACACTCTCTGAGGTATTCCGGGAGCACTTTCGAGGTATTGAGGGAGAACTACCTAAGGTATTGAGAAAGCACTATCTGAGGTACTGAGGGAGCACTTTGTGATGTACTGAGGGAGAACTATCTGAGGTACTGAGGGACCACTATCTGAGCTATTGAGGAAGCACTTTCTGACGTATTGAGGGAGCTCTTTCTGAGGTATTGAGGGAGCACTATCTGAGGTACTGAGGGAGCACATTCTGAGGTATTGAGGAAGCACTTTCTGTGGTGTTGTGGAAGCACTTTCTGAGGTATTGAGGGAACACTATCTGAGGTGTTGAGGAAGCACTTTCTGAGGTATTGAGGACGCACTTTCTGAGGTACTGAGGGAGCACTTTCTGAGGTATTGAGGGAGCATTATCTGAGGTACTGAGGGAGCAAGTTCTGAGGTATGGAGGAAGCACACTCTGAGGTACTGAGGGAGAACTATCTGAGGTATTGAGGAAGCACTTTCTGAGGTTTTGAGGAAACACAATCTGATGTATTGAGGAAGCACTTTTTGAGGTATTGAGGGAGCACTTTCTGAGGTATTGAGGGAGCACTATCTGAGGTACTGAGGGTGCACTTTCTGAGGTGTTGAGCGAGCACTTTCTGCGATATTGAGGGAGAACTATCTGAGGTACTGAGGGAGAACTATCTGAGGTACTGAGGGAGCAATTTTTGCGGTATTGAGGAAACACACTCTGAAGTACTGAGGGAGAACTGTCTGAGGTATTGATGGAGCACTTTCTGAGGTAGTGAGGGAGCACTTTCTGAGGTATTGAGGAAGCACTTTCTGAGGTAGTGAGGGAACACAATCTGATGTATGAGGAAGCACTTTATGAGGTATTGAGGGAGCACTTTCTGAGGTATTGAGGGAGCACTATCTGAGGTATTGAGGGTGCACTTTCTAAGTAGTTGAGGAAGCGCTTTCTGAGGTATTTAGGGAGAACTATCTGAGGTACTGAGGGAGAACTATCTGAGGAACTGAGGGAGCATTTTCTGAGGTATTAAGGGAGCACTATCTGAGGCATTGAGGGAGCAATGTCTGAGGTACTGAGGGAGCACTTGCTGAGGTATTGAGGGACCACTTTCTGAGGTAATGAGCGGGAACTATCTGAGGTTCTGAGGAAGTACTATCTGAGGTACTGAGGGAGAACTTTCTGAGGTATTGAGGGAGCTCTTTCTGAGATACTGCGGGAGCACTTTCAGAGGTATTGTGGGAGAACTATCTGAGGTATTGAGGGAGCACTATCTGATGTATTGAGGGAGAACTATCTGAGGTATTGAGGGAGCACTATCCGAGGTACTGAAGGAGAAACTATCTGAGGTATTGAGGGAGCACTATCTGAGGCATTGACGGAGAACTATCTGAGGTATTGTGGGAGAACTATCTTAGGTATTTGGGGAGCACTTTCAAAGGTATTGAGCGAGCACTGTCTGAGGTACTGATGGAGCACTTTCTGAGGTATTGAGGGAGCACTATCTGACGTACTGAGGAAGCACTATGTGAGGTATTGATGGAGCACTATCCGAGGTACTGAAGGAGAAACTATCTGAGGTATTGAGGGAGCACTATCTGAGGCATTGACGGAGAACTGTCTGAGGTATTGTGGGAGAACTATCTTAGGTTTTTGGGGAGCACTTTCAGAGGTATTGAGCGAGCACTGTCTGAGGTACTGAGGGGACACTTTCTGAGGAATTAAGGGAGCACTTTCAGAGTTATTGAGGGAGAACTATCAGAGGTATTGAGAGAGCACTTTCTGAGGTATGGAGGGAGCACCTTCTGATGTACTGAGGAAGCAGTATCTGAGGTACTGAGGAAGCACTATCTGAGGTACTGAGGGAGAACTATCTGAGGTACTGAGTGACCACTTTCTGAAGTATTGAGGGAGGGCTTTCTGAGATACTAAGGTAGCACTATCTTAGGTACTGAGGGAGCACTTTCTGAGGTATTGAGGGAGACGTATCTGAGGTACAGACGGAGCACTTTCTGAGTTATTGAGGATCACTATCTGAGGTATTAAGGAAGCACTTTCTGAGGTATTGAGGGAGCACTTTCTGCGGTACTGATCAAGCACTTTCTGAGGTATTGAGGGAGCTCTCTCTGAGGTACTGAGGGAGAACTATCTGAGGTACTGAGGGAGAAATATCTGAGGTACTGAGTGACCACTTTCTGAAGTATTGAGGGGGCACTTTCTGAGGTTTTGAGGGAGCACTCTCTGAGGTACTGAGGGAGAACTATCTGAGGTACTGAGGGAGCAATTTTTGCGGTATTGAGGAATCACACTCTGAAGTACTGAGGGAGAACTGTCTGAGGTATTGATGGAGCACTTTCTGAGGTATTGAGGGAGCACTATCTGAGGTACTGAGGGAGCACTTTCTGAGGTATTGAGGAAGCACTTTCTGAGGTAGTGAGGGAACACAATCTGATGTATGAGGAAGCACTATATGAGGTATTGAGGGAGCACTTTCTGAGGTATTGAGGGAGCACTATCTGAGGTATTGAGGGTGCACTTTCTAAGTAGTTGAGGAAGCGTTTTCTGAGGTATTGAGGAAGCACTCTCTAAGGTATTGAGGGAGCACTATCTGAGGTACTGAGGGATCACTATCTGAGGTACTGAGGCTTCACTATCTGAGGTACCGAGGGAGAACGATCTGGGGTATTCAGGGAGAACTATCTGGGGTGCTGCGGGAGCACTTTCTGAGGTTTTGTGGGAGCACTCTCCGAGGTACTGAGGGAGAAGTATCTGATGTATTGAGGGTGCACTATCTGAGGTACTGAGGGAGCACTATCTGAGGTACTGAGTGAGCACTATCTGCTGTACTGAGGGTGCACTATCTGAGGTACTGAGCGAGCATTATCTGAGGTACTGAGGGAGCATTGTCTGAGGTACTGAGGGTGTACTATCTGGTGGTACTGAGGGAGAACTGCCTGAGGTACTGAGGGAGAACTATCTGAGGTACTGAGTGACCACTTTCTGAGTTATTGAGCGAGCACTTTCTGAGGTACTGAGGGAGCACTATCTGAGGTACTGAGGGATCACTATCTGAGGTACTTAGGGAGAACGATCTGGAGTATTCAGGGAGAACTATCTGAGGTGCTGCGGGAACACTTTCTGAGGTATTGAGGGAGCACTATCTGAGGTACTGAGGGAGACCTATCTGATGTCTTGTGGGAGAACTATCTGAGGTACTGAGGGAGAACTATCTGAGGTACTGAGGGAGAAATATCTGAGGTACTGAGTGACCACTTTCTGAAGTATTGAGGGGGCACTTTCTGAGGTATTGAGGGAGCAATCTCTGAGGTACTGAGGGAGAACTATCTGAGGTACTGAGGGAGAACTATCTGAGGTACTGAGTGACCACTTTCTGAGGTATTGAGGGAGCACTATCTGAGGTACTGAGGGAGAACTATCTGAGGTACTGAGGGATCACTATCTGAGTTACTGAGGGAGAACGATCTGGAGTATTCAGGGAGAACTATCTGAGGTGCTGCGGGAACACCTTCTGAGGTTTTTTGGGAGCACTATCCGAGGTACTGAGGGAGAACTATCTGATGTCTTGTGGGAGAACTATCTGAGGTACTGAGGGAGAACTATCTGAGATACTGAGGGAGCATTTTCTGAGGTATTGAGGAAGCACTCTCTAAGGTATTGAGGGAGCACTATCTGAGGTACTGAGGGATCACTATCTGAGGTACTGAGGGAGAACGATCTGGGGTATTCAGGGAGAACTATCTGGGGTGCTGCAGGAGCACTTTCTGAGGTTTTGTAGGAGCACTTTCCGAGGTACTGAGGGAGAACTATCTGATGTATTGAGGGAGAACTATCTGAGGTACTGAGGGAGCACTATCTGAGGTACTGAGGGTGCAATATCTGAGGTACTGAGGGAGCACTATCTGAGGTACTGAGGGAGCACTATCTGCTGTACTGAGGGTGCACTATCTGAGGTACTGAGTGAGCACTATCTGAGGTACTGAGGGAGCACTGTCTGAGGTACTGAGGGTGCACTATGGTGGTAAAGAGTGCAGAGGGTAGAAAGGAACAGATGCAATTCCCTGATCATTTCCTCAGTGTCCCTGAGCCGCTCTGGTGTCGTAATTCGAAATGGAAGCCACTCCCCATTTCAGCAGATCCAGATCATTTTACACAATCAATGAAAAATAACAGCAGCATGAGTCTGAAACATGGTTTGGGGGAAAACTTTCATCAATCGCTTGTTACTTGTTGCTTGGAGACATTTTAGAAAATCAGGCACCCAAACAGACTAATGCTGTCGATGCAAGAGTGGGTGCACAGGAAGATCCAACAAGTAATCTGTAGCTGCTGTCTGTCCCCCTGGAGCAGTCATCATGTGAGATCATGGCTCAGTCCTCGGAGAAATCATTTCTCCAGCAATACCTCAACCATGCCTTTACAGCCTTGTGTGTGTGAGAGAGAGAGAAACAGTCAGCTAGAGAGAGAGAGACTGTCTGTGTTTGTGTGTATGACAGAGTGGATGCATGTGTATCTCTGTGTGTCTGTATATGTGTGCGTGAGAGAGAAAGTGCATGTTCATGTTAGAGTGTGTGGCTGTATGTGTGTTTGACGGTGTGTGTGTCTCTGTGTGCTTGTGTGTGAGTGAGGGTGTGTGTGAGAGAGTGTGGCTGTGTGTATGTGTGTGAGGGAGTGTGTCTGTGTGTATGTGTCTGCGTGTGTGAGAGAGTGTGCCTGTGTGTGAGAGAATGTATCTGTGTGTCTATGTGTGTGTGTGTTTGTGTGTGCATGTATCTGTGTGTCTATGTGTGTGTATGACAGTTTGTCTTGTGTGCTAGAGAGTGTGTATGTGTGTGTGAGAGAGTGTGTGTCTGTGTGCATGTGTGTGAGAGTGTGTCTATGTGTATTTGATGGAGTGTGTGTCTGCGTGTGTATGTGTGTGTGTGAGAGAGTGTAACTGTGTGTTTTTGCGTGTGTGAGAAAGAGTGTCTGTGTGTGTTTGAGGGACCGTGTGTATGTCTGTGTCTATGTGTGTGAGAGAGAGTGTGTGTGAGAGACAGAGAGTATGTGTGTGAGAGAGAGTGTGTCTATGTGCGTGAGAGTGAGTAGGTGTGTGAGAGAATAAGTATGTGTGTGTGAGAGTGTATGTGTAAATGAGAGAGCGTGTGCGTATGTGTGTGTGAGAGAGAGAGTGTGTGTCTGTGTGAGAGAGAGTGTGTGTCTGTGTGCGCATGAGAGAGAGAGTGTCTGTGTGTGTGGAGAGTGTTTCTGTGTGAGAGAGAGTGTGTCTTCATGTATGTGTGAGAGAGCGTGTCCATGTGTGTATTGGAGGGAGCGTATGTCTGTGCGTGTATGTGAGTGAGAGAGAAAGTGTGTGCTTGTGTGTGTATGTGTGTGTTAGCGAGTTGTGCCTGTGTGTATGTGTTTGTGAGAGTGTGCCTGTGTTTGTGTTTGAGGGAGTGTGTGTGTGTGTGTGTGTATGTGTGTAAACTAGCCAATCTTATTGGGTGCCCGTGAATATAAAATCCAGCTGCTATTTCAGATGAATTGGTCCTTGTGTCTCCAAAGACACAAATGCTGTAAGAGTAACTTAACTGGGGGAAAGAGAGTGCTGTTCATTCCAGTGGGGATTCATCCAGTAAACCTTACCCACACACTAACATCCCTCTGGCAATGCAGTGACGCGTCATGCACGCAATGCTCCAGGTACAAACCAATGTAATGTTACCATAGCCTTACCAGAGCATGGGACAGCTCCTCATTACAGAGCGGTGTCTGGTGGGGATTTAATCCGAGGGTCACCATGGCCCGGCTGAGGGGAGAGTTTTGGAAGGAGAGTCCTTCAGAGTAACTCTAGCTAGTGTGGTAAGCTAACTGCCCAGCCAACTGAGCTAACCAGCCTAACCAGTATAACCCAATAATAGCCAGCCTGCACCTCAATAGGAGCCAGGAGCAAGGCCATTCGGCCCTAACCCAGAAGGGAGAGCACGGGAAGCTGATGGATGAAACAAGCCCCTCCCATCTGGCCGTCTGAAATGGAGCTGGAGAGACAGAGCACATCTGACCTGCTGTTTGCTTCCCCGAGACGGCCTGCTCCACCTTACAGTGAGAGACTGAGGGGAACCTCAAGGAGATTTCACTTCTCACTGAGAGGCTGTAACTCCAATCCAAATCAGGCTGGTTCCCTCCGAGACTCACGGAAGGGGGCAGCCCTCTACAGATCAGGCCCTTGTGTGTTCCGAACCTCCAGTGTGGGGGCCAAGAGCTGGGAGGTAGTGTTAAGAACATAAGACCATCTGAAATAGGAACAGGAGGAGACCATCCAGCCCCTCGAGCCTGCTCTGATATTCAATAGGATCGTGGATGATTCAACATTCGATTTGGGAGCTGAATCTAGGACAATACAGAGACAGAGAATCAAATTATTCTGCCATGAGGAATCATCAGACGAAAGCACACACACACACGGACACACACACACGCACACACACACATACACACACACACACACACACACACACACAGACACACACACACACACACAGACACACACAGACACAGACACACACACAGACACACACACACACACAGACACACACACACGCAGACACACACACACAGACACACACACACACAGACACACACACAGGCAGACACACAGACTCACACACAGACACACACACACACAGACACACACGCACACAGACACACACGCACACAGACACACACACACGCACACACACACACACACGCACACACACACACGCACACAGACACACACGCACACACAGACACACACAGACACACACACACACACACAGACACACACACACACAGACACACACACAGGCAGACACACAGACTCACACACAGACACACACACACACACACGCACACAGACACACACACACACGGACACACACACACGCACACACACACATACACACACACACACACACACAGACACACACACACACACAGACACACACAGACACAGACACACACACAGACACACACACAGACACACACACACACACAGACACACACACACGCAGACACACACACACAGACACACACACACACAGACACACACACAGGCAGACACACAGACTCACACACAGACACACACACACACACACGTACACAGACACACACGCACACAGACACACACACACGCACGCACACACACACACGCACACATACACACACACACACACACATACACACACAGACACACACATACACACACACACACACACACACACAAACACACAGTGGGATTCAGGCTGTCTGTGGGAACGGGGAGAGACAAAGGAGCAAAATGCTAGAGAGGGATCTGATCCCACAGATTTCACTGCTTCCCTATCTCTCTGCGGCTCTCATGTCTATTTCTGTGTTCCCAGTTCTCTCTCCCACATCTTTCCTTCAATCCCTACCTCTCAACATCGTTCACATCTCTGTGCAATGTACATTTCCCAGTGTTCTGCAAATCTGTCTCTGCATCTGTCTGACAGCTCTGTGGGTTCTTGCTATTCCTGTCTGTACATCACTCTAGCCACATCACAGCAGCCCGTACCCACCACCCCACTCTCTCAGCACTATCTCTCTGCTGCTGCAACTCATCTCTCTCTCTCTCTCTTTCTCTGTCCTATCTCTCTCCCTGGGATTTCCGTCTTGCTGTCTGCCTGAACTTCTCTCTCTCTTTCTCTCCCCATTTTCGCCTTGTATCTGTCTGACATTGTATTTCTCTTCCTGGAATTTCACTCTTTCTCTCTGTCTCTCTCTGTCCTGCCTTCTCTCAGTTCTTCTCACTTCCTCTCCCCTTCCCCCACCCTCCCCGCCTGTCTTTGTCTTGTTCTCTCCCGCCCTCACGCTGTCTGTCCGTCCATCTCTCTTTCTCTCCGGTCGTTTCTCTCCCTCTTTCTCCCTGGACCCCTCTGCTCTGTCCCAGTGACTGGGGAAGGTGCATTGGGAAGAATTTGCCTCAGTGTCTGGTCTCTCCCAGGATTTAACCCGACTGTGGGGAGGGGGTGAATGGAAGGAACCTTAAATACTTTTCTGAGTGCGTCTGAAAAAGAGAAAAAGAGAAAGAGAAAGGGAGAGTGACAAAAAGAGAGAGACATGGAGAGAGTGGAGATGGAGAAAGTGGAGAGAGAGAAATGGGCAGTGAGAGTCAGGGAGGTGGAGTGAGAAAAGGACAGAGTGAGAGAGACAGGGAGAGAGAGAGAGTGAGAAGGACATATATGGAGGGAGAAGGACAGTGTGTGTACTTGGCGATGGTTTTAGAGTGGGATCTTGCTGTGCATTACAGCACTCAGTGTCAAAAGGCGAGTTCGTCTCTGCATTATGTCCTCTAGCCCAGGGGCTGTAAGTCTGCATGGGAAGGGGGAGAGTGGGAGAGACGGAGAGAGTGGGACAGCCAGAGACAGGGGGAGGGTTTGATGGGGTTTTGGGGTTGGTGGAGAAAGGAGGGGCTGTTGTCATAGAGAGATGAAGGGAGAGATAGCATGTGATGCCAAGTCTGAGCCAGGGTGGAGAAGTGGTCTCCACACGAAGGATAGTCAATGAGGCCATTCAGGGGCCAATTCTGAGGATCCTGAAGAGGACCAGGATCATTTTAATGGGGCAGGGGGATGATGGACAGAAAGGACTCCATCTGTGATGCAAACCTTCTGTAATTCTCGGGCTGGGATCTTGCTGTACATTAAAATAAGTCACAGGTCAGTCAACCCAGACTCATTTACCGGTGTGAGAAATTGAGGACTGCAGATGTTGGCGAGTCAGAGTTATAAAGTGTGGAGCTGGAGAATCACAGCAGGTCAGCCAGGAGAGTGGATGTTTCAGGCCTGACCTGCTGGGCCTTTCCTGCTCCACACTGTGAGAAACAAAAGATCACTCACTTTAATAATTTCAGTCCGAGACGAATATCTGAATCAGCAGTTTATTTGTGCACCTATAGGTGGGTGCTTTGTCTAATTACCAGGTAAGGCAATGACAAAATGCACAGTATATCCCAAAAAAGCCCTGGCAATTTATACTGTTGTTTTCCCATATGTTTTCCTTATTCCATTGTCTGTTCCCTGCTTCGCCTACGTCACAGATTTCCTTAAAACTGATCCCACAACTTCTGTTTATCCTGTCTTGTCCGTGACAAACTCTTATCTCTGACTCCCATAAGGGTGTTTGACGTCAGTCTATTGTAGATTATTGATTAGGCATATCTTTTCTTCTATCAGCATCGATTTCCATCCAGAGGCCAATTTGACCTCTTTAATTAAGTTTGTTCCTGTGTCTCTGTGCAAGTGGGGAAAACGGATGTTTTCCTGTTTGCCCATTATATCCACCATTGTTCTGTATTCACGTCTCATGCTAACATATCCTTTCTTTTTGCTGAATATGTATTTTCTCATTCCTGTTCTGTATGAGAATTCATACTTGCAGAAATGACATTAATTCATTTATATCCCACAACACTTTTCCACTCAACTCCCTCTGCCCCAGGGAGAGGGTCTCACAGCAATGTTGGGGGGTCAGCAAAATATTTGAGGGGGGCACATTTGGTGAGGTAGGTATTTTGGAGGGAAGGTATTTGGGCAAGGGAATAAATTTGGGAAGAGAGTGAAAATGATGGGCAATTGTTTTTGGGGGGTTCAAAATTAGGTGAGCACTTTCAGGTCTGAAATAAAGAAAAAGAGAAAGGGAGGGTGAGAAAAAGAGAGAGAGGTCGAGAGAGTGGGGATGGAGAAGGGGATGAGAGAAAGATGGGGCAGAGACAGACAGTGAGAGGGAGGGTGTGGGAGAAAGGCAGATTAAGAGAAAGAGACAGACAGGGAGAGAGAAGGACAAAGGGAGAAGGGGAAGTCAGACTGAGACAAACAAGCGTTGAAGCATGGACAGACTGAAGGGGACACACTCAGTATTCCAGTTGGTTCCAGCTCCCTCTCTCTCAATGGTTTTTCACACTCGCTCTCTCCCATGCTCCTGAGGTTTGCTTCAGTTTGTCTCTCTCTTTCCCTCTTTCTGGATGGTGAGTTGGTCTCTGTCCCTTGCCATGTTGATCACCTCAGAAAGCCTCCATAAAATTCAAGAGATCAGTCTGCAGGTGAACCCTGGTTTTGTTCATTTCTGGATGGTTTCCCAGAACTTTCTATACTTCTGGCCAATTCGGAGAATCCGTTAATAGTTTGAAGTGTTGCTGATCATTTGGATGTTAGTTTCTTTGTGTAGCAGGACCCGGTGCCTTCCTGTCTGGGCCCTCCTTTGTTTGGTGGAGATGTTGTTAGGGATATGTCTGCCCAGGGGACCTGCTGCCTTTGACATTATGCTCATGGTATAACCATCTGTCTGCTGTCTGGCTTTTGTGATTTGGGAGTATAACTTGTCCAATATACCCAGCATTTCTTGGCTGTCTATCTGTGTTTTAGCAAGGAGGCTGCAACATTTCACCCATTCCCCCTCCCCCACACAGTCTTTTGAATGGAAAGAAGCTTTTACAATGAATTACAAACCTAATTTTAAAAGCTGGTTATGTTTGTTGTCAGAGTAGCCTGTTGTTTGAGTGAAAGACACTTTGTACATTGGTCAAACCGATTGTCATATGGCTGATAAGTGATATCATAGAATCCCTACAGAGCAGAAACAGGCCCTTCATCCCACAATGACCCTCTGAAGAGAATCCAACTCAGATTCATCCCCGATGATATCCCTGAAACCCTGCATTTCCCATGGCTATTCCAGCTAACCTGAATATCCCTCGACACTATGGGCAATCTGTCAAAAATGTGCAGATGCAGGGAGAATGTACAAACTCCACACAGACAGTCGCTCAAGAGTGGAATCAAACCCAGGTCTCTGGTGTTGTGAGGTAACAGTGTTAACCACTGAGTGACTGTGGCTGTCCTAACTGTTTCGACAAAACATATTCCGTTTTGAGAATCCATACAGAATTGGGATGCATAGCCAACATCCATTGAGCAGAATAAATGCAAGGGAATGAGACCTGCTGGCTCAAACTCCAGGAATTCCCACCCTAAGGGCATTGTGGGTCCACCACCTGCAACAGTGCAAGGAGGAAGTTCACCACCAAAACCAACAGCTATGGACAGGCAATCAATACTGGGCCTAGCCAGGAACACTCAAACGTTGCAAATGAATGAAACTAAGGTGATCACCCGGGGAGTTCCATCTACCTTCCAGCCCCTGGGGGTGTGTCTAGGTATTATTCACCATGACCGTACCCATCTGTTACAGCCTACAATCCTAACCACCGGTATCCCGAGATATATCATGGTGAGTGCAGTTAGGGACACAGCCGATGTGGTCCTCTCTATCTATCACTCCTCTCTCTATCTCACCTCTCTCTCTCTCTCCCTCAGCGCTTCTCTCTCACACCGCTTCTCTCTCTCTCAGCCCTCTCTCACTCTCACCCCTCTCTCTCTCACCCTCTCTCTCTTACCCCTCTCTCTTCTCACACGTCTCTCTCACTCTCCCTCAGCGCTTCTCTCTCACACCACTTCTCTCTCTCTCACCCCTCTCTCACTCTCACCTCCCTCTCTCTCACACACACCCCTCCCTCTCTCACCTCTCTCTCACCCTCTCTCTCTCTCACCACATCCCTCTTGCACCCTCTCTCACCCCCTCTCTCTCAGGCCCTCTCTTTCAGCCCCCCTCTCTCTCTCTCACCCCCCTCTCTCACCTCCCTCTCTCTCTCTTACACCCTCTCTCTCACCCCTTTCTCTCTCACCCCTTCTCTCTCTCCTACTTTCTTTCACACCCTCTCTCTCAGGCCCTCTCTTTCAGCCCCCTCTCTCTCTCACTCCTCTCTCTCACACACTTCTCTCTCTCAACCCCCTTTCTCTCACACCCCCTCTCTCTCTCTCTCACCCTCTGTCTCACCCCTTTCTCTCTCACCCCTTCTCTCTCACCTACTCTCTCTCACACCCTCTATCTCAGGCCCTCTCTCTCTCTCTAGCACCCTCTCTCTCAACCTCTCTTTGTGTCACACCCTTCTCTCTCTCTCACACTCTCTCTCTCTTACCCCTCTCTCTCACACCGCTTCTCTCTCTCACCCTCTCTCTCTGTCAGCCTGTCTCTCTCTCTCACCCCCTATCTCTCTCACACCCCCTCGCTCCCTCACTCCTCTCTCTCTTTCACCCCTCTATCTGTCACCCCTCTCTCTCAACCTTCTCTCTCTAACCAGTCTCTTCCTCTCTCACACCTCTCTCTCTCAGCCTCTCTCTCTCTCACACCTTCTCTCTCCCTCTCTTTGGAAGCCCTTCTCTCTCTCAGCCCCTCTCTCTCTCTCCCCAGTCTCTCCCACCCTGATCTCTCTCACAGTCCCTCTCTCTCTCACCCCTCGCTCTCTCTCATCCCTCTCTCTCTCTCAACCCTCGCTCTCACACACATCTCTCTCATCCTCTCTCTCTCACCCCTCTCTCTTACCCCTCTCTCTCACCCTCTCTCTCAACCCCTATGTCACCCCTTCTCTCTCAGCCCTCTCTCTCATCCCACCTCGTCACTCCAGTCTTTCCCACCCTGATCTATCTCACACACTCTCTCTCACCATCTCTCTCTCTCACCCCTTCACTCTCTCATCCTGTCTCTCTGTCAGCCCCTGTCTCTTTCTCACCCGCTCTTTCTTCCACCACTCTCTCTCCCTCAACCCCTCTCTCTCAACCCTCTCTCTCTTAACCCTCTCTCTCACACCTCTCTCTCTCACCGTCTCTCTCTCTCACCCCTACTCTGTTAGCCCCTCTCTCGCAACCCCCTCTCTCAGGCCCACTCTCTCTCACCCCTCTCTCTCTGTTTCACCCCTCTCGCTCTGTTTCACCCCTCTGTCTCACCCCCTCTCTCACCCCCTGTCTCTCTCAGCCTGTCTCTCTGTCACCCCCTGTCTCTTTCTCACCCGCTCTCCCTTCCACCCATCTCTCTCCCCCACCCCTCTCTCTCTCACCCCTCTCTCTTTCACTCCTCTCTCTCTCAGCCTCTCGCTCTTACCCATCTCTCTCTCTTACACACCTCTCTCTCTCACGCCTTCTCTCTCACCCTCTCTTTCACAGCCCCTCTCTCTCAGCTCTGCTCTCTCTCATCCCTTTCTCTCTCATCCCACTCTCTCTCGCACCTCTCTCTCACCTCCTCTCTCACACCCTCTCTCTTACCCCTCTCTGTCACACTGCTTCTCTCTCTCTCTCACCCGTCTCTCACTCTCATCTCTTTCTCACTCTCTCATCCCACTCTCTCTCACTAACTCTCTGAACCCCTCTCTCTCAAGCCCTCTCTTTCAGCCCATTGCTCTCTCACCCCGCCCCCCCCCCCACACACCTCTCTCTCAACCCTCTGTCGCTCTCACACTTCTCTCTCTCTCTCACACACACTCTCTGTCAACCCTCTCTCTCACCCCCCTCTCTCTCAGGCCCTCTCTTTCATCCCCCCTCCCTCTCATACACTCTTCTCTCTCTCTCTCACCCTCTATCTCTCTCATCCCCTCTCTCTTACCTCTCTCTCTCACACACACCTCTCTCTCACCCTTTCTCTCTCACCTCTCTCTCTCACACACCCTCTCTCTCTTACCCCCCCTCTCTCACACACCCTCTCTCTCTCATACCTCTCTCTCACCCCTTCTCTCTCACTCTTCTCTCTCACCCCTTTCTCTGGCCCTCTCTTTCAGCCCCTCTCACTCTCTCACCCCTCTCTCTCACCCCTCTCTCTCTCACCCTCCTCTCTCTCACCCTCTCTCTCTCTCTCCCTCATTCTCTCTCACCCCCTCTCTCAGGCCCTCTCTCTCACACCTCTCTCTCACCCCCTCTCTCTCTTACACCCCCTCTCTCTCTCACACCTCCCTCTCTCTCACCCCTCTCTCTCATCCCGCTCTCCCTCTCACATCTTTCTCTCTCATCCCTCTCTCTCTCTCATACCCTCTCTCACTGCCCCCCTCTCACCCCTCTCTCTCACCCCCTCTCTCTCACCCCCTCTCTCTTACACCGCTCTCTTTCACCCCTCTTTCTTACACCCCCTCTCTCTCACCCCCCTCACTCTCACACCCCCCTCTCTCTCACGCCCTCTCTCTTACCCCCTCTCTCTCCCCCTCTGTCTCTCACCCCTCTCTCACTTTCCCACACCCTCTTTCTTAGCCCTCTCACACTCTCTTACCCCCTCTCTCTCATGCCTCTCTCTCACCTTCTCTCTCTCACCTATTCTTTCTCTGCCTGTCTCTCTCTCAGCCCCTCTCTCTTTCTCACCTGCTCTCTTCCACTCCGATCTCTCTCACTCACGCTCTCTCTCACCTCTCTCTCTCACCCCTCTCTCTATTACCTCTCTCACACACACACACACACACCACTCTCTCTCAGGACCCTCTTGCTCTACCCAGTCTGTCCCAACCTGATCTCTCTCACTCACCTTCACTCTCACGCCTCTCTCTCTTACACCTCTCTCTATCTCACCCCCTCTCTCTCTCAGACCCTCTCTCTCACACCCTCTCACTGTCTTTCACCTCTCTCTCTCTCTCTCTCTCTCTCTTACCTCTCCCTCTCACCCTTTCTCTCTCACACGTCTCTCTCTCTTTCAGCCCTTCTCTCTCTCACACCCCATTTCTCTCACAGACCTCTCTCTCAAACCTCTGTCTCTCTCACACACCTCTCTCTCACACCCTCTCTCTCACCCCCTTCTCTCTCACACACCTTTCTCTCTCTCTCACCCTCTCTCTCTCTAAACCCTCTCTCTCACTAACCTCTCTCCCTCTTAACCCTCTCTCTCTCACACACATCTCTCTCACCCTCTCTCTCTCACCCCTCTCTCTTACCCCCCTCTCTCTCACACACACGCTCTCTCTCACCACTTCTCTCACTGCCTCTCTCATCCCCCTCTCTCAGGCTATCCCTTCCAGCCCCTTTCACTCTCTCACCCCTATATCTCTCTCACCCTTTCTCTCTCACCCCTTCTCTCTCATACCCTCTCTCTCAGGCCCCTCTCTCTCATCCCTCTCTCTCTCACCCCTCTCTCGCTCACACCCCTCTCTCTCACACCCCTTTCTCTCTCACATACCCCTCTATCTCACACACCCCTCTCCCTCACACACCCCTCTCCTTCCCCCCTTCTCTCTCATCCCCTCTCTCTCACCCCCTATCTCTCTACTCCCTCTAACCCCCTCTCTCTCATCCCCTCTCTGTCACACACCCCTCTCTTTCACCCCTCTTTCTCACACACACCCTCTCTCACCCCCCTCACTCTCACACCTCTCTCTCTCACCCTTCTCTCTCACCCCCTCTCTCCCTCACCCCGATCTATCTGTCATCCCCTCCCTCTCTTCCCTCTCTGTCAACCCCTCACTCTCACACCCTCTCTTTCTTAGCCCTCTCACTCTCTCACCCCTCCCACTCTCACCAGTCTGATTCCCTCTCACCCCTCCCACTCTCACCACAATCATTCTCTCTTATCCCTCTCTCTTTCACCCCCTCTCTGTCTTACTCTCTCTCACCCCCTCTCTCACACCCTCTCTCTCCCCCATTCTCTCCCCCTTTCTCTCCCCCACTCTCACTCACCCCCTTTCTCTTTCTCACTCCAATCTTTCCCATTCCCTCTCTCTCTCACACTCTCTCAGCCTTCTTTCTCTTCCCCCTCTCTCTCTTACCCCCTCTCTCACGACTCTCTCTTACCTTCTCACTCTCACCCTCTCTTTCTCTGCCTGTCTCTCTCTCTCACACCCCGCCACTCTCTCACCCCTCTCTCTCTCACCCTTTCTCTCTCAACCCTCTCTCTCATTACCCCTCCCTCTCACACCTCTCTCTCTCTCCTACCCCTCTCTCTTACACCTCTCTCAGTCTCTCACCCCTTCTCCCCCACCCTCTCTTTCAGCCCCTCTCTCTCACACCCCCTCTCTCACACACACCTCTCTCTCAACCCACTGTCTCTCTGACACCCCTCTCTCTCACCCTGTCTCTCTTACCCCTCTCTCTTACACACCTCTCTCTCACCCTGTCTCTCAACCCCTGCTCTCTCTCACATCCCTCTCCCTCTCTCACCCATTCTCTCTCAACCCCTCTCTCAGGCCCTCTCTCTCTCGAATCCCCCCTCTCTCTTACACCCCTCTCTCTGTCACACCCCCTCTCTCTCACCCCCTCTCTCTCACCCCTTCTCTCTCACTCCCATCTCTCTCTCACCCCTCTCTCACCCCTCTCTCTTACACCCCTCTCTCTGTCACACCCCTCTCTCTCACCCCTCTCACTCTCTCACACCTCTCTCTCACACCCCCCTCTCCCACACCCTCTCTCTCACCCCCTCTCTGTTACACCCCATCTCTCTCACCTGCTCTCTCTTTACACTCACTCTCTATCTTTCTCACTTACACTCTCTATCTTTTTCACTCACTCTCTCTCTTTCTCATCCCCTCTCTCTCTCTCTTACCCCTTCTCTCTCAATTCCTATCTCTCTCCCGCCCTCTCTCTCCCCCACTGTCACTCACCCCCTTTCTCTTTCTCACCCGCGCTCTCCCCCACACCAATCTTTCTCATCCTCCCTCTCTGCCTCGCCCTCTCACCCTTATCCTTCTTTCCCGCCTCTCTCTTACCCCCTCTCTCTCACACCTCTCTCTCACCTTCTCTTTCTCTGCCTGTCTCTCTCTCACCCCCT
The DNA here is from genome assembly GCF_037043375.1 of Chiloscyllium plagiosum. Classification (NCBI taxonomy): domain Eukaryota; kingdom Metazoa; phylum Chordata; class Chondrichthyes; order Orectolobiformes; family Hemiscylliidae; genus Chiloscyllium; species Chiloscyllium plagiosum. Next base: position 90,372,740 of record NW_028270180.1, on the reverse strand, counting down.
CTCCCTTCCACTCCGATCTCTCTCACACCCCTTCTCTCACCACTCCCTCTCACCACTCTCTCTCACCCCTCTCTCTCTCACACCCCCTCTCTCTCACACCCCTCTCTCGCATACCCCTCTCTCACCACTCTCTCTCTCACACCCCTCTCTCTCACACCCCTCTCTCACCCCTCTCGCTCTCACACCCCCCCTCTCTCACACCCCCTCTCTCTCAGCCCCCTCTCTCTCACACACCCCCTCTCTCACCCCCCCTCTCTCTCTCACACCCCCTCTCTCTCACCCCCCCTCTCTCTCACCCCTCTCTCTCTCACCCCCTCAGCCTCCTCCCGCTCTCTCACCCGCTCTCTCTTGCTATCTCAAACCTCTTCTCTCTCTAAACCCTCTCTCTCTCACCCTCTCTCTCTCACCACCCTCATCCTCCTCTCTCTCTCTCACCCGCTCTCTCAAACCACTCTCTCTCTAAAACCCCTATCTCTCACCCTCTGTCTCTTACCCCCCTCATCCTCCACTATCTCTCTCACCCGCTCCCACTCACTCTCTCAAACCACCTCACTCTCTAAAACCCCTCTTACACACCCTCTCTCTCTCACACCCGTCTCATCCTCCTCTCTCTCTCTCACCTGCTCTCCCTCGCTCTCTCAAACCCCCTTTCTCTCAACCCCTCTCTCTCACCCCTTCACTCTCATCCCCTCATGATTCTCTCTCTCTCACCCGCTCTCTCGCTCTCTCAAAACCCCCTCTCTCTAAACCCCTCTCTCTCACCCTCTCTCTCTCACCCCACTCCTCCTCCTCTCTCTCTTTGTCGCCCGCTCTATCGCTCTCTAAAACCTCCTCTCTCTCTAAACCCCTCTCTCTCACCCTCTCTCTCACTCCCCTCATCCTCCTCACTCTCTCTCTCAACCGCTCTCTCGCTCTCTCAAACCCCCTCTCTCTCAACCCCTCTCTCTCACCCTCTCTCTCAAAACCCCTCTCTCTCAAACCCTCTCTCTCACCCTCTCTCTCTCACCCCCCTCATCCTCCTCTCTCTCTCTCACCCGCTCTCTCTCGCTCTCTCAAACCACATCGCTCTCTAAAACCCCCCTCTCTCTTACCCCCTCATCCTCCTCTCTCTCTCTCACCCGCGCTCTCTCGCTCTCTCAAACCCCCTCTCTCTCTCAACCCCTCTCTCTCACCCTCTCTTTCTCACCCCCCCACATTCTCCTCCCTCTCTCTCACCCGCTCTCTCTTGCTCTCTCAAACACCTTCTCTCACACCCTCTCTCACCCCCTCATCCTCCTCTCTCTCTCTCTCACCCGCTCTCACTCGCTCTCTCAAATCCCCACTCTCTGTAAATCCCCTCTCTCTCACCCTCTCTCTCTCACCCACCTCATCCTCCTCTCTCTATCACCCGCTGTCTCTCGCTGTCTCAAACTCCCTTTCTCTCTCAACCCCTCTCTCTCACACCCCCTCATCCTCCTCTCTATATCATCCACTCTCTCTCGCTCTCTACAAAACCCCTCTCTCACCCTCTCTCTCTCACCCCCTCGTCCTCCTCTCTCTAACCCACCCTGTTGTCTCTGACCGCCCTCATCCTTCTCCCCCTCTCTCACCCACTCTTTCTCACTCTCTCAAACCCCCTCTCTCTCCCAACCCCTCTCTCTCACCCTCTCTCTATCACCCCCCTCCTCCTCTCTCTCTCTCTCACCCGCGCTCTCTTGCTATCTCAAACCCCTTCTCTCTCTAAACCCCCTTTCTCTCACCCTCTCTCTCTCACCCCCCTCATCCTCCTCTCTCTCTCTCACCCGCTCTCTCTCACTATATCAACCCCCCTCTCTCTCTAAAACCCCTATCTCTCACCCTCTGTCTCTCACCCCGTCATCCTCCTCAATCTCTCTCACCCGCTCTCTCTCACCCTCTCAAAAACCTCTCTCCCTAAAACCACTCTCTCCCACCTTCTCTCTCACACCCGTCTCATCCTCCTCTCTCTCACCCGCGCTCTCTCGCCCTCTCAAACCCCGTCTCTCTCTATAACCCCTCTCTCACGCCCACTCTCTCACCCCATCATCCTCTTCTCTCTCTCTCTTTTACCCGCTCTCTCCCGCTCTCTCAAAACCCCCTCACTCTAAAACCTTTCTCTCTCACACTCTCTCTCTCACCCCCCATCCCACTCTCTCTCTCTCTCACCGGCTCTCTCTCGCTCCCTCAAACCCCTCTCTCTCTAAAGCCTATTTCTCTCACCCTCCCTCTAACATCCCCCTCATCCTCCTCTCTCTCTCTCTCACCCGCTCTCTTTCGCTATCTCAAACCCCCTCTCTCTAAAACCCCTCTCTCTCAACCTCTCTCTCTCACACCCCTCCTCCTCTCTCTCTCACCCGTGCTCTCTCGCTCTCTCAAACCCCCTCTCTCTCTCAACCCCTCTCTCTCACCCTCTCTCTCCCACTCCCTCATCCTCCTCTCTCTCTCTTACCCGCTCACCCTCTTTCTCTCAAACACCCTCTCTCTCTAAACCCCTCTCTATCACCCTCTCTCACCCCCTCATCCTCCTCCCTCTCTCACCCGCTCTCTTAAACCCCCCCTCTCTCTCAACCCCTCTCTCTCTCCCTCTCTCTCTTACTCCCCTCATCCTCCTCTCTCTCTCTCACCCGCTCTCTCCCGCTCTCTCAAACCCCCCTCTCTAAAACCCTCTTTCTCACCCTCTCTCTCTTACCCCCTCATCCTCCTCCCTCTCCACCTGTTCTCTCTCGCTCTCTCAAACCCCCTCTCTCTCAACCCATCTGTCTCACCCTCTCTCTCACACGCCCCTCATCCTCCTCTCTCACCCACTCTCTCAAACCCCATCTCTCTCTAAAACCTCTCTCTCTCACCCTCTCACTCTCACCCCCTCATCCTATTCTCTCTCTCACCCGCGCTCTCTCGCTCTCTCAAACCCCTCTCTCTCTCAACCCTCTCTCTCACACTCTCTCCCTCACCTTCTCATCCTCCTCTCTCTCACCTGCTCTCTCGCTCTCTCAAACCCCCTCTCTCTCTCGCAAACCTTCTCGCTCACCCTCTCTTTCTCAGCCCCTCATCCTCCTCTCGCTCTCACCCGCTCTCTCTCTCGCTCTCTCAAACCCCCTCTCTCTCAACCCCTCACTCTCACCCTCTCTCTTTCACCCCCCTCATCCTCCTCCCCCTCTCTCACCCGCTCTCTTAAACCCCCTCTCTCTCAAACTCTCTCTCTCACACTCTCTCTCTCACTCCCCTCATCCTCCTCTCTCTCACCCGCTCTCTCTCAAACCCCCTCTCTCTCTAAAACTCCTCTCTCTCACCCTCTCACTCTCACTCCCCTCATCCTCCTCTCTCTCTCTCACCCTCTCTCACTCACTGCCCTCATCCTCCTCTCTTTCTCTCACCCGCTCTCTCTCGCTCTCTCAATCCTCCTCTCTCTCTAAACCCCTCTCTCACACCCTCTCTCTCACCCCCTCATCGTCCTCTCGCTCTCTCACACACTCTCTCTCGCCCCCTTATCCTCCTCTCTCTCTCTCCCGCTCTCTCGCTCTCTCCACCCCCCCCTGTCTCTAAAACCCCTCTCTCTCACACACTCTCTCTCACCCCCCTCATCCTCCTCTCTTTCTCTCACCCGCTCTCTCTCGGTCTCAATCCTCCTCTCTCTCTAAACCCCTCTCTCACACCCTCTCTCTCACCCCCTCATCGTCCTCTCGCTCTCTCTCACCCTCTCTCTCACCCCCCTCATTCTCCTCGCGCTCTCTCTCACCCGCTCTCTCGCTCTCTCAAACCACCCCTCACTCTAAAACCCCTCTCTCTCACACTCTCTCTCACCCCCCTCATCCTCCTCTCTCTCTCTCACCCGCGCTCTCTCGCTCCCTCAAACCGGTCTCTCTCCAAAACCCCTCTCTCTCACCCTCTCTCTCTTGGTATCTCAAACCCCGTCTCTCTCTAAACCACCTCTCTCTCACCCTCTCTCTCTCACACCCCTCATCCTCCACTCTCTCTCTCTCACCCGCTCTCTCTCGCTGTCTCAAACCCCCTCGCTCTCTAAACCCCCTCTTTCTCACCCTCTCTCTCTCACCCCCTTATCCTCCTCCCGCTCTCTCACCCGCTCTTTCTTGCTATCCCAAACCCCTTCTCTCTCTAAACCCCCTCTCTCTCACCCTCTTTCTCTCACCACCCTCATCCTTCTCTCTCTCTCATCAGCTCTCTCAAACCCCTCTCTCTAAAACCCTGTCTCTCACCCTCTGTCTCTTACCCCCCTCATCGTCCTCTCTCTCACACCCGCTCTCTCAAACCCCTCTCTCTCTAAACCCCTCTCTCTCACCCTCTCTCTCTCTCTCACCCCTCCGCCTCCTCTCTCTCTGTTACCCGCTGTCTCTCGCTCTCTGAAACCCCTTCTCTCTCTAAACCCCTCTCTCTCACTCCCCTCATCCTTCTCTCTCTCTCTCAACCGCTCTCTCTCGTACTCTCAAATCCCCTATCTCTCTCAACCCCTCTCTCACCCTCTCTCTCTCAACCCGCTCATCCTCCTCCCTGTCTCTCACACGCTCTCTCTCGCTCTCTCAAACCACCTCGCTCTCTGAAACCCCTCTCTCCCACCCTCTCTCTCAACCCCCTCATCCTCCTCCCTCTCTCTCACCCGCTCTCTCTCGCTCTCTCAAACTACCTGGCTCTCTAAAACCCCTCTCTCTCACCCATTCTCTCTTACCCCCCTCATCCTCCTCTCTCTCTCTCTCTCACCCGCTCTCTCTCGCTCTCTCAAACCCCCTCTCTCTCACCCCCTATTCTCCTCCCTCTCTTTCTCCCGCTCTCTCTTGCTCTCTCATACCCCTTCTCTCACACCCTCTCTCACCCCCTCATCCTCTCTGTCTCTCACCCGCTCTCACTCGCTCTCTCAAACCCCCTCTCTCTCAACCCCTCTCTCTCACCCTCTCTCTCTCTCACCCCCTCATCCTCCTCCCGTTCTCTCACCCGCTCTCTCTCGCTCTCTCAAACCCCCTCTCTCTCTAAAACCCTCTCTCACCCTCTCTCCCTCACCACCCTCATCCCCCTTTCTCTCTCTCTCAGCCGCTCTCTCAAACCCCTCTCTCTCTAAAACCCCTTTCTCTCACCTTCTGTCTCTTACCCCCCTCATCCTCCACTATCTCTCTCACCCGATCTCACTCACTCTCTCAAAGCCCCCTCTCTCTAAAACCCCTCTCTCACACCCTCTCTCTCTCACCCGTCTCATCGACCTCTCTCTCTCTCACCCGCTCTCTCAAAACTTCTCTCTCTCTCAACCCCCCTCTCTCCGTCTCTCCCTCTCATCCCCCTCATCATACTCTCTCTCTCACCGGCTCTCTCTCGCTCTCTCAAACCACCTCTCTCTCTAAACCCCTCTCTCTCACACTCTCTCTCACCCCTCCTCCTCTCTCTCACCCGCTCTCTCTCGCTCTCTGAAAACCCCTCTCTTTCTAAACCCCTCTCTCTTACGCTCCCTCTCTCACCGCCCTCATCCTCCTCTCTCTCTCACACACTCTCTCGCTCCCTCAAAACCCCTCTCTCTCTCAACCCCTCTTTCTCACCCTCTCTCTATCACCCCGCTCCTCCTCCTCTCTCTCTCTCACCCGCTCTCTCTCGCTCTCTCAAACCCCCTCTCTCTCTAAACCCCCTCTTTCTCACCCTCTCTCTCTCACCCCCTCCTCCTCCTCCCGCACTCTCACCCTCTCTCTCTTGCTATCTCAAACCCATTCTCTCTCTAAATCCCCTCTCTCTCACACTCTCGCTCTCACCACCCTCATCCTCCTCTCTCTCTCTCTCTCACCCGCTCTCTCAAACCCCTCTCTCTCTAAAACCCCTATCTCTCACCCTCTGTCTCTTACCGCCCCTCATCCTCCACTATCTCTCTCACCCGCTCTCACTCAGTCTCTCAAAACCCCCCTCTCTCTCTAAAACCCCTCTCTCACACCCTCTCTCTCTCACCCGTCTCATCATCCTCTCTCTCTCTCTCACCTGCACTCTCGCTCTCTCAAATCCCGTCTCTCTCTATAACCCCTCTCTCTCACCCCCTCATCGGCCTCTCTCTCTCTCTCACCCGCTCTCCCGCGCTCTCTCAAACTCCCTCTCTCTCTCAAACCCTCTCTCTCAACGTCTCTCTCTCATCCCCCATGATACTCTCTCACCCCCTCTCTCTCTAAACCACGCTCTCTCACCCTCTCTCTTCCCCTCCCCCTCCTCCACTCTCTCTGTTACCCGCTCTCTCTCGCTCTCTCAAATCCCCTCTCTCTCTCATACCCCTTCTCTCACACCCTCTCTCACCCCCTCATCCTCTCTGTCTCTCACCCGCTCTCACTCGCTCTCTCAAACCCCCTCTCTCTCAACCCCTCTCTCTCACCCTCTCTCTCTCTCACCGCCTCATCCTCCTCCCGTTCTCTCACCCGCTCTCTCTCGCTCTCTCAAACCCCCTCTCTCTCTAAAACCCTCTCTCACCCTCTCTCTCTCACCCCCTCATCCTCCTCTCTCTCTCTCTCACCCTCTCTCACTCACTGCCCTCATCCTCCTCTCTCTCTCACCCGCTCTCTCAAAACCCCTCTCTCTCGCAACGCCTCTCTCTCGCCCTCTCTTTCTCACCTCCCTCATTCTCCCCTCTCTCTCTCCCGCTCTCTCGCTCTCTCAAACCCCCCGTCTCTAAAACCCCTCTCTCTCACACTCTCTCTCTCCCCCCCTCATCCGCCTCTCTCTCTCTCACCCGCACTCTCAGGCTTTATCAAACCCTCTCTGTCACTAAAACACCTCTCTCTCACCCTCTCTCTCACCCCCCATCATCCTCTTGCTCACTCAACACTCTCTCTCACCCCCTCATTCTCCTCTCTCTCTCACCCGCTCTCTCGCTCTTTCAAACCGGCCTCTCTCCAAAACCCCTCTCTCTCACCCTCTCTCTTGCTATCTCAAACCCCTTCTCTCTCTAAACCCCCTCTCTCTCACCATCTCTCTCTCACACCCCTCATCCTCCTCTCTCCCTCACCTGCTCTCAAACCCCTCTCTCTATAACCCCTCTCTCTCCCCCTTTGTCTCTCACCCCCCTCATCCTCCTCTATCTCTCTCACCAGTTCTCTCTCACTCTCTCAAACCCCCTCTCTCTCTAAAACCCTTCTCTCACCCTCTCTCTCTCACACCAGTCTCATCCTCCTCTCTCTCTCACCCGCCATCTCTCGCTCTCTCAAACCCCTCTCTCTCTATAACCCCTCTCTCTCAACCTCTCTCTCACCCCCTCATCCTCTTCTCTCTCTCTCTCACTCGCTCTCTCAAACACCTCTCTATCTCAACCCCCCTCTCTCACCCTCACTCTCTCATCCCCCTCATCATACCCTCTCTCACCCGCTCTCTCTCGCTCTCTCAAACTACCTCTCGCTCTAAACTCTTCTCTCTCACACTCTCTCTCTCACCCCCTCCTCCATTCTCCCTCTCACACTCTCTCTCACCACCCTCATCCCCCTTTCTCTCTCTCTCAGCCGCTCTCTCAAACCCCTCTCTCTCTAAAACCCCTTTCTCTCACCTTCTGTCTCTTACCCCCCTCATCCTCCACTATCTCTCTCACCCGATCTCACTCACTCTCTCAAACCCCCCTCTCTCTAAAACCCCTCTCTCACACCCTCTCTCTCTCGCCCGTCTCATCGTCCTCTCTCTCTCTCACCCGCGCTCTCAAAACTTCTCTCTCTCTCAACCCCCCTCTCTCCGTCTCTCTCTCTCATTCCCCTCATCATACTCTCTCTCTCACCCGCTCTCTCTCGCTCTCTCAAACCACCTCTCTCTCTAAACCCCTCTCTCTCACACACTCTCTCACCCCCTCCTCCTCTCTCTCACCCGCTCTCTCTCGCTCTCTGAAAACTCCTCTCTTTCTAAACCCCTCTCTCTTACGGTCCCTCTCTCACCGCCCTCATCCTCCTCTCTCTCTCTCACACACTCTCTCGCTCCCTCAAAACCCCTCTCTCTCTCAACCCCTCTTTCTCACCCTCTCTCTATCACCCCGCTCCTCTTCCTCTCTCTCTCTCACCCGCTCTCTCTCGCTCTCTCAAACCCCCTCTCTCTCTAAACCCCCTCTTTCTCACCCTCTCTCTCTCACCCACTCCTCCTCCTCCCGCACTCTCACCCTCTCTCTCTTGCTATCTCAAACCCATTCTCTCTCTAAATCCCCTCTCTCTCACACTCTCGCTCTCACCACCCTCATCCTCCTCTCTCTCTCTCTCACCCGCTCTCTCAAACCCCTCTCTCTCTAAAACCCCTATCTCTCACCCTCTGTCTCTTACCGCCCCTCATCCTCCACTATCTCTCTCACCCGCTCTCACTCAGTCTCTCAAAACCCCTCTCTCTCTCTAAAACCCCTCTCTCACACCCTCTCTCTCTCACCCGTCTCATCCTCCTCTCTCTCTCTCACCTGCACTCTCGCTCTCTCAAATCCCGTCTCTCTCTATAACCCCTCTCTCTCACCCCCTCATCGGTCTCTCTCTCTCTCTCACCCGCTCTTCCGCGCTCTCTCAAACTCCCTCTCTCTCTCAAACCCTCTCTCTCAACGTCTCTCTCTCATCCCCCCATGATACTCTCTCTCTCACCCCCTCTCTTTCTAAACCACGCTCTCTCACCCTCTCTCTTCCCCTCCCCCTCCTCCACTCTCTCTGTTACCCGCTCTCTCGCTCTCTCAAATCCCCTCTCTCTCTCAACCCCTCTCTCTCACCCGCTCTCTCTCGCTCTCTCAAACCACCTCGCTCTCTGAAACCCCTCTCTCTCACCCTCTCTCTCTCAACCCCCTCATCCTCCTCCCGCTCTCTCACCCGCTCTCTCTCGCTCTCTCAAACCACCTCTCTCTCTCAACCCCTCTCTCTCACCCTCTCTCTCTCACACCCCCATTCTCCTCCCTCTCTTTCACCCGCTCTCTCTTGCTCTCTCACACCCTCTCTCACCCCCTCATCCTCCTCTCTCTCTCTCGCCCGCTCTCACTCGCTCTCTCAAACCCCCCTCTCTCTCAACCCCTCTCTCTCACCCTCTCTCTCTCACCCCCTCATCTTCCTCCCGTTCTCCCACCCGCTCTCTCTCGCTCTCTCAAACCCCCACTCTCTCTAAAACCCTCTCTCTCACCCTCTCTCTCTCACCCCCCTCATTCTCCTCTCTCTCTCTCACCCGCACTCTCTCGCTCTCTCAAACTCCCTCTCTCTCTCAACCCCTCTCTCTCACCACCCCTCATCCTCCTATCTCTCTTTCACCGGCGCTCTCTCGCTCACTCCAAAACCCCTCTCTCACATCCTCTCTCTCTCTCACCCGTCTCATCATCCTCTCTCTCTCTCTCTCACCCGCTCTCCCTCGCTCTCTCAACCCCCCCCCTCATGATTCTCTCTCTCTCTCACCCATACTCGCTCTCTCAAACCACTTCTCTCTCTAAACCCCTCTCTCTCTCCCTCTCTCTCACACACTCCTCGTCCTCCTCTCTCTCTCTGTCACCCGCTCTCTCGCTCTCTGAAACCACCTCTCTCTAAATACCTCTTTCTCACCCTCTCTCTCTCTCCCCCCTCATCCTCCTCTCTCTCTCAACCGCTCTCTCTCGCTCTCTCAAACTCCCTCTCTCTCTCAACCCCTCTCTCTCACCCTCTCTCTCTCAACCCCCTCATCCTCCTTTCTCTCTCTCACCCTCTCTCTCTCGCTCTCTCAAACCACCTCGCTCTCTAAAACCCCTCTCTCTCACCCTCTCTCTCTTAACCCCTCATTCTTCTCTCTCTCTCTCACTCGCTCTCTCTCGCTCTCTCAAACCCCCTCTCTCTCTCAACTCCTCTCTCTCACCCTCTCTCTCTCATCCCCCTCATGATTCTCTCTCTCTCACCCGCACTCGCTCTCTCAAACTCCTTCTCTCTCGAAACCCCTCTCTTTCCCTCTCTCTCACACACCCCTCCTCCTCCTTTCTCTCTCTCACCCGCGCTCTCTTGCCCTCTCAAACACCTACTCTCACACCCTCTCTCACCCCCTCATCCTCCTCCCTCTCTCTGACCTACTCTCTCTCGCACTCTGAAACCCCCTCTCTATCTAAACCCCTCTCTCTCACCCTCTCTCTATGACCCCCCTCATCCTCCTCTCTCTCTCTCTCTCAGCCGCTCTCTCTATCGCTCTCTCAAACCCCCTCTCTCTCTCAACCCCTCTCTCTCACCCTCTCTCTCTCACGACCCTCATCCTCCTCTCTCTCTCACCCGCTCTCTCTCGCTCTCTCAAACCACCTCGCTCTCTGAAACCCCTCTCTCTCGCCCTCTCTCTCTTACCACCTTCATCCACCTCTCTCTCTCTCTCACCCGCTCTCTCTCGCTCTCTCAAACCCCCTCTCTCTCAACCCCTCTCTCTCACCCTCTCTCTCTCACCCCCCATTCTCCTCCCTCTCTCTCACCCGCTCTGTCCAGCTCTCTCAAACCCCTTCTCTCACACCCTCTTTCACCCCCTCATCCTCCACTCTCTCTCTCACCCGCTCTCACTCGCTCTCTAAAAACCCCCTCTCTCTCACCCGCTCTCTCTCGCTCTCTCAAACCACCTCGCTCTCTGAAACCCCACTCTCTCGCCCTCTCTCTCTTACACCCCTCATCCTCCTCTCTCTCCCTCTCTCAGCCGCTCTCTCTATCGCTCTCTCAAACCCCCTCTCTCTCTCAATCCCTCTCTCTCACCCTCTCTCTCTCACGACCCTCATCCTCCTCTCTCTCCAACCGCTCTCTCTCGCTCTCTCAAACCACCTCGCTCTCTGAAACCCCTCTCTCTCGCCCTCTCTCTCTTACCCCCTTCATCCAACTCTCTCTCTCTCTCACCCGCTCTCTCTTGCTCTCTCAAACACCTTCTCTCACACCCTCTCTCACCCCCTCATCCTCCTCCCTCTCTCTGACCTACTCTCTCTCGCACTCTGAAACCCCCTCTCTATCTAAACCCCTCTCTCTCACCCTCTCTCTATGACCCCCCTCATCCTCCTCTCTCTGTCTCTCTCTCAGCCACTTTCTCTATCGCTATCTCAAACCCCCTCTCTCTCAACCCCTCTCTCTCACCCTCTCTCTCTCACGACCCTCATCCTCCTCTCTCTCTCACCCGCTCTCTCCCGCTCTCTCAAACCACCTCGCTCTCTAAAACCCCTCTCTCTCGCCCTCTCTCTCTTACCCCCTTCATCCACCTCTCTCTCTCTCTCTCACCCGCTCTCTCTCGCTCTCTCAAACCCCCTCTCTCTCTCAACCCCTCTCTCTCACCCTCTCTCTCTCTCATCCCCCTCATCATACTCTCTCTCTGCCGCGCTCCCTCACTCTCTCTCACCCCCTCTCTCTCTCAACCCTTCTCGCTCACCCTCTCTCTCTCACCCCCCCCTCCTCTTCTCTCTCTGTCACCCGCGCTCTCTCGCTCTCTGAAACCCCCTCTCTTTCTAAACCCCTCTCTCTCAGCCTCTCCCTCTCACCCATTCATCCACCTCTCTCTCTCTCACCCGCTCTCTCTCGCTCTCTCAAACCACCTCGCTCTCTAAAACCCCTCTCTCTCACCCTCCCTCTCATACCGCCCTCATCCTCCTCTCTTTCTCACCCCGTCTCTCTCGCTCTCTCAAACCCCCTCTCTCTCAACCCCTCTCTCTCACCCTGTCTCTCTCACCCCCCCATTCTCCTCCCTCTCTCTCACCCGCTCTCTCTTGCTCTCTCAAACACCTTCTCTCACACCCTCTCTCACCCCCTCATCCTCCTCCCTCTCTCTGAGCTACTCTCTCTCGCACTCTGAAACCCCCTCTCTATCTAAACCCATCTCTCTCACCCTCTCTCTATGACCCCCCTCATCCTCCTCTCTCTCTCTCTCAGCCGCTCTCTCTATCGCTCTCTCAAACCCCCCTTTCTCTCTCAACCCCTCTCTCTCACCCTCTCTCTCTCATTCCCCTCGTCCTCCTCTCTCTCTCTCTCACCCGCTCTCACTCGCTCTCTAAAAACCCCCTCTCTCTCACCCGCTCTCTCTCGCTCTCTCAAACCACCTCGCCCTCTAAAACCCCTCTCACTCACCCACTCTCTCTTACCCCCCTCATCCTCCTCTCTCTCTCTCTCACCCGCTCTCTCTCACCCCCTATTCTCCTCCCTCTCTTTCACCCGCTCTCTCTTGCTCTCTCAAACCCCTTCTCTCACACCCTCTCTCACCCCCTCATCCTCCTCTCTCTCTCTCTCTCACTCGCTCTCTCAAACCCCCTCTCTCTCTCAACCCCTCTCTCTCATCCTCTCTCTCTCACCCCCTCATCATCCTCCCGTTCTCTCACCCGCTCTCTCTCGCTCTCTCAAACCCCCTCTCTCTCTAAAACCCTCTCTCTCACCCTCTCTCTCTCACCCCCCTCATCTTCTCTCTCTCTCACCCTCTCTCACTCACTGCCCTCATCCTCCTCTCTCTCTCACCCGCTCTCTCTAACCCCCTCTTTCTCGCAACGCCTCTCTCTCCCCCTCTCTTTCTCACCCCCCGCATCCTCCTCTCTCTCTCTCTCACCCGCTCTCTCTCGCGCTCTCAAACCCCCTCTCTCTCTCAACCCCCACCTCCTCCTCTCTCTCTGTCACCCGCACTCTCTCGCTCTCTCAAACCCCCTCTCTCTCTAAACCCCTCTCTCTCACCCTCTCTCTGTCACCCCCTCATCCTCCTCTCTCTCTCTTAACCCCTCTCTCTCACCCTCTCTCTCTCACCCCCCCATTCTCCTCCCTCTCTCTCACCCGCGCTCTCTTGCTCTCGCAAACACCTTCTCTCACATCCTCTCTCACCCCCTCATCCTCCTCTCTCTCTCTCACCCGCTGTCACTCGCTCTCTCAAACCTCTCTCTCTCTCAACCCTTCTCTCACCCTCTCTCTCTCACCCCTCATCCTCCTCCCGCTCTCGCACCCGCTCTCTCTTGCTCTCTCAAACCCATCTCTCTCTAAAACACCACTCTCTCACCCTCTCTCATAACTCCATCATCCTTCTCTCTCTTTCACCTGCTCTCTCTCGCTCTCTCAAACTCCCTCTCTCTCTCAAACCCCCTCTCTCACCCCCCTTCATCCTCTTCTCTTTCTATCACCCGCTGTCTCTCGCTCTCTCCTAAACCCCTCTCTCTCACCCTCTGTCTCATCCCCCTCATTCTCCTCTCTCTAACTCACCCTCTCTCTCTCACCGCCCTCTTCCTTCTCCCCCTCTCTCACCCGCTTTTTCTCACACTCTCAAACCCCCTCTCTCTCAACCCCTCTCTAACCCGCTCTCTATCACCCCCTCCTCCTCCTCTCTCTCTCACCCGCTCTCTCTCGCTCTCTCAAACCCCCTCTCTCTAAAACCCCTATCTCACCCTCTCTCTCTCACCCCCCTCATCCTCCTCTCTCTCTATCACCCGCTCCCTCTCGCTCTCTCAAACTTCCTCTCTCTCAACCCCTTTCTCTCACCCACCCAATCCTCCTCTCTCTCTATCACCCGCTCTCTCTCGCTCTCTCCAAAACCCCTCTCTCTCACCCCCCTCATCCTCCTCTCTCTAACTCACCCTCTCTCTCTCACCGCCCTCTTCCTTCTCCCCCTCTCTCACCCGCTCTTTCTCACTCTCTCAAACCCCCTCTCTCTCTCAACCCCTCTCTCTCACCGTCTCTCTATCACACCCTCCTCCTCCCCCTCTCTCTCACCCGATCTCTCTTGCTATCTCAAACCCCTTCACTCACTAAACCCCCTTTCTCTCACCCCCCTCATCCACCTCTCTCTCTCTCACCACCTCTCTCAAACCCCCTCTCTCTCTAAAACCGCTATCTCTCACCCTCTGTCTCTTACCCCCTCATCCTACACTATCTCTTTCACACGCTCTCTCTCACTGTCTCAAACCCCCACTCTCTCTATAACCTCTCTCTCTCACCCTCTCTCTCTCATCCCCCTCATCATACTCTCTCTCTCTCACCCTCTCTCTCGCTCTCTCAAACCCCCTCTCTCTATAAACCCCCTCTCTCTCACCCTCTCTCTCTCGCCTCCCTCCTCCTCCTCTCTGTCACCCGCGCTCTCTCGCTCTCTCAAACACCCTCTCTCTCTCTCAACCTCTCCTCTCTCACCCTCTCTCTCTCATCCCCCTCATCATACTTTCTCGCTCTCACCCGCTCTGTCTCGCTCTCTCAAACCCCCTCTCTCTAAACCCCTCTCTCTCACCCTCTCTCTCACCCCCGCCTCCTCCTCCCTCTCTCTGTCACCCGCGTTCTCTCGCTCTCTGAAACCCCCTCTCTCTCTAAACCCCTTTCACTCACCCTCTCTCTCTTACCCCCCTCATCCTCCTCACTCTCTCTCACCCGCTCCCTCTCGCTCTCTCAAACCCCCTCTCTCTCAATCCCTCTCTCTCACCGTCTCTCGCTCACACCCCCATTCTCCTCCCTCTCTCTCACCCGCTCTCCCTTGGTCTCTCAAACACCTTCTCTCACACCCTCTCTCACCCCCTCATCCTCCTCTCTCTCGCTCACCCGCTCTCACTCGCTCTCTCAAACTCTCTCTCTCTCAACCCCTCTCTCACACCCTCACTCTCTCTCACCCCCTCATCCTTCTCCCGCTCTCTCACCAGCTCTCTCTCGCTCTCTCAAACCCCCTCTCTCTCTAGAACCCCTCTCTTACCCTCGCGCTCTCACACCCCTCATCCTCCTCTCTCTCTATCACGCGCTCTCTCTTGCTCTCTCAAACTCCCTCTATCAACCCCTCTCTCTCACCCCCCTCATCCTCCTCTCTCTCTCTCAGGCGCTGTCTCTCGCTCTCTCAAACCCCCTCTCTCTCTCAACCCCCTCACTCAACCCCTCTCTCTCACCCCCCTCATCCTCCTCTCTCTCACTCACCCTCACTCTCTCACTCCCTCATCCTCCTCTCTCTCACCCGCTCTCATTCGTTCTCTCAAACCCCCTCTCTCTCTCTAAAACCCCTCTCTCACCCTCTCTCTCTCGCACCCCTCGTCCTCCTCTCTCTCTATCACCCGCTCTCTCTTGCTCTCTCAAATTCCCTCTCTTTCAACCCCTCTCTCTCACCCCCCTCATCCTTCTCTCTCTCACTCACCCTCACTCTCTCACTCCCTCATCCTTCTCTCTCTCTCACCCGCTCTCTCTCGCTCTCTCCAGCCCACTCTCTCTAAAACCCCTTTCTCTCACCCTCTCTATCTCACCACCCATCCTCCTCTCTCTCTCTCACCCGTTCTCTCTCGCTCTCTCAAACCACTCTCTCTCTCAACCCCTCTCTCCCACCATCTCACTAACCCCCTCATCCTCTTCGCTCTCTCTAACCCGCTCTCTCGAAACTCCTCTCTCTCTCAACCCCCCTCTCTCACCCGCTCTCTCATCCCTCTCATCATACTCTCTCTCACCTGCTCTCTCGCTCTCTCAAACCACCTCTCTCTCTAAACCCCTCTCTCTCACCCCCTCCTCCTCTCTCTCACCCGCTCTCTCTCGCTCTCTGAAACCCCCTCTCTCTGTAAAACCCTCTCTCACGCTCCCTCTCTCACTCCCCCTCATCCTCCTCTCTCTCACAGACGCTCTCTCTCGATCCCTCAAACCCCCTCTCTCTCAACCCCACTTTCTCACCCTCTCTCTATCACCCCCCTCCTCCTCTCTCTCTCTCACCCACTCTCTCTCGCTGTCTCAAACCCCTCTCTCTCTAAACCCCCTTTCTCTCACCCTCTCTCTCACCCCCTTCATCCACCTCTCTCTCTCTTACCACCTCTCTCAAACCCCCTCTCTCTCGAAAACCCCTATCTCTCACTCTCTGTCTCTTACCCCCTCAGCCTACACTATCTCTCTCACACGCTCTCTCTCACTGTCTCAAACCCCTACTCTCTCTATAACCCCTCTCTCTCACCCTCTCACACCCGTCTCATCCTCTTCTCTCTCTCTCTCTCTCACCCTCTCTCTCTCATCCCCCTCATCATACTCTCTCTCTCTCACCCGCTCTCTCGCTCTCACAAACCCCCTCTCTCTGTAAAACCATCTCTCACGCTCCCTCTCTCACTCCCCCATCCTCCTCTCTCTCACAGACGCTCTCTATCGATCCCTCAAACCCCCTCTCTCTCAACTCCTCTTTCTCACCCTCTCTCTATCACCCCCCTCCTCCTCTCTCTCTCTCTCACCCGCTCTCTCTCGCTGTCTCAAACCCCTCTATCTCTAAACCCCCTTTCTCTCACCCTCTCTCTCACCCCCTTCATCCACCTCTCTCTCTCTTACCACCTCTCTCAAACCCCCTCTCTCTCTAAAACCCCTATCTCTCACCCTCTGTCTCTTACCCCCTCATCCTACACTATCTCTCTCACACGTTCTCTCTCACTGTCTCAAACCCCTACTCTCTCTATAACCCCTCTCTCTCTCACCCTCTCACACCCGTCTCATCCTCTTCTCTCTCTCTCACTCTCTCTCTCTCATCCCCCTCATCATTCTCTCTCTCACCCGCTCTCTCGCTCTCTCAAACCCCCTCTCTCTCTAAACCCCTCTCTCTCACCCTCTCTCTCTCACCTCCCTCCTCCTCCTCTCTCTCTCTGTCACCCGCGCTCTCTCGCTCTCTGAAACCCCCTCTCTCTAAACCCATCTCTCTCACCCTCTCTCTCTCACCCCATCATCCTCCTCTCTCTCTCACCCGCTCTCACTCGCTCTCTCAAACCCCCTCTCTCTAAAACCCCTCTCTCTCACCCTCTGTCTCACACCCCTCATCCTCCTCTCTCTCTATCACCCGCTCTCTCTCCTTCTCTCAATCTCCCCCTCTCTCAAACCCTCTCTCTCACCCCCTCATCCTCCATTCCCTCTATCACCCGCTCTCTCGCTCTCTCTAAAACCCCTCTCTCTCACCCTCTCTCTCTCACCTACCTCATCCTCCTCTCTCTAACTCACCCTCTCTCTCTCACCCCCTCATCCTTCTCCCCCTCTCTCACCCGCTCTTTCTTACTCTCTCAAACCCCCTCTCTCTCTCTCAACCCCTCTCTCTCACCCTCTCTCTCACCCGTCTCATCCTCTTCTCTCTCTCTCTCACCCGCTCTCTCTCGCTCTCTCAAACCCACTCTCTCTCTCAACCCCTCCTCTCTCACCCTCTCTCTCATCCCCCTCATCATACTCCCTCTCTCTCACCCGCTCTCTCGCTCTCTCAAACCCCTTCTCTCTCTAAAAGCCCTATCTCTCACTGTCTGTCTCTTAACCCCCTCCTCCTCCACTATCTCTCTTACCCGTTCTCTCTCACTCTCTCAAACCCCCTCTCTCGATAACCCCTCTCTCTCACCCTCTCTCTCACTCGTCTCATCCTCTTCTCTCTCTCTCTCTCACCTGCTCTCTCTTGCTCTCTCAAACCACCTCGCTCTCTGAAACCCCTCTCTCTCACCCTCTCTCTCTCACCCCCTCATCCTCCTCCCGTTCTCCCACCCGCTCTCTCTCGCTCTCTCAAACCCCCTCTCTCTCTAAAACCCTCTCCCTCACCCTCTCTCTCTCACCCGTCTCATCCTCGTCTCTTTCTCTCACCCGCTCTCTCTCGCTCTCTCAAACCCCCTCTCTCTCAATCCCTCTCTCACACCCTCTCTCTCTCTCACCCCTCATCCTTCTCCCGCTCTCTTAACCGCTCTCTCTCGCTCTCTCCAACCCCCTCTCTCTAAAAACCCTTCTTTCTCACCCTCTCTCTCTCACCCCCCTCATCCTCCTCTCTCTCTATCACCCACTCTCTCTCGCTCTCTCAAACTCCCTCTCTCTCTCTCAAACCCTCTCTCTCACCAGCCTCATCCTCCTCTCTCTCTCTCACGCGCTGTCTCTCGCTCTCGCAAACCCCTCTCTCTCAAACCCTCTCGCTCACCCTCTTTCTCTCACGCCACTCATCCTCCTCTTTCTCACCCGCTCTCTCTCGCTCTCTCAAACCCTCTCTCGCACTAAACCCCCTCCCTCTTACTCTCTCTCTCTCTCACCCCCTCATCCTCCTCTCTCCCTCTCACCCGCGCTCTCAAACCCCATCTCTCTAAAGCCCATCTCTCTCACCCTCTCTCTCTCACTCACCCCCACTCATCCTCCTCTCTCTCTCACCCACTCTCTCGGAATCACAAACGTCCTCTCTCTCAACCCCTCGCTCTCACCCTCTCTCTCTCACCCCCGCTCATCCTCCTCACTCTCTCTCACCCCTCTCTCTCACTCTCTCAAATCCCCTCTTTCTCGCAACCCCTCTCTCTCACACTCTCTCTCACCCCCCTTATCCTCCTCTCTCTCACACCCATTCTCTCTCGCTCTCTCAAATACCCTCTCTCTCTAATCCCTTTCTCTCTCACCCTCTCTCTCTCACTCCCTCCTCCTCCCCTCTCTCTCTCTCACCCTCTCTCTCTCGCTCTCTCAAAACCTCTCTCTCTCAAAGAACCCTCTCTCTCACCCTCTCACTCTCACCCCCTCATCCGCCTTTCTCTTACACACCCTCTCTCTCTCACCGCCCTCCCTCTAACTCACCCTCTCTCTCTCACCGCCCTCACCCTTCTCTCCCTCTCTCACCCGTTCGTTCTCACTCTCGCAACCCCACTCTCTCTCTCAACCCCTCTCTCTCACCCTCTCTCTAATACCCCCCTCCTCCTTCCCTCTCTCTCTCACCAGCTCTCTCTTACTCTCTCAAACACCCTCTCTCTCTAAACTCCTCTCCTCACTCTCTCTCTCTCACTCCCTCCTCCTCCCCTCTCTCTCTGTCACCCACGCTCTCTCGCTCGATGTAACCCCTCTCTCTCTAAACCCCTCTCTCTCACCCTCTCTCTCTCACCACCTCGTCCTTCTCTCTCTCTCTCTCTCTCACCCGCTCGCTCTGGCTCTCTGAAACCACCTCGCTCTCTAAAACCTCTCTCTCTCTCACCCTCTCTCTCTTACCCCCCTCATCCTCCTATCTCTCTCTCTCTCACCCGCTCTCTCTCGTTCTCTCAAACTCCCTTCTCTCTCAATCCCTCTCTTACACCCTCTCTCTCACCCCCTCATCCTTCTCCCGCTCTCTTAACCACTCTCTCTCGCTCTCTCAAAACCCTCTCTCTAAAACCCCTTCTCTCTCACCCTCTCTCTCTCACCCCCCTCATCCTCCTCTCTCTCTATCATCCGCTCTCTCTTGCTCTCTCAAACTCCCTCTCTCTCTCTCAAACCCTCTCTCTCACCAGCCTCATCCTCCTCTCTCTCTCTCTCACGCGCTGTCTCTCGCTCTCTCAAACCCCTCTCTCTCAAACCCTCTCGCTCACCCTCTTTCTCTCGCTCCCCTCATCCTCCTCTTTCTCACCCGCTCTCTCTCGCTCTCTCAAACCCTCTCTCTCCCAAAACCCCTCTCTCTCACCCTCTCTCTCACCCCACTCATTCGCCTCTCTCTCTCAACCCCTCTCTCTCACCGACCTCATCATTTTCCCCCTCTCTCAACCGTCCTTCCTCACTCTCTCAAAACACCTCTCTCAACCCCTCTCTCACCCTCTTTCTCTCACGCCCCCATCCTCCTCTCTCTTACCCGCTCTCTCTCGCTCTCTCAAAACCTCTCTCTCTCCAAAACCCCTCGCTCTCACCCTCTCACTCTCACCCCCCTCATCCGCCTCTCTCTAAATCACCCTCTCACTCTCACCGCTCTCTCTCTAACTCACCCTCTCTCTCACACCGCCCTCATCCTTCTCTCCCTCTCTCACCCGTTCGTTCTCACTCTCTCAACCCCACTCTCTCTCTCAACCCCACTCTCTCACCCTCTCTCTATCACCACCCTCCTCCTTCTCTCTCTCTCTCTTACCAGCTCTCACTCGCTCTCTCAAACCCCGTCTCTCTCTCTAAACCCCCTCTCTCTCAACCTCTCCTCTCTCACCCTCTCTCTCTCATCCCCCTCATCATACTCTCTCGCTCTCACCCGCTCTCTCTCGCTGTCTCAACCCCCCTCTGTCTAAACCCATCTATCTCAGCCTGTCTCTCTCACCCCCTCCTCCTCCTCCCTCTCTCTGTCACCCGCGTTCTCTCGCTCTCTGAAACCCACTCTCTCTCTAAACCCCTTTCACTCACCCTCTCTCTCAGCCCCTCATCCTCCTCTCTCTCTCTCTCACCCGCTCTCTCTCTCTCTCTCTCTCTCAAACCACCTCGCACTCTAAAACCCCCCTCTCTCACCCTCTCTCTCTTACCCCCTTATTCTCCTCACTCTCTCTCACCCGCTCTCTCTCGCTCTCTCAAACCCCCTCTCTCTCTCAACCCCTCTCTCTCACCGTCTCTCTCACCCCCCATTCTCCTCGCACTCTCTCACCCGCTCTCCCTTCCTGTCTCAAACACCTTCTCACACATCCTCTCTCACCCCCTCATCCTCCTCTCAAACACCTTCTCACACATCCTCTCTCACCCCCTCATCCTCCTCTCTCTCTCTCACCCGCTCTCACTCGCTCTCTCACACTCCTCTCTCTCTTAAGCCCTCACTCTCACCCTCTCTCTCTCTCTCACCCTCTCATCATTCTCCCGCTCTCTCACCCGCTCTCTCTCACTCTCTCAAATCCCTCTCTCTCTAAAACCCCTCTCTCACCCTCTCACACTCACACCCCCACCCTC
The DNA here is from genome assembly GCF_037043375.1 of Chiloscyllium plagiosum. Taxonomy (NCBI): domain Eukaryota; kingdom Metazoa; phylum Chordata; class Chondrichthyes; order Orectolobiformes; family Hemiscylliidae; genus Chiloscyllium; species Chiloscyllium plagiosum. The sequence continues at coordinate 90,352,272 of NW_028270180.1, read as the reverse complement.
CTCTCTCTCTATCACCCGCTCTCTCTCGCTCTCTGAAACGCCCTCTCTCTCTCAACCCTCTCTCTCACCCCCCACATCATCCTCTCTCTCTCTCACGCGCAGTCTCTCGCTCTCTCAAACCCATCTCTCTCTCAAACCCTCTCGCTCACCCTCTTTCTCTCACGCCCCTCATCCTCCACTCTCTCACCCGCTCTCTCTCGCTCTCCCAAACGCCCTCTCTCTCTCATCCCTCTCTCTCACCCCCTCATCATCCCCTCTCCCTCTCACCCGCGCTCTCGCTCTCTCAAACCCTCTCTCTCTCCAAAACCCCTCTCTCTCACCCTCTCTCTCTAACCCCCCTCATCAACCTCCCTCTAACTCACCCTCTCTCTCTCTCACCGCCCTCATCATTCTCCCCCTCTCTCACCCGTTCTTTCTCACTCTCTCAAACCTCCTCTCTCTCTCACCCGCTCTCTCTCGCTCTCTCAAACCTTCTGTCTCTCTAAACCCCCCTCTCTCTCTCTCTCACCCCCTCATCCTCCTCTCTCCCTCTCACCCGCTCTCTCAACCCCCCTCTCTCTAAAGCCCATCTCTCTCACGCTCTCTGTCACCCCCCCTCATGCTCCTCTCTCTCTGATCCGCTCTGTCGTACTCTCAAACGCCCTCTCTCTCAACCACTCGCTCTCACCCTCTCTCTCTCACCCCTCCTCATCCTCCTCACTCTCTCTCATCCGCTCTCTCTCCCTCTCTCAAACCCCGTCCCTCTCGCAACCCCTCTCTCTCACCCTCTCCCTCTCACCCATCATCCTCCTCTCTCTCTCACCCATTCTCTCTCGCTCTCTCAAACACCCTCTCTCTCCAATCCCTTTCCCTCTCACCCTCTCTCTCTCAACCCCCACATCCTCCTCTTTCTTTCTCACCCACACTCTCTCACCCCCTCATCCTCCTCTCTCTCTCACCCGCTCTCTCTCGCTCTCTCAAACTCCCTCTCTCTCTCAACCCCTCTCTCTCACCCCCCTCATCCTCCTCTCTCTCTATCACCCGCTCTCTCACTCTGTCAAACTCCCTCTCTCTCTCAACCCCTCTCTCTCACCCCCCTCATCCTCCTCTCTCTCTCTCTCACGCGCTGTCTCTCGCTCTCTCAAACACCCTCTCTCTCTCAACCCCTCTCTCTCACCCTCTTTCTCTCACGCCCCCATCCTCCTCTCTCTCACCCGCTCTCTCTCGCGCTCTCAAAACCTCTCTCTCTCCAAAACCCCTCTCTCTCACCCTCTCACTCTTACCCCCCTCATCCGCCTCTCTCTAACTCACCCTCTCTCTCTCACCGCTCTCTCTCTAACTCACCCTCTCTCTCTCACCGCCGTCATCCTTCTCTCCCTCTCTCACCCGTTCGTTCTCACTCTCTCAACCCCACTCTCTCTCTCAACCCCTCACTCTCACCCTCTCTCTATCACCACCCTCCTCCTTCTCTCTCTCTCTCAAAAGCTCTCTCTCGCTCTCTCAAACCCCGTCTCTCTCTCTAAACCCCCCTCTCTCACTCTCTCTCTCACCCCCTCATCCTCCTCTCTCCCTCTCACCCGCTCTCTCAAACCCCCTCTCTCTAAAGCCCCTCTCTCTCACCCTCTCTCTCTCTCTCACTCCCGCACATCCTCCTCTCTCTCTCTGACCCACTCTGTCGTACTCTCAAACGCCCTCTCTCTCAAACCCTCGCTCTCACCCTCTCTCTCACCCCTCCTCATCCTCCTCACTCTCTCTCATCCGCTCTCTATCCCTCTCTCAAACCCCGTCTCTCTCGCAACCCCTCTCTCTCACCCTCTCTCTCTCACCCCCTCATCCTCCTCTCTCTCTTACCCATTCTCTCTCGCTCTCACAAACACCCTCTCTCTCAAATCCCTTTCTCTCTCACCCTCTCTCTCTCAACCCCCACATCCTCCTCTTTCTCTCTCACCCTCACTCTCTCACCCCCTCATCCTCCTCTCACTCTCACCCGCGCTCTCTCGCTCTCTCAAACTCCCTCTATCTCTCAACCCCTCTCTCACACCCCCTCATCCTCCTCTCTCTCTCTCTCACGCGCTGTCTCTCGCTCTCTCAAACACCCTCTCTCTCTCAACCCCTCTCTCACCCTCTTTCTCTCACCCCCCTCATCCGCCTCTCTCTAACTCACCCTCTCTCTCTCACCGCCCTCTCTCTAATTCACCATCTCTCTCTCACCGTCCTCATCCTTCTCTCCCTCTCTCACCCGTTCGTTCTCACTCTCTCAACCCCACTCTCTCTCTCTCAACCCCTCTCTCTCACCCTCTCTCTATCACCCCCTCCTCCTTCTCTCTCTCACCAGCTCTCTCTTGCTCTCTCTAACCCCCTCTCCCTCGAAACTCCTCTCCACACCCTTTCTCTTTCACCCGCTCCTCCTCCCATCTCTCTCTGTCACCCACGCTCTCTCGCTATCTGTAACCCGCTCTCCCTCTAAATCCCTCTCTCTCACCCTCTCTCTCTCACCACCACATCCTTCTCTCTCTCTCTCTCTCTCTCTCACCCGCTCGCTCTGGCTCTCTGTAACCTCCTCGCTCTCTAAAACCTCTGTCTCTCACCCTCTCTCTCTTACCCCCCTCATCCTCCTCTCTCTCTCTCTCTCACCCGCTCTCTCTCGTTCTCTCAAACCCCCTCTCTCTCAATCCCACTCTCACACCCTCTCTCTCTCTCACCCCCTCATCCTTCTCCCGCTCTCTTAACCGCTCTCTCTCGCTCTCTCAAACCTCCTCTCTCTAAAACCCCTTCTCTCTCACCCTCTCTCTCTCACCCCCCTCATCCTCCTCTCTCTCTATCACCCGCTCTCTCTCGCTCTCTCAAACTCCCTCTCTCTCTCTCAAACCCTCTCTCTCACCAGCCTCATCCTCCTCTTTCTCTCTCACGCGCTGTCTCTCGCTCTCGCAAACCCCTCTCTCTCAAACCCTCTCGCTCACCCTCTTTCTGTCACGCCCCTCATCCTCCTCTTTCTCACCCGCTCTCTCTCGCTCTCTCAAACCCTCTCTCTCTCCAAACCCCTCTCTCTCACCCACTCTCTCTCTCACCCCCCTCATCCGCCTCTCTCTAACTCACCCTCTCTCTCTCACCGACCTCATCATTCTCCCCCACTCTCACCCGTCCTTTCTCACTCTCTCAAAACACCTCTCAATCCCTCGCTCTCACTCTCTCTCTCGCAACCCCTCTTCCTCCTCTCTCTCTCTCCCGCTCTCTCTCGCTCTCTCAAACCCTCTCTCGCTCTAAACCCCCTCTCTCTCACTCTCTCTCTCTCACCCCCTCATCCGCCCCTCTCCCTCTCACCCACGCTCTCAAACCCCCTCTCTCTAAAGCCCATCTCTCTCACCCTCTCTCTCTCTCTCTCACACCCCCCATCCTCCTCTCTCTCTCACCCACTCTCTCGTAATCACAAACGTCGTCTCTTTCAACCCCTCGCTCTCACCCTCTCTCTCTCACCCCCGCTCATCCTCCTCACTCTCTCTCACCCGCTCTCTCTCACTCTCTCAAATCCCCTCTGTCTCGCAACCCCTCTCTCTCACACTCTCTCTCTTACCCCCCTCATCCTCCTCTCTCTCTCACCCATTCTCTCTCGCTCTCTCAAATACCCTCTCTCTCTAATCCCTTTCTCTCTCACCCTCTCTCTCTCAAGCCCCTCATCCTCCTCTCTCTCACACCCCCTTACTCTCTCACCCCCTCATCCTCCTCTCTCTCTCTCATTGGCTCTCTCTCGCTCTCTCAAACCCACTCTCTTTCTAAAACCCCTTTCTCTCACCCTCTCTATCTCACCCCCCTCATCCTCCTCTCTCTCTCTCACCCGCTGTGCCTCGCTCTCTCAAACCCCTCTCTCTCTCAACCCCACTCTCTCACCCTCTCTCTCACCCCCCTCGTCCTCCTCTCTCTAACTCACCCTCTCTCTCTCACCGCCCTCTGTCTAACTCACCCTCTCTCTCTCACCGCCCTCATCCTTCTCTCCCTCTCTCACCCGTTAGTTCTCACTCTCTCAACCCCACTCTCTCTCTCAACCCCTCTCTCTCACCCTCTCTCTATCACCCTCTCCTCCTTCGCTCTCTCTCTCACCAGCTCTCTCTTGCTCTCGCAAACCCCCTCTCCCTCTAAACCCCTCTCCACACCCTCTCTCTCTCACCCCCTCCTCCTCCTCTCTCTGTCTGTCACCCACGCTCTCTCGCTATCTGTAACCCCCTCTCTCTCTAAATCCCTCTCTCTCACCCTCTCTCTCTCACCACCTCATCCTTCTCTCTCTCTCTCTCTCTCTCTCACCCGCTCACTCTGGCTCTCTGAAACCACCTCGCTCTCTAAAACCTCTCTCTCTCACCCTCTCTCTCTTACCCCCCTCATCCTCCCCTCTCTCTCTCTCTCTCTCTTACCCGCTCTCTCTCGCTATCTCAAACCCCCTCTCTCTCAATCCCTCTCTCACACCCTCTCTCGCTCCCCCTCATCCTTCTCCCGCTCTCTTAACCGCTCTCTCGCTCTCTCAAACCCCCTCTCTCTAAAACCCTTTCTCTCTCACCCTCTCTCTCTCACCCCCTCATCCTCCTCTCTCTCTATCACCCGCTCTCTCTCGCTCTCTCAAACTCCCTCTCTCTCTCTCAAACCCTCTCTCTCACCAGCCTCATCCTCCTCTCTCTCTCTCACGCGCTGTCTCTCGCTCTCGCAAATCCCTCTCTCTCAAACCCTCTCGCTCACCCTCTTTCTCTCACGCCCCTCATCCTCCTCTTTCTCACCCGCTCTCTCTCGCTCTCTCAAACCCTCTCTCTCTCCAAACCCCTCTCTCTCACCCACTCTCTCTCACCCCCCTCATCCGCCTCTCTTTAACTCACCCTCTCTCTCTCACCGACCTCATCATTCTCCCCCTCTCTCACCCGTCCTTTCTCACTCTCTCAAAACACCTCTCTCTCTCAATCCCTCTCTCTCTCTCGCAACCCCTCTTCCTCCTTTCTCACTCTCCCGCTCTCTCTCGCTTTCTCAAACCCTCTCTCGCTCTAAACCCCCTCTCTCTCACTCTCTCTCTCTCACCCCCTCATCCGCCTCTCTCCCTCTCACCCACGCTCTCAAACCCCCTCTCTCTAAAGCCCATCTCTCTCACCCTCTCTCTCTCTCTCTCACCCCCCCATCCTCCTCCTCTCTCTCACCCACTCTCTCGAAATCACAAACGTCCTCTCTCTCAAACCCTCGCTCTCACCCTTTCTCTCTCACCCCCGCTCATCCTCCTCACTCTCTCTCACCCGCTCTCTCACTCTCTCAAATTCCCTCTCTCTCGCAACCCCTCGCTCTCACCCTCTCTCTCTCACTCCCGCTCATCCTCCTCACTCTCTCTCACCCGCTCTCTCTCACTCTCTCAAATCCCCTCTGTCTCGCAACCCCTCACTCTCACACTCTCTCTCTTACCCCCCTCATCCTCCTCTCTCTCTCACCCATTCTCTCTCGCTCTCTCAAATACCCTCTCTCTCTAATCCCTTTCTCTCTCACCCTCTCTCTCTCAAGACCCTCATCCTCCTCTCTCTCTCACTCCCCCTTATTCTCTCACCCCCCTCATCCTCCTCTCTCTCTCTCACCCGCTGTGCCTCGCTCTCTCAAACCCCTCTCTCTCGCAACCCCACTCTCTCACCCTCTCTCTCTTAGCCCCCTCGTCCTCCTCTCTCTAACTCACCCTCTCTCTCTCAACGCCCTCTCTCTAACTCACCCTCTCCCTCTCACCGCCCTCATCCTTCTCTCCCTCTCTCACCCGTTAGTTCTCACTCTCTCAACCCCTCTCTCTCACCCTCTCTCTATCACACCCTCCTCCTTCTCTCTCTCTCTCACCAGCTCTCTCTTGCTCTCTCAAACCCCCTCTCCCTCTAAACCCCTCTCCACACCCTCTCTCTCTCACCCCCTCCTCCTCCCCTCTCTGTCTGTCACCCACGCTCTCTCGCTATCTGTAACCCCCTCTCTCCCTAAATCCCTCTCTCACACCCTCTCTCTCTCACCACCTCATCCTTCTCTCTCTCTCTTTCTCTTTCTCTCTCTCACCCGCTCGCTCTGGCTCTCTGAAACCACCTCGCTCTCTAAAACCTCTCTCTCTCACCCTCTCTCTCTTACCCCTCTCATCCTCCTCTCTCTCTCTCTCTCTCTCTTACCCGCTCTCTCTCGCTATCTCAAACCCCCTCTCTCTCAATCCCTCTCTCACACCCTCTCTCTCTCCCCCTCATCCTTCTCCCGCTCTCTTAACCGCTCTCTCGCTCTCTCAAACCCCCTCTCTATAAAACCCTTTCTCTCTCACCCTCTCTCTCTCACCCCCTCATCCTCCTCTCTCTCTATCACCCGCTCTCTCTCGCTCTCTCAAACTCCCTCTCTCTCTCTCAAACCCTCTCTCTCACCAGCCTCATCCTCCTCTCTCTCTCTCTCACGCGCTGTCTCTCGCTCTCGCAAACCCCTCTCTCTCAAACCCTCTCGCTCACCCTCTTTCTCTCACGCCCCTCATCCTCCTCTTTCTCACCCGCTCTCTCTCGGTCTCTCAAACCCTCTCTCTCTCTCCAAACCCCTCTCCCTCACCCACTCTCTCTCTCACCCCCCTCATCCGCCTCTCTATATCTCACCCTCTCTCTCTCACCGACCTCATCATTCTCCCCCTCTCTCACCCGTCCTTTCTCACTCTCTCAAAACACCTCTCTCTCTCAATCCCTCTCTCTCACTCTCTCTCTCGCAACCCCTCTTCCTCCTCTCTCTCTCTCTCCCGCTCTCGCTCGCTCTCTCAAACTCTCTCTCGCTCTAAACCCCCTCTCTCTTACTCTCTCTCTCTCACCCCCTCATCCGCCTCTCTCCCTCTCACCCACGCTCTCAAACCCCCTCTCTCTAAAGCCCATCTCTCTCACCCTCTCTCTCTCTCACCCCCCCCATCCTCCTCCTCTCTCTCACCCACTCTCTCGTAATCAAAAACGTCGTCTCTCTCAACCCCTCTATCTCACCCTCTCTCTCTCACCCCCGCTCATCCTCCTCACTCTCTCTCACCCGCTCTCTCTCACTCTCTCAAATCCCCTCTGTCTCGCAACCCCTCTCTCTCACACTCTCTCTCTTACCCCCCTCATCCTCCTCTCTCTCTCACTCATTCTCTCTCGCTCTCTCAAATACCCTCTCTCTCTAATCCCTTTCTCTCTCACCCTCTCTCTCTCAAGCCCCTCATCCTCCTCTCTCTCTCACTCCCCCTTACTCTCTCACCCCCTCATCCTCCTCTCTCTCTCTCACCCGCTCTCTCTCGCTCTCTCAAACCCACTCTCTTTCTAAAACCCCTTTCTCTCACCCTCTCTATCTCACCCCCCTCATCCTCCTCTCTCTCTCTCACCCGCTGTGCCTCGCTCTCTCAAACCCCTCACTCTCTCAACCCCACTCTCTCACCCTCTCTCTCTCACCCCCCTCGTCCTCCTCTCTCTAACTCACCCTCTCTCTCTCACCGCCCTCTCTCTAACTCACCCTCTCTCTCTCACCCCCTCCTCCTCCCCTCTCTGTCTGTCACCCACGCTCTCTCGCTATCTGTAACCCCCTCTCTCTCTAAATCCCTCTCTCTCACCCTCTCTCTCTCACCACCTCATCCTTCTCTCTCTCTCTCTCTCTCTCTCTCTCACCCGCTCGCTCTGGCTCTCTGAAACCACCTCGCTCTCTAAAACCTCTCTCTCTCACCTTCTCTCTCTTACCCCCCTCATCCTCCTCTCTCTCTCTCTCTCTCTCTCTCTCTTACCCGCTCTCTCTCGCTATCTCAAAACCCCTCTCTCTCAATCCCTCTCTCACACCCTCTCTCTCTCCCCCCTCATCCATCTCCCGCTCTCTTAACCGCTCTCTCGCTCTCTCAAACCCCCTCTCTCTAAAACCCTTTCTCTCTCACCCTCTCTCTCTCACCCCCCTCATCCTCCTCTCTCTCTCTCACCCGCTCTCTCTCACTCTCTCAAATCCCCTCTGTCTCGCAACCCCTCACTCTCACACTCTCTCTCTTACCCCTCTCATCCTCCTCTCTCTCTCACCCATTCTCTCTCGCTCTCTCAAATACTCTCTCTCTCTCTACCCTTTCTCTCTCACCCTCTCTCTCAAGACCCTCATCCTCCTCTCTCTCTCACTCCCCCTTACTCTCTCACCCCCTCATCCTCCTCTCTCTCTCTCACCCACTCTCTCTCGCTCTCTCAAACCCACTCTCTTTCTAAAACCCCTTTCTCTCACCCTCTCTATCTCACCCCCCTCATCCTCCTCTCTCTCTCTCACCCGCTGTGCCTCGCTCTCTCAAACCCCTCTCTCTCTCAACCACTCTCTCTCACCCTCTCTCTCTCACCCCCCTCGTCCTCCTCTCTCTAACTCGCCCTCTCTCTCACCGCCCTCTCTCTAACTTACCCTCTCTCTCTCACCGCCCTCATCCTTCTCTCCCTCTCTCACAAGTTAGTTCTCACTCTCTCAACCCCACTCTCTCTCTCAACCCCTCACTCTCACCCTCTCTCTATCACCCCCTCCTCCTTCTCTCTCTCTCTCACCAGCTCTCTCTTGCTCTCTCAAACCCCCTCTCCCTCTAAACCCCTCTCCACACCCTCTCTCTCTCACCCCCTCCTCCTCCCCTCTCTGTCTGTCACCCACGCTCTCTCGCTATCTCTTACCCTCTCTCTCTCTAAATCCCTCTCTCTCACCCTCTCTCTCTCACCACCTCATCCTTCTCTCTCTCTCTCTCTCTCTCTCTCACCCGCTCGCTCTGGCTCTCTGAAACCACCTCGCTCTCTAAAACCTCTCTCTCTCACCCTCTCTCTCTTACCCCCCTCATCCTCTCTTTCTCTCTCTCTCTCTCTCTTCCCCGCTCTCTCTCGCTATCTCAAACCCCCTCTCTCTCAATCCCTCTTTCACACCCTCTCTCTCTCCCCCTCATCCTTCTTCCGCTCTCTTAACCGCTCTCTCGCTCTCTCAAACCCCCTCTCTCGAAAACCCTTTCTCTCTCACCCTCTCTCTCTCACCCCCCTCATCCTCCTCTCTCTCTATCACCCGCTCTCTCTCGCTCTCTCAAACTCCCTCTCTCTCTCAAACCCTCTCTCTCACCAGCCTCATCCTCCTCTCTCTCTCTCACGCGCTGTCTCTCGCTCTCGCAAACCCCTCTCTCTCAAACCCTCTCGCTCACCCTCTTTCTCTCACGCCCCTCATCCTCCTCTTTCTCACCCGCTCTCTCTCGCTCTCTCAAACCCTCTCTCTCTCCAAACCCCTCTCTCTCACCCACTCTCTCTCTCACCCCCCTCATCCGCCTCTCTCTAACTCACCCTCTCTCTCTCACCGACCTCATCATTCTCCCCCTCTCTCACCCGTCCTTTCTCACTCTCTCAAAACATCTCTCTCTCTCAATCCCTCTCTCTCACTCTCTCTCTCGCAACCCCTCTTCCTCCTCTCTCTCTCTACCGCTCTCTCTCGCTCTCTCAAACCCTCTCTCGCTCTCAACCCCCTCTCTCTCACTCTCTCTCTCTCTCACCCCCTCATCCTCCTCTCTCCCTCTCACCCGCGCTCTCACACCCCCTCTCTCTAAAGCCCATCTCTCTCACCCTCTCTCTCTCTCTCACCCCCCCATCCTCCTCTCTCTCTCACCCACTCTCTCGTAATCACAAACGTCCTCTCTCTCAAACCCTCGCTCTCACCCTTTCTCTCTCACCCCCGCTCATCCTCCTCACTCTCTCTCACCCGCTCTCTCATTCTCTCAAATTCCCTCTCTCTCGCAACCCCTCTCTCTCACACTCTCTCTCTTACCCCCCTCATCCTTATCTCTCTCACCCATTCTCTCTCGCTCTCTCAAATACCCTCTCTCTCTAATCCCTTTCTCTCTCACCCTCTCTCTCTCAAGCCCCTCATCCTCCTCTCTCTCTCACTCACCCTTACTCTCTCACCCCATCATCCTCCTCTCTCTCTGTCACCCGCTCCCTCTCGCTCTCTCAAACCACTCTCTCTCTAAAACCCCTTTCTCTCACCCTCTCTATCTCACCCCACTCATCCTCCTCTCTCTCTCTCTCACCCGCTGTGCCTCGCTCTCTCAAACCCCTCTCTCTCTCAACCCCACTCTCTCACCCTTTCTCTCTCACCCCCCTCATTCTCCTCTCTCTCTCTCTCACCCGCTCTCTCTCGCTCTCTCAAACCTCCTCTCTCTCTCAAGCCCTCTCTCTCACCCTCTCTCTCTCACCCCCCCATTCTCCTCCCTCTCTCTCACCCGGTCTCTCTTGCTCTCGCAAACACTTTCTCTCACACCCTCTCTCACCCCCTCATCCTCCTCTCTCTCTCACCCGCTCTCACTCGAACTCTCAAACCCCTCTCTCTCTCAACCCCTCTCACACCCCCTCTCTCTCTCACCCCCTCATCCCCCTCTCTCTCTATCACCCGCTCTCTCTCGCTCTCTCAAACTCCCTCTCTCTCTCTCAACCCATCTCTCTCACCCCCCTCATCCTCCTCTCTCTCTATCACCCGCTCTGTCTAGCTCTCTCAAACTCCCTCTCTCTCAACCCCTCTGTCTCACCCCCTCATCCTCCTCTCTCTCTCTCACGCGCTGTCTCTCGCTCTCACAAACGCCCTCTCTCTCTCAACCCCTCTCTCTCACCCTCTTTCTCTCACGCCCCCATCCTCCTCTCTCTCACCAGCTCTCTCTCGCTCTCTCAAAACCTCTCTCTCTCCAAAAACCCTCTCTCTCACCCTCTCATTCTCACCCCCCTCATCCGGCTCTCCCTAACTCACCCTCTCTCTCTCACCGCCCTCTCTCTAACTCACCCTCTCTCTCTCACCGCCCTCTCTCTAACTCACCCTCTCTCTCTCACCGCCCTCATCCTTCTCTCCTTCTCTCACCCGTTCGTTCTCACTCTCTCAACACCACTCTCTCTCTCCAACCCTCTCTCTCACCCTCTCTCTATCACCCCCCTCCTCCTTCTCCCTCTCTCTCACCAGCTCTCTCTCGTCTCTCAAACCCCGTCTCTCTCTCTTCACCCCCTCATCCTCCTCTCTCTCTCTCACCCGCTCTCTCAAACCCCCTCTCTCTAAATCCCCTCTCTCTCACCCTCTCTCTCTCTCACTCCCGCTCGTCCTCCTCTCTCTCTCACCCACTCTGTCGTACTCTCAAACGCCCTCTCTCTCAACCCCTCGCTCTCACTCTCTCTCTCTCACCCCTCCTCATCCTCCTCACTCTCTCTCATCCGCTCTCTCTCCCTCTCTCAAACCCCCTCTCTCTCGCAATCCCTCTCTCTCACCCTCTCTCTCAGCCCCTCATCCTCCTCTCTCTCACCCATTCTCTCTCGCTCTCTCAAACACCCTCTCTCTCTAATCCCTTTCTCTCTCACCCTCTCTCTCTCAACCCCGTCATCCTCCTCTTTCTCTCTCACCCTCACTCTCTCGCCCCCTCATCCTCCTCTCTCTCTCACTCGCTCTCTCTCGCTCTCTCAAACCCCCTCTCGCTCTAAAACCCCTTTCTCTCACCCTCTCTATCTCATCCCCCTCATCCTCCTCTCTCTCTCACCCGCTATCCTCGCTCTCTCAAACCCCTCTCTCTAAAACCCCTTCTCTCTCACCCTCTCTCTCACCCCCTCATCATCCTCTCTCTAACTCACCCTCTCTCTCTCACTCCCTCATCCTTCTCCCGCTCTCTCACCCGCTCTCTCTCGCTCTCACAAACCCCCTCTCTCTCTAAAACCCCTCTCTCTCACCCTCTCTCTCTCACCCCCCTCATCCTCCTCTCTCTCTCTCACGCGCTGTCTCCCGCTCTCTCAAACACCCTCTCTCTCTCAACCCCTCTCTCTCACCCTCGTTCTCTCACGTCCCTCATCCTCCTCTCTCTCACCCGCTCACTCTCGCTCTCTCCAACCCTCTCTCTCTCCAAAACCCCTCTCTCTCACCCTCTCTCTCTCACCCCACTCATCCGCCTCTCTCTAACTTACCCTCTCGCTCTCACCGCGCTCATCATTCTCCCCCTGTCTCACCCGTTCTTTCTTACTCTCTCAAACACACTCTCTCTCTCAAACTCTCTCTCTCAACCTCTCTCTCTCACTCCCTCATCCTTTTCCCGCTCTCTCACCCGCTCTCTGTCGCTCTCTCAAACACCCTCTCTCTCTAAAACCCCTCTCTCTCACCCTCTCTCTCACCCCACTCATCCTCCTCTCTCTCTATCACCCGCTCTCTCTCGCTCTCTCAAACTCCGTCTCTCTCAACCTCTCTCTCTCACCCCCCCTCATCCTCCTCTCTCTCTCTCTCTCACGCGCTGTCTCTCGCTCTCTCAAACACCCCCTCTCTCTCAACCCCTCTCTCACCCTCTTTCTCTCACGTCCCTCATCCTCCTCTCTCGCACCCGCTCACTCTCGCTCTCTCAAATCCTCTCTCTCTCCAAAACCCCTCTCTCTCATCCCCCCTCTCTCTCCCCACTCATCCGGCTCTCTCTAACTCACCCTCTCTCTCTCACCGCCCTCATCCTTCTCCCGCTGTCTCACCCGTTCTTTCTCACTCTCTCAAACTCCCTCTCTCTCTTAAACACTCTCTCTCAACCTCTATCACCGCCCTCCTCCTCCTCTCTCTCTCTCACACGCTCTGTCGCTCTCTCAAACCCACTCTCTCTAAAGCCTCTCTCTCACCTTCTCTCTCTCTCTCTCACCCCCATCCTCCTCTCTCTCTCACCCACTCTCTCGTACTCTCAAACGTCCTCTCTCTCAACCCCTCGCTCACACCTTCTCTCTCACCCCCCCCCATCATTCTCACTCTCTCACCCGCGCTCTCTCACTCTCTCAAACCCCCTCTCTCTCGCAGCCCCTCTCTCTCACCCTCCCTCTCTCTCACCCCACTCATCCTCCTCTCTCTCTCACTCATTCTCTCTCGCTCTCTCAAACACCCTCTCTCTCTAATCCCTTTCTCTCTCACCCTCTCTCTCTCAATCCCCTCATCCTCCTCTCTCTCTCACCCTCACTCTCTCACCCCCACATCCTCCTTTCTCTCTCACCCGCTCTCCCTCGCTCTCTCAAACCCCCTCTCTCTCTAAAACCCCGTTCTCTCACCCTCTCTATCTCACCCCCTCAGCCTCCTCTCTCTCTATCTCACCCGCTCTCTCTCGCTCTCTCAAACCCCTGTATCTCTAAACCCCTCTCTCTCACCCTCTCTATCTCACCCCCCTCATCATCCTCTCTCTCTCTCTCTCTCTCTCACCCGCTGTGCCTCGCTGTCCCAATCCTCCTCTCTCTCTCACCCTCTCTCTCTCACCCCGCCATTCTCCTCCCTCTCATTCATCCGCTCTCTCTTGCTCTCACAAACACTTTCTCTCACACCCTCTCTCACCCCCTCATCCTCCTCTCTCTCTCTCACCCGCTCTCACTCGCTCTCTCAAACCCCTCTCTCTCTCAACCCCTCTCTCACCCTCTCTCTCTCACCCCATCATCCTTCTCTCTCTCTATCACCCTCTCTCTCTCGCTCTCTCAAACTCCCTCTCTCTCTCTCAAACCAACTCTCTCACCCCCCTCATCCTTCTCTCTCTCTATCACCCGCTCTCTCTAGCTCTCTCAAGCTCCGTCTCTCTCTCAACCCCTCTCTCTCACCCCCCTCATCCTCCTCTCTCTCTCTCTCTCTCACGCGCTGTCTCTCGCTCTCTCAAACACCCTCTCTCTCTCAACCCCTCTCTCACCCTCTTTCTCTCACGCCCCCATCCTCCTCTCTCTCACCCGCTCTCTCTCGCTCTCTCAAAACCTCTCTCTCTCCAAAAACACTCTCTCGCACCCTCTCACTCTCACCCCCCCCATCCGCCTCTCCCTAACTCACCCTCTCTCTCTCACCGCCCTCGCTCTAACTCACCCTCTCTCTCACCGCCCTCATCCTTCTCTCCCTTTCTCACGCGTTCGTTCTCACTCTCTCAACCCCACTCTCTCTCTCAACCCCTCTCTCACCCTCTCTCTATCACCCCCCTCCTCCTTCTCTCTCTCTCTCACCAGCTCTCTCTCGCTCTCTCAAACCCCGTCTCTCTCTCTAAACCCCCTCTCTCTCACTCTCTCTCTCACCCCCTCATCCTCCTCTCTCCCTCTCACCCGCTCTCACTCGCTCTCTCAAACCCCCTCTCTTTAAAGCCCCTCGCTCTCACCCTCTCTCTCGCTCTCTCTCACTCCCGCTCATCCTCCTCTCTCTCTCACCCACTCTGTCGTACTTTCAAACGCCCTATCTCTCAACCCCTCGCTCTCACCCTCTCTGTCTCACCCCTCCTCATCCTCCTCACTCTCTCTCATCCGCTCTCTCTCCCTCTCTCAAACACCCTCTCTCTCGGAACACCTCTCTCTCACCCTCTCTCTCTCACCCCCTCATCCTCCTCTCTCTCTCTCACCCATTCTCTCTCGCTCTTTCAAACACCCTCTCTCTCTAATCCCTTTCTCTCTCACCCTCTCTCTCTCAACCCCCTCATCCTCCTCTCTCTCTCTCACCCTCACTCTCTCACCCCCTCATCCTCCTCTCTCTCTCACCCGCTCTCTCTCGCTCTCTCAAACCCCCTCTCGCTCTAAAACCCCTTTCTCTCACCCTCTCTCTCTCATCCCCCTCATCCTCTCTCTCTCTCTCTCACCCGCTCTCCTCGCTCTATCAAACCCCTCTCTCTCGAAAGTCCCTTCTCTCTCACTCTCTCTCTCACCCCCTCATCATCCTCTCTCTAACTCACCCTCTCTCTCTCACTCCCTCATCCTTCTCCCGCTCTCTCACCCGCTCTCTCTCGCTATCTCAAAACCCCTCTCTCTCTAAAACCTCTCTCTCTCAACCCCTCTCTCTCATCCCCCTCATCCTCCTCTCTCTCGCTCTCACGCGCTGTCTCTCGCTCTCTCAAACACCCTTTCTCTCTCAACCCCTCTCTCTCACCCTCTTTCTCTCACGTCCCTCATCCTCCTCTCTCTCAACCTCTCACTCTCGCTCTCTCAAACCCTCTCTCTCTCCAAAGCCCCTCTCTCTCACCCTCTCTCTCTCACCCCAATCATCCGCCTCTGTCTAACTCACCCTCTCGCTCTCACCGCCCTCATCATTCTCCCCCTGTCTCACCCGTTCTTTCTTACTCTCTCAAACACCCTCTCTCTCTCAAACCCTCTCTCTCAAACTCTCTCTATCACCCCCCTCCTCCTCCTCTCTCTCTCTCTCACCCGCTCTCTCGCTCTCTCAAACACCTCTCTCTCTAAAACCCTCGCTCTCTCACCCCCCTCATCCTCCTCTCTCTCTCTCACCTGCTCTCTCTCGCTCTCTCAAACCACCACGCTCTCTAAAACCCCTCTCTCTCATCCTTTCTCTCTTACCCCCTCATCCTCCTCTCTCTCTCTCACCCGCTCTCTCTCGCGCTCTGAAACCCCCTCTCTCTCTCAACCCCTCTCTCTCACCATCTCTCTCTCACCCCCCCATCCTCCCCCCGCTCTCTCACGCACTCTCTCGCTCTCTCAAACCCCTCTCTCTCTAAAACCCCTTATCTCTCACCCTCTCTCTCTCACTCCCATCATCCTCCTCTCTCTCTATCACCCGCTCTCTCTCGCTCTCTCAAACTCCCTCTCTCTTTCAAACCCTCTCTCTCACCCCCACATCCTCCTCCCTGTCTTTATCACCTGCTCTCTCTCGCTCTCTACAAACCCCTCTCTCTCACCGTCTCTGTCTCACCCGCCTCATCATCCTCTCTTTAACTCACCCTCTCTCTCTCTCACTCCCTCATCATTCTCCCGCTCTCTCACCCGCTCTCTCTCGCGCTCTCAAACACCATCTCTCTAAAACCCCTCTCTCTCACCCTCTCTCTCTCACCCCCTCATCCTCCTCTCTCTCTGTCACCCGCTCTCTCTCGCTCTCTCAAACTCCCTCTCTCTCAACCCCTCTCTCTCACCCCCCTCATCCTCCTCTCTCTCTCTCACGCGCTGTCTCTCGCTCTCTCAAACACCCTCTCTCTCTCAACCCCTCTCTCTCATCCTCTTTCTCTCACGTCCCTCATCCTCCTCTCTCTCACCCGCTCACTCTCGCTCTCTCAAATCCTCTCTCTCTCCAAAACCTCTCTCTCTCACCCTCTCTCTCTCCCCACTCATCCGCCTCTCTCAAACTCACCCTCTCTCTCTCATTGCCCTTATCCTTCTCCCCCTGTCTCACCCGTTCTTTCTCACTCTCAAACTCCCTCTGTCTCTCAAACCCTCTCTCTCAACCTCTATCACCCCCTCCTCCTCCTCTCTCTCTCTCCCACCCGCTCTCTCGCTCTCTCAAACCCCCTCTCTCTCTAAATCCCCTCTCTCTCACCCCCTCATCCTCCTCTCTCCCTCTCACCCGCTCTCTCAAACCCCCTCTCTCTAAAGCCTCTCTCTCTCACCTTCTCTCTCTCTCTCACCCCCACATCCTCCTCTCTCTCACCCACTCTCTCGTACTCTCAAACGTCCTCTCTCTCAACCCCTCGCTCTCACCCTCTCTGTCACCCCCCATCCTCCTCACTCTCTCACCCGCTCTCTCTCACTCTCTCAAACCCCCTCTCTCTCACAGCCCCTCTCTCTCACCCTCTCTCTCTCACCCCACTCATCCTCCTCTCTCTCACCCATTCTCTCTCGCTCTCTCAAACACCCTCTCTCTCTAATTAATTTCTCTCTCACCCTCTCTCTCTAAACCCCCTCATCCTCCTCTCTCTCTCACCCTCACTCTCTCACCCCCTCATCCTCCTCTCTCTCACCCTCACTCTCTCACCCCCTCATCCTCCTCTCTCTCACCCGCTCGGCCTCGCTCTCTCAAACCCCCTCTCTCTCTAAAACCCCGTTCTCTCACCCTGTCTATCTCACCCCCTCATTCTCTTCTCTCTCTATCTCACCCGCTCTCTCTCGCTCTCTCAAACCCTTGTATCTCTGAACCCCTCTCGCTCATCGTCTCTCTCTCACCCCCCTCATCCTCCTCTCTCTCTCTCTCTCACCCGCTCTCTCTCGCTCCCTCAAACCACCTCGCTCTGTAAAACCCCTCTCTCTCCCACCCTCTCTCTCTCTTACCCCCTCGTCCTCCTCTCTCTCACCCGCTCTCACTCGCTCTCTCAAACCACCCCTCTCTCTCAACCTCTCTCTCTCACCCTCTCTCTCTCTCTCACGCCCTCATCCTTCTCCCGCTCTCTCACCCGCTCACTCTAGCTCACTCAACCCCCCTCTCTCTAAAACCCCTTCTCTCTCACCCTCTCTCTCTCTCACCCCCCTCATCCTCCTCTCTCTCTATCACCTGCTCTCTCTCGCTCTCTCAAACTCCCTCTCTCTCAACTCCTCTCTCTCACCCCCCTCATCCTCCTCTCTCTCTCACGCGCTGTCCCTCGCTCTCTCAAACACCCTCTCTCTCTCAACCCCTCTCTCTCACCCTCTTTCTCTCACGTCCCTCATCCTCCTCTCTCTCACCCGCTCACTCTCGCTCTCTCAAACCCTCTCTCCCTCCAAAACCCCTCCCTCTCACCCTCTCTCTATCACCCCCCTCCTCCCCCACTCTCTCTCTCACCCGCTCTCTCGCTCTCTCAAACACCTCTCTCTCTAAAACCCTCGCTCTCTCACCCCCCTCATCCTCCTCTCTCTCTCTCACCTGCTCTCTCTCGCTCTCTCAAACCACCACGCTCTCTAAAACCCCTCTCTCTCATCCTTTCTCTCTTACCCCCTCATCCTCCTCTCTCTCTCTCACCCGCTCTCTCTCGCGCTCTGAAACCCCCTCTCTCTCTCAACCCCTCTCTCTCACCATCTCTCTCTCACCCCCCATCCTCCCCCCGCTCTCTCACGCACTCTCTCGCTCTCTCAAACCCCTCTCTCTCTAAAACCCCTTATCTCTCACCCTCTCTCTCTCACTCCCATCATCCTCCTCTCTCTCTATCACCCGCTCTCTCTCGCTCTCTCAAACTCCCTCTCTCTTTCAAACCCTCTCTCTCACCCCCCGCATCCTCCTCCCTGTCTCTATCACCTGATCTCTCTCGCTCTCTACAAACCCCTCTCTCTCACCGTCTCTGTCTCACCCGCCTCATCATCCTCTCTTTAACTCACCCTCTCTCTCTCTCACTCCCTCATCTATCTCCCGCTCTCTCACCCGCTCTCTCTCGCGCTCTCAAACACCATCTCTCTAAAACCCCTCTCTCTCACCCTCTCTCTCTCACCCCCCTCATCCTCCTCTCTCTCTATCACCCGCTCTCTCTCGCTCTCTCAAACTCCCTCTCTCTCAACCCCTCTCTCTCACCCCCCTCATCCTCCTCTCTCTCTCTCACGCGCTGTCTCTCGCTCTCTCAAACACCCTCTCTCTCTCAACCCCTCTCTCTCATCCTCTTTCTCTCACGTCCCTCATCCTCCTCTCTCTCACCCGCTCACTCTCGCTCTCTCAAATCCTCTCTCTCTCCAAAACCTCTCTCTCTCACCCTCTCTCTCTCCCCACTCATCCGCCTCTCTCAAACTCACCCTCTCTCTCTCATTGCCCTTATCCTTCTCCCCCTGTCTCACCCGTTCTTTCTCACTCTCAAACTCCCTCTGTCTCTCAAACCCTCTCTCTCAACCTCTATCACCCCCCTCCTCCTCCTCTCTCTCTCTCCCACCCGCTCTCTCGCTCTCTCAAACCCCCTCTCTCTCTAAATCCCCTCTCTCTCACCCCCTCATCCTCCTCTCTCCCTCTCACCCGCTCTCTCAAACCCCCTCTCTCTAAAGCCTCTCTCTCTCACCTTCTCTCTCTCTCTCACCCCCACATCCTCCTCTCTCTCACCCACTCTCTCGTACTCTCAAACGTCCTCTCTCTCAACCCCTCGCTCTCACCCTCTCTGTCACCCCCCATCCTCCTCACTCTCTCACCCGCTCTCTCTCACTCTCTCAAACCCCCTCTCTCTCACAGCCCCTCTCTCTCACCCTCTCTCTCTCACCCCACTCATCCTCCTCTCTCTCACCCATTCTCTCTCGCTCTCTCAAACACCCTCTCTCTCTAATTAATTTCTCTCTCACCCTCTCTCTCTAAACCCCCTCATCCTCCTCTCTCTCTCACCCTCACTCTCTCACCCCCTCATCCTCCTCTCTCTCACCCTCACTCTCTCACCCCCTCATCCTCCTCTCTCTCACCCGCTCGGCCTCGCTCTCTCAAACCCCCTCTCTCTCTAAAACCCCGTTCTCTCACCCTGTCTATCTCACCCCCTCATTCTCCTCTCTCTCTATCTCACCCGCTCTCTCTCGCTCTCTCAAACCCTTGTATCTCTGAACCCCTCTCGCTCATCGTCTCTCTCTCACCCCCCTCATCCTCCTCTCTCTCTCTCTCTCACCCGCTCTCTCTCGCTCCCTCAAACCACCTCGCTCTGTAAAACCCCTCTCTCTCTCACCCTCTCTCTCTCTTACCCCCTCGTCCTCCTCTCTCTCACCCGCTCTCACCCGCTCTCTCAAACCACCCCTCTCTCTCAACGTCTCTCTCTCACCCTCTCTCTCTCTCTCACGCCCTCATCCTTCTCCCGCTCTCTCACCCGCTCACTCTAGCTCACTCAACCCCCCTCTCTCTAAAACCCCTTCTCTCTCACCCTCTCTCTCTCTCACCCCCCTCATCCTCCTCTCTCTCTATCACCTGCTCTCTCTCGCTCTCTCAAACTCCCTCTCTCTCAACTCCTCTCTCTCACCCCCCTCATCCTCCTCTCTCTCTCTCACGCGCTGTCCCTCGCTCTCTCAAACACCCTCTCTCTCTCAACCCCTCTCTCTCACCCTCTTTCTCTCACGTCCCTCATCCTCCTCTCTCTCACCCGCTCACTCTCGCTCTCTCAAACCCTCTCTCCCTCCAAAACCCCTCCCTCTCACCCTCTCTCTATCACCCCCCTCCTCCCCCACTCTCTCTCTCACCCGCTCTCTCGCTCTCTCAAACACCTCTCTCTCTAAACCCCTAGCTCTCTCACTCCCCTCATCCTCCTCTCTCTCTATCACCCGCTCTCTCTCGCTCTCTCAAACTCCCTCTCTCTCTCAAACCCTCTCTCTCACCCCCCTCATCCTCCTCCCTCTCTCTATCACCTGCTCTCTCTCGCTCTCTACAAAACCCCTCTCTCACCGTCTCTGTCTCACCCCCCCTCATCATCCTCTCTTTAACTCACCCTCTCTCTCTCACTCCCTCATTATTCTCCCGTTCTCTCACCCGCTCTGTCTCGCGCTCTCAAACACCCTCACTCTCTAAAACCCCTCTCTCTCACCCTCTCTCTCTCACACCCCTCATCCTCCTCTCTCTATCACCCGCTCACTCTCGCTCTCTCAAATCCTCTCTCTCTCCAAAACCTCTCTCTCTCACCCTCTCTCTCTCATTGCCCTCATCCTTCTCCCCCTGTCTCACCCGTTCTTTCTCACTCTCTCAAGCTCCCTCTCTCTCTCAAACCCTCTCTCTCAACCTCTATCACCCCCCTCCTCCTCCTCTCACTCTCTCACCCGCTCTCTCGCTCTCTCAAACCCCCTCCCTCTAAATCCCCTCTCTCTCACCCCCTCATCCTTCTCTCTTCCTCTCACCCGCTCTCTCAAACCCCCTCTCTCTAAAGCCTCTCTCTCTCACCTTCTCTCTCTCTCTCAACACCACATCCTCCTCTCTCTCACCCACTCTCTCGTACTCTCAAACATCCTCTCTCTCAACCCCTCGCTCTCACCCTCTCTCTCACCCCCCCATCCTCCTCACTCTCTCACCCGCTCTCTCTCACTCTCTCAAACCCCCTCTCTCTCACCCCCTCATTCTTCTCTCTCCCTCTCACCCGCTCTCTCAAACCCCCTCTCTCTAAAGCCTCTCTCTCTCACCTTCTCTCTCTCTCTCAACCCCACATCCTCCTCTCTCTCACCCACTCTCTCGTACTCTCAAACATCCTCTCTCTCAACCCCTCGCTCTCACTCTCTCTCTCACCCCCCCCATCCTCCTCTCTCTCACCCATTCTCTCTCGCTCTCTCAAACACCCTCTCTCTCTAATCAATTTCTCTCTCACCCTCTCTCTCTTAACCCCCTCATCCTCCTCTCTCTCTCACCCTCACTCTCTCACCTCCTCATCCTCCTCTCTCTCTCACCCGCTCTCCCTCGCTCTCTCAAACCCCCTCTCTCTCTAAAACCCCGTTCTCTCACCCTCTCTATCTCACACCCTCATCCTCCTCTCTCTCTATCTCACCCGCTCTCTCTCGCTCTCTCAAACCCTTGTATCTCTGAACCCCTCTCGCTCACCGTCTCTCTCTCACCCCCTCACCCTCCTCTCTCTCTCACCCGCTCTCTCTCGCTCCCTCAAACCACCTCGCTCTCTAAAACCCCCCTCTCTCTCACCCGCTCTCTCTTACCCCCTCGTCCTCCTCTCTCTCTCACCCGCTCTCTCTCGTTCTCTCAAACCACCTCTCTCTCTCAACCCCTCTCTCACCCTCTCTCTCACCCCCCATTCTCCTTCCTCTCTCTCACCCGCTCTCTCTTTCTCTTCAAACACCTTCTCTCACTCCCTCTCTCACCCACTCATCCTCCTCTCTCTCTCTCACCCGCTCTCACTCGCTCTCTCAAACCACCACTCTCTCTCAACCTTTCTCTCTCACGCTCTCTCTCTCTCACCCCCCATCCTTCTCACGCTCTCTCACCCGCTCTCTCTCGCTCTCTCATCCCCCTCTTTCTCTAAAACCCCTTCTCTCTCACCCTCTCTCTCTCACCCGCCTCATCCTCCTCTCTCTCTATCACCTGCTCTCACTCGCTCTCTCAAACTCCCTCTCTCTCTCTCAACCCCTCTCTCTCACCCCCCTCATCCTCCTCTCTCTCTCTCACGCTCTGTCTCTCGGTCTCTCAAACACCCTCTCTCTCTCAACCCCTCTCTCTCACCCCCTCACCCTCCTCTCTCTCTCACCCGCTCTCTCTCGCTCCCTCAAACCACCTCGCTCTCTAAAACCCCCCTCTCTCTCACCCTCTCTCTCTTACCCCCTCGTCCTCCTCTCTCTCTCACCCGCTCTCTCTCGTTCTCTCAAACCACCTCTCTCTCTCAACCCCTCTCTCACCCTCTCTCTCACCCCCCATTCTCCTTCCTCTCTCTCACCCGCTCTCTCTTTCTCTTCAAACACCTTCTCTCACTCCCTCTCTCATCCACTCATCCTCCTCTCTCTCTCTCACCCGCTCTCACTCGCTCTCTCAAACCACCACTCTCTCTCAACCTTTCTCTCTCACGCTCTCTCTCTCTCACCCCCCATCCTTCTCACGCTCTCTCACCCGCTCTCTCTCGCTCTCTCAACCCCCTCTTTCTCTAAAACCCCTTCTCTCTCACCCTCTCTCTCTCACCCGCCTCATCCTCCTCTCTCTCTATCACCTGCTCTCACTCGCTCTCTCAAACTCCCTCTCTCTCTCTCAACCCCTCTCTCTCACCCCCCTCATCCTCCTCTCTCTCTCTCACGCTCTGTCTCTCGGTCTCTCAAACACCCTCTCTCTCTCAACCCCTCTCTCTCACCCTCTTTCTCTCACTTCCCTCATCCTCCTCTCTCTCACCCGCTCTCACTCGCTCTCTCAAACCCACTCTCTCTCTAAAACCCCTCTCTCTCATTCTTTCTCTCTTACTCCCCTCATCCTCCTCTCTCTCTCTCCCGCTCTCTCTCGCGCTCTCAAACCCCCTCTCTCTCACAACCTCTCTCTCTCACCATCTCTCTCTCACACCCCCATCCTCCTCCCGCTCTCTCACGCTCTCTCTCACTCTCTCAAACACCCTCTCTCTCTCAACCCCTCTCTCTCACCCTCCTTCTCTCACGTCCCTCATCCTCCTCTCTCTCACCCGCTCACTCTCGCTCTCTCAAACCCTCTCTCTCCAAAACCTCCCTCTCTCACCCTCTCTCTCTCACCCCACTCATCCGCCTCTCTCTAACTCACCCTCTCGCTCTCACCGCCCTCATCATTCTCCGCCTGTCTCATCCGTTCTTTCTTACTCTCTCAAACACCCTCTCTCTCTCAAACCCTCTCTCTCAACCTCTCTCTATCACCCCATCCTCCTCCTCTATCTCTCTCTCACCCGCTCCCTCGCTCTCTCAAACACCTCTCTCTCTAAACCCCTAGCTCTCTCACCCCCTCATCCTCCTCTCTCTCTCTCACCCGCTCTCTCTCGCTCTCCCAAACCACCACGCTCTCTAAAAACCCTCTCTCTCATCCTTTCTCTCTTACCCCCCATCCTCCTCTCTCTCTCTCTCTTTCACCCGCTCTCTCTCGCGCTCTCAAACCCCCTCTCTCTCTCAACCCCTCTCTCTCACCATCTCTCTCACCCCCCCATCCTCCTCCCGCTCTCTCACGCTCTCTCTCGCTCTCTCAAACCCCTCTCTCTAAAAGCCTTCTCTCTCACCCTCTCTCTCTCACCCCCCTCAACCTCCTCTCTCTCTATCACCCGCTCTCTCTCGCTCTCTCAAATTCCCTCTCTCTCTCAAACCCTCTCTCTCACCCCCCTCATCCTCCTCCCTCTCTCTATCACCTGCTCTCTCTCGCTCTCTACAAAACCCCTCTCTCTCACCGTCTCTGTCTCACTCCCCTCATCATCCTCTCTTTAACTCTCCCTCTCTCTCTCACTCCCTCATCCTTCTCCCGCTCTCTCACCCGCTCTCTCGCTCTCTCAAACACCCTCTCTCTCTAAATCCCCTCGCTCTCACCCTCTCTCTCTCACCCCCTCTTCCTCATCTCTCTCTATCAACCGCTCTCTATCGCTCTCTCAAACTCCCTCTCTCTCAACCCCTCTCCCTCATCCTCCTCTCTCTCACGCGCTGTCGCTCGCTCTCTCAAACACCATCTCTCTCTCAAACCCTCTCTCTCAAACTCTCTCTATCACCCCCTCCTCCTCCTATTTCTCTCTCTCCCGCTCTCTCGCTCTCTCAAACACCTCTCTCTCTAAACCCCTAGCTCTCTCACCCCCCTCATCCTAATCTCTCTCTCTCACCCGCTCTCTCTCGCTCTCTCAAATCACCACGCTCTCTAAAACCCTCTCACTCATCCTTTCTCTCTTACCCCCCTCATCCTCCTCTCTCTCTCACCCGCTCTCTCTCGCGCTCTCAAACCCCCTCTCTCTCTCAACCCCTCTCTCTCACCATCTCTCTCACCCTCCCATCCTCCTCCCGCTCTCTATCACTCGCTCTCTCTCGCTCTCTACAAAACCCCTCTCTCTCACCGTCTCTGTCTCGCCCCCCACATCATCCTCTCTTTAGCTCACCCTCTCTCTCTCACTCCCTCATCCTTCTCCCGCTCTCACCCGCTCTCTCTCGCGCTCTCAAACACCCTCTCTCTAAAACCCCTCTCTCTCAACCCCTCTCTCTCACGCCCCTCATCCTCCTCTCTCTCTCTCACGCGCTGTCTCTCGCTCTCTCAAACACCCTCTCTCTCTCAACCCCTCTCTCTCATCCTCTTTCTCTCACGTCCCGCATCCTCCTCTCTCTCACCCGCTCACTCTCGCTCTCTCAAATCCTCTCTCTCTCCAAAACCTCTCTCTCTCACCCTCTCTCTCTCCCCACTCATCCGCCTCTCTCTAACTCACCCTCTCTCTCTCATTGCCCTCATCCTTCTCCCCCTGTCTCACCCTTTCTTTCTCACTCTCTCAAACTCCCTCTCTCTCTCAAACCCTCTCTCTCAAGCTCTATCACCCCCCTCCTCCTCCTCTCTCTCTCTCACCCGCTCTCTCGCTCTCTCAAACCCCCTCTCTCTCTAAATCCCCTCTCTCTCACCCCCTCATCCTCCTCTCTCCCTCTCACCCGCTCTCTCAAACCCCCTCTCTCTAAAGCCTCTCTCTCTCACCTTCTCTCTCTCTCTCACCCCCACATCCTCCTCTCTCTCACCCACTCTCTCGTACTCTAAAACGTCCTCTCTCTCAACCCCTCGCTCTCACCCTCTCTCTCACCCCTCCATCCTCCTCACTCTCTCACCCGCTCTCTCTCACTCTCTCAAACCCCCTCTCTCTCACAGCCCCTCTCTCTCGCCCTCTCTCTCTCACCCCACTCATCCTCCTCTCTCTCACCCATTCTCTCTCGCTCTCTCAAGCACCCTCTCTCTCTAATCCCTTCTCTCTCACCCTCTCTCTCTCACCCCCCTCATCCTCCTCTCTCTCTATCACCTGCTCTCTCTCGCTCTCTCAAACACCCTCTCTCTCAACCCCTCTCTCTCACCCCCTCATCCTCCTTTCTCTCTCTCTCACGCGCTGTCCCTCGCTCTCTCAAACACCCTCTCGCTCTCAACCCCTCTCTCTCACCCTCTTTCTCTCACGTCCCTCATCCTCCTCTCTCTCACCCGCTCACTCTCGCTCTCTCAAACCCTCTCTCTCTCCAAAACCCCTCTCTCTCACCCTCTCTCTCTCACCCACCCATCCTCCTCTCTCTCTCTCACCCGCTCTCACTCGCTCTCTCAAACCACCCCTCTCTCTCAACCTCTCTCTCTCACCCTCTCTCTCTCACCCCCTCATCCTTCTCCCGCGCTCTCACCCGCTCTCTCTCGCTCTCTCATCCCCCTCTCTCTCTAAAACCCCTTCTCCCTCACCCTCTCTCTCTCACCCCCCTCATCCTCCTCTCTGTATCACCTGCTCTCACTCGCTCTCTCAAACTCCCTCTCTCTCTCAACCCCTCTCTCTCAACCCCCTCATCCCCCTCTCTCTCTCACGCGCTGTCTCTCGCTCTCTCAAACACCCTTTCTCTCTCAACCCCTCTCTCTCACCCTCTTTCTCTCACGTCCCTCATCCTCCTCTCTCTCAACCTCTCACTCTCGCTCTCTCAAACCCTGTCGCTCTCCAAAACACCTCTCTCTCACCCTCTCTCTCTCACCCCACTCATCCGCCTCTCTCTAACTCACCCTCTCGCTCTCACCGCCCTCATCATTGTCCCCCTGTCTCACCCGTTCTTTCTTACTCTCTCAAACACCCTCTCTCTCTCAAACCCTCTCTCTCAACCTCTCTTTATCCCCCCTCCTCCTCCTCCTCTCTCTCTCACCCGCTCGCTCGCTCTCTCAAACACCTCTCTCTCTAACCCCTAGCTCTATCACCCCCTCATCCTCCTCTCCCTCTCTCACCCGCTCTCACTCGCTCTCTCAAACCACCACGCTCTCTAAAACCCCTCTCTCTCATCCTTTCTCTCTTACCCCCCTCATCGCCCTCTCTCTCTCTCACCCGCTCTCTCTCGCGCTCTGAAACCCCCTCTCTCTCACAACCCCTCTCTCTCACCATCTCTCTCTCACCCCCCCCATCCTCCTCCCGCTCTCTCACGCTCTCTCTCGCTCTCTCAAACACCCTCTCTCTCTCAACCCCTCTCTCTCACCCTCTTTCTCTCACGTCCCTCATCCTCCTCTCTCTCACGCGCTCACTCTCGCTCTCTCAAACCCTCTCTCTCTCCAAAACCCCTCTCTCTCACCCTCTCTCACCCAACTCATCCGCCTGTCTCTAACTCAACCTCTCGCTCTCACCGCCCTCATCATTCTCCGCCTGTCTCATCCGTTCTTTCTTACTCTCTCAAACACCCTCTCTCTCTCAAACCCTCTCTCTGAACCTCTCTCTCTATCACCCCCTCCTCCTCTCTCTCTCTCACCCGCTCTCTCACTCTCTCAAACACCTCTCTCTCTAAGCCCCTAGCTCTCTCACACCCCTCATCCTCCTCTCTCTCTCTCACCCGCTCTCTCTCGCTCTCCCAAACCACCACGCTCTCTAAAAACCCTCTCTCTCATCCTTTCTCTCTTACACTCCTCATCCTCCTCTCTCTCTCTCTCTCACCCGCTCTCTCTCGCGCTCTCAAACCCCCTCTCTCTCTCAACCCCTCTCTCTCACCATCTCTCTCACACCCCCCATCCTCCTCCCGCTCTCTCATGCTCTCTCTCGCTCTCTCAAACCCCTCTCTCTCTAAAACCCCTTCTCCCTCACCCTCTCTCTCTCACACCCCTCATCCTCCTCTCTCTCTCTCACCCGCTCTCTCTCGCTCTCCCAAACCACCACGCTCTCTAAAAACCCTCTCTCTCATCCTTTCTCTCTTACACTCCTCATCCTCCTCTCTCTCTCTCTCACCCGCTCTCTCTCGCGCTCTCAAACCCCCTCTCTCTCTCAACCCCTCTCTCTCACCATCTCTCTCACACCCCCCATCCTCCTCCCGCTCTCTCATGCTCTCTCTCGCTCTCTCAAACCCCTCTCTCTCTAAAACCCCTTCTCCCTCACCCTCTCTCTCTCTCACCCCCCTCATCCTCCTCTCTCTCTCTCACCCGCTCTCTCTCGCTCTCTCAAACTCCCTCTCTCTCTCAAACCCTCTCTCTCACACTCCTCAACCTCCTCCCTCTCTTTATCACCT
The DNA here is from genome assembly GCF_037043375.1 of Chiloscyllium plagiosum. Lineage (NCBI taxonomy): Eukaryota > Metazoa > Chordata > Chondrichthyes > Orectolobiformes > Hemiscylliidae > Chiloscyllium > Chiloscyllium plagiosum. Next base: position 90,325,069 of record NW_028270180.1, on the reverse strand, counting down.
GCTCTCTCTCGCTCTCTACAAAACCCCTCTCTCTCACCGTCTCTGTCTCACCCCCCTCATCATCCTCTCTTTAACTCTCCCTCTCTCTCTCACTCCCTCATCCCTCTCCCGCTCTCTCACCCGCTCTCTCTCGCTCTCTCAAACACCCTCTCTCTCTAAAACCCCTCGCTCTCCCCTCTCTCTCTCACCCCCCTCTTCCTCCTCTCTCTCCATCACGCGCTCTCTCTCGCTCTCTCAAACTCCCTCTCTCTCAACCCCTCTCTCTCACCCCCCTCATCCTCCTCTCTCTCTCTCACGCGCTGTCTCTCGCTCTCTCAAACACCCTCTCTCTCTCAACCCCTCTCTCTCACCCTCTTTCTCTCACGTCCCTCATCCTCCTCGCTCTCACCCGCTCACTCTCGCTCTCTCAAATCCTCTCTCTCTCCAAAACCCCTCTCTCTCACCCTCTCTCTCTCACCCCACTCATCCGCCTCTCTCTAACTCACCCTCTCTCTCTCACCGCCCTCATCCTTCTCCCCCTGTCTCACCCGTTCTTTCTCACTCTCTCAAACGCCCTCTCTCTCTCAAACCCTCTCTCTCAACCTCTATCACCCCCCTCCTCCTCCTCTCTCTCTCTCACCCGCTCTCTCGCACTCTCAAACCCCTCTCTCTCTAAATCCCCTCTCTCTCACCCCCTCATCCTCCTCTCTCACTCTCACCCGCTCTCTCAAACCCGCTCTCTCTAAAGCCTCCCTCTCTCACCTTCTCTCTCACCCCCCCATCCTCCTCTCTCTCACCCACTCTCTCGTACATCTCAAACGTCCTCTCTCTCAACCCCTCGCTCTCACCCTCTCTCTCTCACCCCCCCATCCTCCTCACTCTCTCACCCGCTCTCTCACCCTCTCAAACCCCCCTCTCTCTAATCCCTTTCTCTCTCACCCTCTCTCTCTCAACCCCCTCATCCTCCTCTCTCTCTCACCCTCACTCTCTCACCCCCTCATCCTCCTCTCTCTCACCCGCTCTGCCTCGCTCCCTCAAACCGCCTCTCTCTCTAAAACTCCGTTCTCTCACCCTCTCTATCTCACCCCCTCATCCTCCTCTCTCTCTATCTCACCCGCTCTCTCTCGCGCTCTCAAACCCCTGTATCTCTGAACCCCTCTCGCTCACCCTCTCTCTCTCACCCCCCCATCCTCCTCTCTCTCTCTCTCACCCGCTCTTTCTCGCTCCCTCAAACCACCTCGCTCTCTAAAACCCCTCTCTCTCTCACCCTCTCTCTCTTACCCCCTCATCCTCCTCTCTCTCTCACCCTCTCTCTCTCACCCCCCATTCTCCTCCCTCTCTCTCACCCGCTCTCTCAAACACCTTCTCTCACTCCCTCTGTCACCCACTCATCCTCCTCTCTCTCTCTCACCCGCTCTCTCAAACACCTTCTCTCACTCCCTCTGTCACCCACTCATCCTCCTCTCTCTCTCTCACCCGCTCTCACTCGCTTTCTCAAACCACACCTCTCTCTCAACCCCTCTCTCTCACCCTCTCTCTCTCACCCCCTCATTCTTCTCCCGCTCTCCCACCCGCTCTCTCTCGCTCTCTCAACCCGCTCTCTCTCTAAAACCCCTTCTCTCTCACCCTCTCTCTCTCACCCCCTCATCCTCCTCTCTCTCTATCACCTGCTCTCTCTCGCTCTCTGAAACTCCCTCTCTCTCTCTCAACCCCTCTCTCTCACCCCCCCTCATCCTCCTCCCTCTCTCTATCACCTGCTCTCTCGCTCTCTCCAAAACCCCTCTCTCTCACCCTCTCTCTCTCACACACCCCTCATCATCCTCTCTCTAACTCATCCACTCTCTCTCACCCCCTCATCCTTCTCCCGTTCTCTCACCCGCGCTCTCTCGCTCTCTGAAACCTCCTCTCTCTCTAAAACCCCTCTTTCTCACCCTCTCTCTCTCACCCCCTTCATCCTCCTCTCGCTCTCTCACGCGCTGTCTCTCGCTCTCTCAAACACCCTCTCTCTCTCCAAAACCCCTCTCTCTCTCACCCCCTTCATCCTCCTCTCTCTCTCACGCGCTGTCTCTCGCTCTCTCAAACACCCTCTCTCTCCAATCCCTTTCTCTCTCACCCTCTCTCTCTCAACTCCCTCATCCTCCTCTCTCTCTCACCCTCTTTCTCTCACGCCGCTCATCCTCCTCTCTCTCACCCGCTCTCTCAAACCCTCTTTCTCTCCAAAACCCCTCTCTCTCACCCTCTCTCTCACCCCCCTCATCCTACTCTCTCTCTCTCACCCGCTCTCTCTCGCTGCCTCATACCACCTCGCTCTCTAAAACACCTCTCTCTCACCCTCTCTCTCTTACCCCCTCATCATCCTCTCTCTCTCACCCGCTCTCTCTCGCTCTCTCAAACCACCTCTCTCTCTCAACCTCCTCTCTCTCACCCTCTCTCTCTCACCCCCCATTCTCCTACCTCTCTCTCATCCGCTCTCTCTTCTCTCTCAAACACCTTCTCTCTCACCCTCTCTCTCTCACCCACTCATCCTCTTCTCTCTCTCTGACCCGCTCTCAATCGCTCTCTCAAACCACCCCTCTCTCTCAACCCCTCTCTCTCACCCTCTCTCTCTCTCTCACGCCCTAATCCTTCTCCCGCTCTCTCACCCGCTCTCTCTCGCTCTCTCAACCCCCTCTCTCTCTAAAACCCCTCTCTCTCACCCCCCTCATCCTCTTCCCTCTCTCTATCACCCGCTCTCTCGCTCTCTCCAAAACCCCTCTCTCCCACGCTCTCTCTCTCTCACACCTCTCATCCTCCTCTCTCTAACTCACCCACTCTCTCTCACCCCCTTCATCCTTCTCCCGTTCTCTCACCCGCTCTCTCTCGCTCTCCCAACCCCCCTCTCTCTAAAACCCCTCTCTCTCACCCTCTCTCTCAACCCCCATTCTCCTCCTCTCTCTCTCACCCGCTCTCTCTCGCTCTCCCAACCCCCCTCTCTCTAAAACCCCTCTCTCTCACCCTCTCTCTCACCCCCCATTCTCCTCCCTCTCTCTCACCCGCTCTATCTTCTCTCTCAAACACCATCTCTCACTCCCTCTCTCAGCCACTCATCCTCCCCTCTCTCTCTCACCCGCTCTTACTCGCTCTCTCAAACCATCCTCTCTCTCAACCCCTCTCTCTCACCCTCTCTCTCTCACTCCCTCATCCTTCTCCCGCTCTCCCACCCGCTCTCTCTCGCTCTCTCAACCCCCTCTCTCTCTAAAACCCCTTCTCTCTCACCCTCTCTCTCTCACCCCGCTCATCCTCCTCTCTCTCTATCACCTGCTCTCTCTCGCTCTCTCAAACTCCCTCTCTCTCTCTCAACCCCTCTCTCTCACCCCCCTCATCCTCCTCCCTCTCTCTATCACCCGCTCTCTCGCTCTCTCCAAAACCCCTCTCTCTAAAACCCCTCTCTCTCACCCTCTCTCTCTCTCACCCCCTTCATCCTCCTCTCGCTCTCTCACGCGCTGTCCCTCGCTCTCTCAAACACCCTCTCTCTCCAATCCCTTTCTCTCTCACCCTCTTTCTCTCAACTCCCTCATCCTCCTCTCTCTCTCACCCTCTTTCTCTCACGCCGCTCATCCTCCTCTCTCTCACACGCTCTCTCAAACCCTTTTTCTCTCCAAAACCCCTCTCTCTCACCCTCTCTCTCACCCCCCTCATCCTCCTCTCTCTCTCTCACCCGCTCTCTCTCGCTGCCTCATACCACCTCGCTCTCTAAAACCCCTCTCTCTCACCCTCTCTCTCTTACCCCCTCATCCTCCTCTCTCTCTCACCCGCTCTCTCTCCCTCTCTCAAACCACCTCTGTCTCTCAACCCCTCTCTCTCACCCTCTCTCTCTCACCCCCCATTCTCCTCCCTCTCTCTCACCCGCTCTCTCTTCTCTCTCAAACACCTTCTCTCTCACCCTCTCTCTCACCCACTCATCCTCCTCTCTCTCTCTGACCCGCTCTCACTCGCTCTCCAAAACCAGCCCTCTCTCTCAACCCCTCTCTCTCACCCTCTCTCTCTCTCTCACACGCCCTCATCCTTCTCCCGCTCTCTCACCCGCTCTCTCTCGCTCTCTCAACCCCCTCTCTCTCTAAAACCCCTTCTCTCTCACCCTCTCTCTCTCACCCCCTCATCCTCCTCTCTCTATCACCTGCTCTCTCTCGCTCTCTCAAACTCCCTCTCTCTCTCTCAACCCCTCTCTCTCACCCCCCTCATCCTCCTCCCTCTCTCTATCACCCGCTCTCTCGCTCTCTCCAAAACCCCTCTCTCCCACCCTCTCTCTCTCTCACACCTCTCATCCTCCTCTCTCTAACTCACCCACTCTCTCTCACCCCCTTCATCCTTCTCCCGTTCTCTCACCCGCTCTCTCTCGCTCTCCCAACCCCCCTCTCTCTAAAACCCCTCTCTCTCACCCTCTCTCTCACCCCCCATTCTCCTCCTCTCTCTCTCACCCGCTCTCTCTCGCTCTCCCAACCCCCCTCTCTCTAAAACCCCTCTCTCTCACCGTCTCTCTCACCCCCCATTCTCCTCCCTCTCTCTCACCCGCTCTATCTTCTCTCTCAAACACCTTCTCTCACTCCCTCTCTCAGCCTCTCATCCTCCTCTCTCTCTCTCACCCGCTCTCACTCGCTCTCTCAAACCACCCCTCTCTCTCAACCCCTCTCTCTCACCCTCTCTCCCTCACCCCCTCATCCTTCTCCCGCTCTCCCACCCGCTCTCTCTCGCTCTCTCAACCCCCTCTCTCTCTAAAACCCCTTCTCTCTCACCCTCTCTCTCTCACCCCGCTCATCCTCCTCTCTCTCTATCACCTGCTCTCTCTCGCTCTCTCAAACTCCCTCTCTCTCTCTCAACCCCTCTCTCTCACACCCCTCATCCTCCTCCCTCTCTCTATCACCCGCTCTCTCGCTCTCTCCAAAACCCCTCTCTCTCAACCTCTCTCTCTCTCACCCCCTCATCCTTCTCCCGCTCTCTCACCCGCTCCCTCTCGCTCTCTCAACCCCCTCTCTCTCTAAAACCCCTTCTCTCTCACCCTCTCTCTCTCACCCCGCTCATCCTCCTCTCTCTCTATCACCTGCTCTCTCTCGCTCTCTCAAACTCCCTCTCTCTCTCAACCCCTCTCTCTCACCCCCATCATCCTCCTCCCTCTCTCTATCACCCGCTCTCTCGCTCTCTCCAAAACCCCTCTCTCTCTAAAACCCCTCTCTCTCACCCTCTCTCTCTCACCCCCTTCATCCTCCTCTCGCTCTCTCACGCGCTGTCCCTCGCTCTCTCAAACACCCTCTCTCTCCAAAACCCCTCTCTCTCACCCTCTCTCTCTCACCCCCTTCATCCTCCTCTCTCTCTCTCTCACGCGCTCTCTCTCGCTCTCTCAAACACCCTCTCTCTCCAATCCCTTTCTCTCTCACCCTCTTTCTCTCAACTCCCTCATCCTCCTCTCTCTCTCACCCTCTTTCTCTCACGCCGCTCATCCTCCTCTCTCTCACCCGCTCTCTCAAACCCTTTTTCTCTCCAAAACCCCTCTCTCTCACCCTCTCTCTCACCCCCCTCATCCTCCTCTCTCTCTCTCACCCGCTCTCTCTCGCTGCCTCATACCACCTCGCTCTCTAAAACCCCTCTCTCTCACCCTCTCTCTCTTACCCCCTCATCCTCCTCTCTCTCTCACCCGCTCTCTCTCGCTCTCTCAAACCACCTCTCTCTCTCAACCCCTCTCTCTCACCCTCTCTCTCTCACCCCCCATTCTCCTCCCTCTCTCTCACCCGCTCTCTCTTCTCTCTCAAACACCTTCTCTCTCACCCTCTCTCTCTCACCCACTCAACCTCCTCTCTCTCTCTGACCCGCTCTCACTCGCTCTCTCAAACCAGCCCTCTCTCTCAACCCCTCTCTCTCACCCTCTCTCTCTCTCACACGCCCTCATCCTTCTCCCGCTCTCTCACCCGCTCTCTCTCGCTCTCTCAACCCCCTCTCTCTCTAAAACCCCTTCTCTCTCACCCTCTCTCTCTCACCCCCTCATCCTCCTCTCTCTATCACCTGCTCTCTCTCGCTCTCTCAATCTCCCTCTCTCTCTAAAACCCCTCTCTTTCACCCCCCTCATCCTCCTCCCTCTATCTATCACCCGCTCTCTCGCTCTCTCCAAAACCCCTCTCTCCCACCCTCTCTCTCTCTCACACCTTACATCCTACTCTCTCTAACTCACTCACTCTCTCTCACCCCCTTCATCCTTCTCCCGTTCTCTCACCCGCTCTCTCTCGCTCTCCCAACCCCCCTCTCTCTAAAACCCCTCTCTCTCACCCTCTCTCTCACCCCCCATTCTCCTCCCTCTCTCTCACCCGCGCTCTCTTCTCTCTCAAACACCTTCTCTCACTCGCTCTCTCAGCCACTCATCCTCCTCTCTCTCTCTCACCCGCTCTCACTCGCTCTCTCAAACCACCCCTCTCTCTCAACCCCTCTCTCTCACCCTCTCTCTCTCACCCCCTCATCCTTCTCCCGCTCTCCCACCCGCTCTCTCTCGCTCTCTCAACCCCCTCTCTCTCTAAAACCCCTTCTCTCTCACCCTCTCTCTCTCACCCCGCTCATCCTCCTCTCTCTCTATCACCTGCTCTCTCTCGCTCTCTCAAACTCCCTCTCTCTCTCTCAACCCCTCTCTCTCACCCCCCTCATCCTCCTCCCTCTCTCTATCACCCGCTCTCTCGCTCTCTCCAAAACCCCTCTCTCTCTAAAACCCCTCTCTCTCACCCTCTCTCTCTCACACCCGTCATCCTCCTCTCTCTAACTCACCCACTCTCTCTCACCCCCTCATCCTTCTCCCGCTCTCTCACCCGCTCTCTCCCGCTCTCTCAAACCCCCTCTCTCTCTAAACCCCCTCTCTCACCCTCTCTCTCTCACCCCCTTTATCCTCCTCGCTCTCTCTCACGCGCTGTCTCTCGCTCTCTCAAACACCCTCTCTCTCTAATCCCTTTCTCTCTCACCCTCTCTCTCTCACCCCCTTTTTTCTCCTCTCTCTCTCTCACGCGCTGTCTCTCGCACTCTCAAACACCCTCTCTCTCTAATCCCTTTCTCTCTCACCCTCTCTCTTTCAACTCCCTCATCCTCCTCTCTCTCTCACCCTCACTCTCTCACCCCTCATCCTCCTCTCTCTCTCTCTCACCCATTCTCTCTCGCTCTCAAACATCCTCTCTCTCTAATCCCTTTCTCTCTCACCCTCTCTCTCTCTCTCAGCTCCCTCATCCTCCTCTCTCTCTCACACTCACTCTTTCGCCCCCTCATTCTCCTCTCTCTCTCAACCCCTCTCTCTCACGCCGCTCATCCTCCTCTCTCTCACCCGCTCTCTCAAACCCTCTCTCTCTCTCCATAATCCCTCTCTCTCACCCTCTCTCTCTCGCCCCACTCATCCGCCTCTCTCTAACTCACCCTCCCTGTCTCACCGCCCTCATCCTTCTCCCCCTCTCTCACCCGTTCTTTCTCACTCTCACAAACACCCTCTCTCTCTCAAACCCTCTCTCTCACCCTCTCTCTATCATTCCCCTCCTCCTCCTCTCTCTCTCACCCGCTCTCTCGCTCTCTCAAACCCCCTCTCTCTCTAAATCCCCTCTCTGTCACTCTCTCTCTCTAACCCCTTCATCCTCCTCTCTCCCTCTCACCCGCTCTCTCAAACCCCCTCTCTCTAAAGCCTCTCTCTGTCACCTTCTCTCTCTCACCACCCCTCATCCTCCTCTCTCTCACCCACTCTCTCGTTCTCTCAAACGTCCTCTCTCTCAACCCCTCGCTCTCACCCTCTCTCTCACCCCCCTCATCCTCCTCACTCTCTCACCCGCTCTCTCTCACTCTCTCAAACCCCCTCTCTCTCGCAACCTCTCTCTCTCACCCTCTCTCTCTCACCCCATTCATCCTCCTCTCTCTCTCTCACCCATTCTCTCTCGCCCTCTCAAACATCCTCTCTCTCTAATCGCTTTCTTTCTCACCCTCTCTCTCTCAACTCCCTCATCCTCCTCTCTCTCTCACCCTCACTCTCTCACCCCCTCATTCTCCTCTCTCTCTCACCCGCGCTCTCTCGCTCTCTCAAACCCCCTCTCTCTCTAAAACCTCGCTCTCTCACGCTCTCTATCTCACCCCCCCTCATCCTCCTCTCTCTCTCTCTCTCACCCGCTCTCTCTCGCTCTCTCAAACCCCTCTCTCTCTCAACCCATCTCTCTCACCCTCTCTCTCACCCTCTCATGCTCCTCTCTCTCTCTCACCCGCTCTCTCTCGCTCTCTCAAACCCCCTCTATCTCTAAAACCCCTCTCTCTCACCCTCTCTCTCTCACACCCTTCATCCTCCTCTCTCTCTCTCACGCGCTGTCTCTCGCTCTCTCAAATACCCTCTCTCTCTCTCCAAAACCCCTCTCTCTGACCCTCTCTCCCTCACCCCCTTTATCCTCCTCTCTCTCTCTCACGCGCTGTCTCTCGCTCTCTCAAACACCCTCTCTCTCTAATCGTTTTCTCTCTCACACTCTCTCTCTCAACTCCCTCATCCTCCTCTCTCTCTCTCACCCTCACTCTCTCACCCCTCATCCTCCTCTCTCTCTCACCCATTCTCTCTCTCTCTCTCAAACATCCTCTCTCTCTAATCCCTTTCTCTCTCACCCTCTCTCTCTCAACTCCCTCATCCTCCTCTCTCTCTCACCCTCACTCTCTCACCCCCTGATTCTCCTCTCTCTCTCAACCCCGCTCTCACCCTTTCTCTCACGCCGCTCCTCCTCCTCTCTCTCACCCGCTCTCTCAAACCCTCTCTCTCTCCAAAACCCCTCTCTCTCACCCTCTCTCTCGCCCCACTCATCCTCCTCTCTCTCTCTCACCCTCACTCTCTCACCCCTCATCCTCCTCTCTCTCTCACCCATTCTCTCTCGCTCTCTCAAACATCCTCTCTCTCTAATCCCTTTCTCTCTCACCCTCTCTCTCAACTCCCTCATTCTCCTCTCTCTCTCACCCTCACTCTCTCACCCCCTTTTTCTCCTCTCTCTCTCACCCGCGCTCTCTCGTTCTCTCAAACCCCCTCTCTCTCTAAAACCTCGTTCTCTCACGCTCTCTATCTCACCACCCTCATCCTCCTCTCTCTCTCTCTCTCACCCGCTCTCTCTCGCTCTCTCAAACCCCTCTCTCTCTCAACCCATCTCTCTCACCCTCTCTCTCACCCTCTCATGCTCCTCTCTCTCTCTCACCCGCTCTCTCTCGCTCTCTCAAACCCCCTCTATCTCTAAAACCCCTCTCTCTCACCCTCTCTCTCTCACACCCTTCATCCTCCTCTCTCTCTCTCACGCGCTGTCTCTCGCTCTCTCAAATACCCCCTCTCTCTCTCCAAAACCCCTCTCTCTGACCCTCTCTCCCTCACCCCCTTTATCCTCCTCTCTCTCTCTCACGCGCTGTCTCTCGCTCTCTCAAACACCCTCTCTCTCTAATTGTTTTTTCTCTCACCCTCTCTCTCTCAACTCCCTCATCCTCCTCTCTCTCTCTCACCCTCACTCTCTCACCCCTCATCCTCCTCTCTCTCTCACCCATTCTCTCTCTCTCTCTCAAACATCCTCTCTCTCTAATCCCTTTCTCTCTCACCCTCTCTCTCTCAACTCCCTCATCCTCCTCTCTCTCTCACCCTCACTCTCTCACCCCCTGATTCTCCTCTCTCTCTCAACCCCGCTCTCACCCTTTCTCTCACGCCGCTCCTCCTCCTCTCTCTCACCCGCTCTCTCAAACCCTCTCTCTCTCCAAAACCCCTCTCTCTCACCCTCTCTCTCTCGCCCCACTCATCCTCCTCTCTCTCTCTCACCCTCACTCTCTCAGCCCTCATCCTCCTCTCTCTCTCACCCATTCTCTCTCGCTCTCTCAAACATCCTCTCTCTCTAATCCCTTTCTCTCTCACCCTCTCTCTCAACTCCCTCATTCTCCTCTCTCTCTCACCCTCACTCTCTCACCCCCTTTTTCTCCTCTCTCTCTCACCCGCGCTCTCTCGTTCTCTCAAACCCCCTCTCTCTCTAAAACCTCGTTCTCTCACGCTCTCTATCTCACCACCCTCATCCTCCTCTCTCTCTCTCTCACCCGCTCTCTCTCGCTCTCTCAAACCCCTCTCTCTCTCAACCCATCTCTCTCACCCTCTCTCTCACCCTCTCATGCTCCTCTCTCTCTCTCACCCGCTCTCTCTCGCTCTCTCAAACCCCCTCTATCTCTAAAACCCCTCTCTCTCACCCTCTCTCTCTCACACCCTTCATCCTCCCCTCTCTCTCTCACGCGCTATCTCTCGCTCTCTCAAATACCCTCTCTCTCTCTCCAAAACCCCTCTCTCTCACCCTCTCTCCCTCACCCCCTTTATCCTCCTCTCTCTCTCTCACGCGCTGTCTCTCGCTCTCTGAAACACCCTCTCTCTATAATCGCTTTCTCTCTCACCCTCTCTCTCTCACCTCCCTCATCCTCCTCTCTCTCTCTCACCCTCACTCTCTCACCCCCTTTTTCTCCTCTCTCTCACCCGCGCTCTCTCGTTCTCTCAAACCCCCTCTCTCTCTAAAACCTCGTTCTCTCACGCTCTCTATCTCACCACCCTCATCCTCCTCTCTCTCTCTCTCTCACCCGCTCTCTCTCGCTCTCTCAAACCCCTCTCTCTCTCAACCCATCTCTCTCACCCTCTCTCTCACCCTCTCATGCTCCTCTCTCTCTCTCACCCGCTCTCTCTCGCTCTCTCAAACCCCCTCTATCTCTAAAACCCCTCTCTCTCACCCTCTCTCTCTCACACCCTTCATCCTCCCCTCTCTCTCTCACGCGCTATCTCTCGCTCTCTCAAATACCCTCTCTCTCTCTCCAAAACCCCTCTCTCTCACCCTCTCTCCCTCACCCCCTTTATCCTCCTCCTCTCTCTCTCACGCGCTGTCTCTCGCTCTCTGAAACACCCTCTCTCTCTAATCGCTTTCTCTCTCACCCTCTCTCTCTCACCTCCCTCATCCTCCTCTCTCTCTCTCACCCTCACTCTCTCACCCCTCATCCTCCTCTCTCTCTCACCCATTCTCTCTCTCTCTCTCTCAAACATCCTCTCTCTCTAATCCCTTTCTCTCTCACCCTCTCTCTCTCAACTCCCTCATCCGCCTCTCTCTCTCACCCTCACTCTCTCACCCCCTGATTCTCCTCTCTCTCTCAACCCCGCTCTCACCCTTTCTCTCACGCCGCTCCTCCTCCTCTCTATCACCCGCTCTCTCAAACCCTCTCTCTCTCCAAAACCCCTCTCTCTCACCCTCTCTCTCTCGCCCCAGTCATCCGCCTCTCTCTAACTCACCCTCTCTGTCTCACCGCCCTCATCCTTCTCCCCCTCTCTCTCACCCGTTCTTTCTCATTCTCTCAAACACCCTCTCTCTCTCAAACCCTCTCTCTCACCCTCTCTCTATCATTCCCCTCCTCCTCTCTCTCTCTCTCTCACCCGCTCTCTCGCTCTCTCAAACACCCTCTCTCTCTAAATCCCCTCTCTGTCACTCTCTCTCTCTAACCCCTTCATCCTCCTCTCTCCCTCTCACCCGCTCTCTCAAACCTCACTCTCTCAAGCCTCTCTCTCTCACCTTCTCTCTCTCTCTCACCACCCCTCATCCTCCTCTCTCTCTCACCCACTCTCTCGTACTCTCAAACGTCCTCTCTCTCAACCCCTCGCTCTCACCCTCTCTCTCTCACCCCCCTCATCCTCCTCACTCTCTCACCCGCTCTCTCTCACTCTCTCAAACCCCTTCTCTCTCGCAACCCCTCTCTCTCACCCTCTCTCTCTCACCCCATTCATCCTCCTCTCTCTCTCTCACCCATTCTCTCTCGCTCTCTCAAACATCCTCTCTCTCTAATCCCTTTCTCTCTCACCCTCTCTCTCTCAACTCCCTCATCCTCCTCTCTCTCTCACCCTCACTCTCTCACCCCCTTTTTCTCCTCTCTCTCTCACCCGCGCTCTCTCGTTCTCTCAAACCCCCTCTCTCTCTAAAACCTCGTTCTCTCACGCTCTCTATCTCACCCCCCTCATCCTCCTCTCTCTCTCTCTCACCCGCTCTCTGTCGCTCTCTCAAACCCCTCTCACTCACCCTCTCTCTCACCCCCTCATGCTCCTCTCTCTCTCTCACCCGCTCTCTCTCGCTCTCTCAAATCACCACGCTCTCTAAAACCCCTCTCTCTCACCCTCGCCCTTACCCCCCTCATCCTCCTCTCTCTCTCAACCGCTCTCTTTCGCTCTCTCAAACCACCACTCTCTCTCAACCCCTTTCTCTCACCCTCTCTCTCTCACCCCCCATTCTCCTCCCTTCTCTCACCCGCTCTCTCTTGCTCTCTCCAAAAACCCTCTCACTCACCCTCTCTCTCTCACACCCCTCCACCTCCTCTCTCTAACTCACCCTCTCTCTCACCGCCCTCATCCTTCTCAAACACCTTCTCTCACACCCTCTCTTACCCCCTCATCCTCCTCTCTCTCTCTCACCCGCTCTCACTCGCTCTCTCAAACCCCTCTCTCTCTCAACCCCTCTCTCTCACCCTCTCTCTCTCATCCCCTCATCCTCCTCCGCTCTCTCACCCGCTCTCTCTCGCTCTCTCAAATCCCCTCTCTCTCTAAAACCCCTCTCTCTCATCCTCTCTCTCTCATCCCCTCATCCTCCTCTCTCTCTATCACCCGCTCCCTCTCGCTCTCTCAAACTCCCTCTCTCTCTCAACCCCTCTCTCTCACCCCCTCATCCTCCTCTCTCTCTATCACCCGCTCTCTCTCGCTCTCTCCAAAACCCCTCTCACTCACCCTCTCTCTCTCACACCCCTTCACCTCCACTCTCTAACTCACCCTCTCTCTCTCACCGCCCTCATCCTTCTCCCCCTCTCTCACCCGCTCTTTCTCAATCTCTCTAACCCCCTCTCTCTCTCAACCCCTCTCTCACCCTCTCTCTCTCGCACCCCCCTCCTACTCCTCTCTCTCTCATCCGCTCTCTCTTGCTATCTCAAAAACCTTCTGTCTCTAAACCCCCTTTTTCTCACCCTCTCTCTCTCACCCCCTCGTCCACCTCTCTCTGTCACCACCTCTCTCAAACCCCCTCTCTCTCTAAAACCCCTATCTCTCACCCTCTGTCTCTTACCCCCCTCATCCTGCACTATCTCTCTTAGCCGTTCTCTCTCACCCTCTAAAACCCCTCTCTCTCTATAACCCCTCTCTCACCCTATCTCTCACCCGTCGCATCCTCTTCTCTCTCTCTCTCACCCACTCTCTCTCGTTCTCTCAAACTCCCTCTCTCTCGATACCCCTCTCTCTCACCCTCTCTCTCATCCCCCTCATCATACTCTCTCTTTCTCACTCGCTCTTTCTCGCTGTCTCAAACCACCTCTCTCTCAACCCCTCTTTATCACCCGCTCTCTCCCTCACCCCCTCCTCCTCTTCTCTCTATCTCACTCGCTCTCTCACATTCTCTCAAACCCCTCTCTCTCTAAACCCCTAGCTCTCTCACCCCCTCATCCTGCTCTCTCTCTCTCACCCGCTCTCTCTCGCTCTCTCAAACCCTCTCTCTCTCCAAAACCCCTCTCTCTCACCCTCTCTCTCTCACCCCCCTCATCCGCCACTCTCTAACTCACCTTCTCTCTCTCACCGCCCTCATCCTTCTCTCCCTCTCTCACCCGTTCTTTCGCACTCTCTCTAACCCTCTCTCTTTCACCCCACTCCTCCTTCTCTCTCTCTCTCTCTCTCACACCCGCTCTCTCTCGCTCTCTCAAACCCCTCTCTCTCTAAAACCCCTCTCTCTCACTCTCTCTCTCACCCCCTCATCCTCCTCTCTCTCTCTCACCCGCTCTCTCAAACCCCCTCTCTCTAAAGCCCCTCTCTATCACCCCCTCTCTCACTCACCCCCGCTCATCCTCCTCTCTCTCTGACCCACTCTCTCGTACTCTCAAACGTCCTCTCTCTCAACCCCTCGCTCTCACCCTCTCTCTCTCACCCCTCCTCATCCTCCTCACTCTCTCTCACCCGCTCTCTCTCACTCTCTCAAACCCCCTCTCTCTCTAATCCCTTTCTCTCTCACCCTCTCTCTTTCACCCCCTCACCCTCCTCTCTCTCTCTCACCCATTCTCTCTCGCTCTCTCAAACACCCTCTCTCTCTAATCCCTTTCACTCTCACCCTCTCTCTCAACCCCTTCATCCTCCTCTCTCTCTCTCTCTCACCCTCGCTCTCTCACCCCCTCATCCTCGGCTCTCTCTCACCCGCTCTCTCTCGCTCTCTCAACCCCCCCTCTCTCTAAAACCCCTTTCTCTCACCCTTTCTCTCTCACCCCCCTCATCCTCCTCTCTCTCTCTCTCACCCGCTCTCTCTCGCTCTCTCAAACCCCTCTCTCTCAAAAAACCCTCTCTCTTAGCATCTCTCTCTCTCACGCCTCATCCTCCTCTCTCACTCTCCCAATAGCTCTCTCTCGCTCTCTCAAACCTCGTCTCTCTCAACCCTCTCTCTCACCCTCTCTCTCTCTCACCCCCCTCCTCCTCCTCTCTCTCTCTCTCACCCGCTCTCTCAAACTCCCTCTCTCTCAATCTCTCTCTCTCACACCCCTCATCCTCCTCTCTCTCTCTCACCCGCTTTCTCTCGCTCTCTCAAACCCCTCTCTCTCTAAAACCCCTCTCTCACACCCTCTGTCTCTCACGCCCCTCATCCTCCTCTCTCTCTCTCTCACCCGCTCTCTCTCGCTCTCTCAAACCCCCTCTCTCTCAAAACCCCCTCTCTCTTACCCTCTCTCTCACAGGACACATCCACCTCTCTCAATCTCTCAACAGCTCTCTCTCGCTCTCTCAAATCCCCTCTCTCTCACCCTCTCTCTCTTACCCCCCTCATCCTCCTCTCTCTCTCTCCCCCACACTCTCAAACGCCCTCTCTCTAAAACCCCTCTCTCTCACCCCCCTCATCGCCCTCTCTCTCTCTCACCCGCTCTCTCTCGCTCTCTCAAACACCCTCTCTCTCAAAAACCCCCTCTCACCTTCTCTCTCTCACAAGCCTCATCCTCCTCCCTCACTCTCTTAACAGCTCTCTCTCGCTCTCTCAAATCCCCCCTCTCTCAACCCCTCTTTCTCACCCGCTCTCTCTCTCACCCCCTCCTCCTCCTCTCTCTATCTCACTCGCTCTCTCTCTCTCACTCTCTCAAACCCCTCTCTCTCTAAAGCCCTAGCTCGCTCACCCGTCTCATCCTCTTCTCTCTCTCTCTCACCCGCTCTCTCTCGCTCTCTCAAACTCCCTCTCTCTCTCAACCCCTCTCTCTCACCCTCTCTCTCATCCCCCTCATCATACTCTCTCTCTCACCCGCTCTTTCTCGCTCTCTCAAACCCCCTCTCTCTCAACCCCTCTCTCTCACCCTCTCTCCCTCACCCCCTTTATCCTCCTCTCTCTGTCTCACTCGCTCTCTCTCACTCTCTCAAACCCCTCTCTCTAAACCCCTAGCTCTCTCACCCCCTCATCCTCCTCTCTCTCTCTCACCCGCTCTCTCTCGCTCTCTCAAACCACCTCGCTCTCTAAAACCCCTCTCTCCCACCCTCTCTCTCTTACACCCCTCATCCTCCTCTCTCTCACCCGCTCTCTCTCGCTCTCTCAAACCCTCTCTCTCTCCAAAACCCCTCTCTCTCACCCTCTCTCTCTCACCTCCCTCATCCGCCACTCTCTCACTCACCTTCTCTCTCTCACCGCCCTCATCCTTCTCTCTCTCTCTCACCCGCTCTCTCTCGCGCTCTCAAACCCCCTCTCTCTCTCAACCCCTCTCTCACCCTCACTCTCCCACCCCCCATTCTCCTCCCTCTCACTCACCCGCTCTCTCTTGCTCTCTCAAACACTTCTCTTACACCCTCTCTCACCCCCTCATCCTCCTCTCTCTCTCTCTCACCCGCTCTAACTCGCTCTCTCAAACCCCCTCTCTCTCAACCCCTCTCTCTCACCCTCTCTTTCTCACCCCTCATCCTCCTCCCACTCTCTCATCCGCTCTCTCTCGCTCTCACAAACCCCTCTCTCTCTAAAACCCCTCTCTCACACCCTCTCTCTCTCACCCCCCTCATCCTCCTCTCTCTCTCTCACGCGCTGTCTCCCGCTCTCTCAAACTCCCTCTCTCTCAACCCCTCTCCCGCACCCTCTTTCTCTCACGCCCCTCATCCTCCTCTCTCACCCGCTCTCTCTCGCTCTCTCAAACCCTCTCTCTCTCCAAAACCCCTCTCTCTCACCCTCTCTCTCTCACCCCCCTCATCCGCCACTCTCTAACTCACCTTCTCTCTCTCACCGCCCTCATCCTTCTCTCCCTCTCTCACCCGTTCTTTCTTACTCTCTCAAACCCTTCTCTCTCTCTCAACCCCTCTCTCTAACCCTCTCTCTATCACCCCACTCCTCCTTCTCTCTCTCTCTCACACCCGCTCTCTCTCGCTCTCTCAAACCCCCCTCTCTCTAAAGCCCCTCTCTCTCACCCCCTCTCTCACTCACCCCCGCTCATCCTCCTCTCTCTCTCTGACCCACTCTCTCGTACTCTCAAACGTCCTCTCTCTCAACCCCTCGCTCTCACCCTCTCTCTCGCAACCCTCCTCATCCTCCTCACTCTCTCTCACCCGCTCTCTCTCACTCTCACAAACCCCCTCTCTCTCGCAACCCCTCTCTCTCACCCTCTCTCTCTCACCCCTCTCATCCTCCTCTCTCTCTCTCACCCTCGCTCTCTCACCCCCTCATCCTCGTCTCTCTCTCACCCGCGCTCTCTCGCTCTCTCAAACCCCCCTCTCTCTAAATCCCCTTTCTTTCACCCTCTCTCTCCCACCCCCCTTATCCTCCTCTCTCTCTCTCTCTCACCCGCTCTCTCTCGCTCTCTCAAACCCCTCTCTCTAAAACCCCTCTCTCACCCTCCGTCTCTCACCCCCCCTCATCCTCCTCTCTCTCTCTCTCTCTCACGCGCTCTCTCTCGCTATCTCAAACCCCTTCTCTCTAAAGCCCTAGCTCGCTCACCCGTCTCATCCTCTTCTCTCTCTCTCTCACCCGCTCTCTCTCGCTCTCTCAAACTCCCTCTCTCTCTCAACCCCTCTCTCTCACCCTCTCTCTCATCCCCCTCATCATACTCTCTCTCTCACCCGCTCTTTCTCGCTCTCTCAAACCCCCTCTCTCTCAACCCCTCTCTCTCACCCTCTCTCCCTCACCCCCTTTATCCTCCTCTCTCTGTCTCACTCGCTCTCTCTCACTCTCTCAAACCCCTCTCTCTAAACCCCTAGCTCTCTCACCCCCTCATCCTCCTCTCTCTCTCTCACCCGCTCTCTCTCGCTCTCTCAAACCACCTCGCTCTCTAAAACCCCTCTCTCCCACCCTCTCTCTCTTACACCCCTCATCCTCCTCTCTCTCACCCGCTCTCTCTCGCTCTCTCAAACCCTCTCTCTCTCCAAAACCCCTCTCTCTCACCCTCTCTCTCTCACCTCCCTCATCCGCCACTCTCTCACTCACCTTCTCTCTCTCACCGCCCTCATCCTTCTCTCTCTCTCTCACCCGCTCTCTCTCGCGCTCTCAAACCCCCTCTCTCTCTCAACCCCTCTCTCACCCTCACTCTCCCACCCCCCATTCTCCTCCCTCTCACTCACCCGCTCTCTCTTGCTCTCTCAAACACTTCTCTTACACCCTCTCTCACCCCCTCATCCTCCTCTCTCTCTCTCTCACCCGCTCTAACTCGCTCTCTCAAACCCCCTCTCTCTCAACCCCTCTCTCTCACCCTCTCTTTCTCACCCCTCATCCTCCTCCCACTCTCTCATCCGCTCTCTCTCGCTCTCACAAACCCCTCTCTCTCTAAAACCCCTCTCTCACACCCTCTCTCTCTCACCCCCCTCATCCTCCTCTCTCTCTCTCACGCGCTGTCTCCCGCTCTCTCAAACTCCCTCTCTCTCAACCCCTCTCCCGCACCCTCTTTCTCTCACGCCCCTCATCCTCCTCTCTCACCCGCTCTCTCTCGCTCTCTCAAACCCTCTCTCTCTCCAAAACCCCTCTCTCTCACCCTCTCTCTCTCACCCCCCTCATCCGCCACTCTCTAACTCACCTTCTCTCTCTCACCGCCCTCATCCTTCTCTCCCTCTCTCACCCGTTCTTTCTTACTCTCTCAAACCCTTCTCTCTCTCTCAACCCCTCTCTCTAACCCTCTCTCTATCACCCCACTCCTCCTTCTCTCTCTCTCTCACACCCGCTCTCTCTCGCTCTCTCAAACCCCCCTCTCTCTAAAGCCCCTCTCTCTCACCCCCTCTCTCACTCACCCCCGCTCATCCTCCTCTCTCTCTCTGACCCACTCTCTCGTACTCTCAAACGTCCTCTCTCTCAACCCCTCGCTCTCACCCTCTCTCTCGCAACCCTCCTCATCCTCCTCACTCTCTCTCACCCGCTCTCTCTCACTCTCACAAACCCCCTCTCTCTCGCAACCCCTCTCTCTCACCCTCTCTCTCTCACCCCTCTCATCCTCCTCTCTCTCTCTCACCCATTCTCTCTCGCTCTCTCAAACACCCTCTGTCTCTAATCCCTTTCTCTCTCACCCTCTCTCTCTCAACCCCCTCATCCTCCTCTCTCTCTCTCACCCTCGCTCTCTCACCCCCTCATCCTCGTCTCTCTCTCACCCGCGCTCTCTCGCTCTCTCAAACCCCCCTCTCTCTAAATCCCCTTTCTTTCACCCTCTCTCTCCCACCCCCCTTATCCTCCTCTCTCTCTCTCTCACCCGCTCTCTCTCGCTCTCTCAAACCCCTCTCTCTAAAACCCCTCTCTCACCCTCCGTCTCTCACCCCCCCTCATCCTCCTCTCTCTCTCTCTCTCTCACGCGCTCTCTCTCGCTATCTCAAACCCCTTCTCTCTCCAAAACCCTCTCTCTTAGCCTCTCTCTCTCACACGCCTCATCCTGCTCTCTCACTCTCTCAACAGCTCTCTCTCGCTCTCTCAAACCTCGTCTCTCTCAACCCCTCTCTCTCACCCTCTCTCTCTCACACCCCTCCTCCTCCTCTCTCTCTCTCTCTCACCCGCTCTCTCTCGCTCTCTCAAACTCCCTCTCTCTCTCAATCTCTCTCTCTCACCCCCCTCATCCTCCTCTCTCTCTTTCACGCGCTGTCTCTCGCTCTCTCAAACCCCCACACTCTCTAAAACTCCTTTCTCTCACCCTCTGTATCTCACACCCCTCATCCTCCTCTCTCTCTCTCTCACCCGCTTTCTCTCGCTCTCTCAAACCCCTCTCTCTCAAAACCCCTCTCTCCCACCCTCTGTCTCTCACGCCCCTCATCCTCCTCTCTCTCTCTCCCACCCGCTCTCTCTCGCTCTCTCAAACCCCCTCTCTCTCAAAAACCCCTCTCTCTTACCCTCTCTCTCTCACACGACTCATCCTCCTCTCTCAATCTCTCAACAGCTCTCTCTCGCTCTCTCAAATCCCCTCTCTCTCACCCTCTCTCTCTTACCCCCCTCATCCTCCTCTCTCTCTCTCCCCCACACTCTCAAACGCCCTCTCTCTAAATCCCCTCTCTCTCACCCTCTCTCTCTCTCTCTCCCCCCTCATCGTCCTCTCTCTCTCACCCGCTCTCTCTCGCTCTCTCAAACACCCTCTCTCTCAAAAACCCCCCTCTCACCTTCTCTCTCTCACACGCCTCATCCTCCTCCCTCACTCTCTTAACAGCTCTCTCTTGCTCTGTCAAACCCCCTCTCTCTCAACCCCTCTTTCTCACCCGCTCTCTCTCTCACCCCCTCCTCCTCCTCTCTCTATCTCACTCGCTCTCTCTCACTCTCTCAAACCCCTCTCTCTCTAAAGCCCTAGCTCTCTCACCCCCTCATCCTCCTCTCTCTCTATCACCCGCTCTCTCTCGCTCTCTCAAACCACCTCGCTCTCTAAAACCCCTCTCTCTCACCCTCTCTCTCTTACACCCCTCATCGTCGTCTCTCTCTCTCTCACCCGCCCTCTCTCGCGCTCTCAAACCCCCTCTCTCTCTCTCAACCCCTCTCTCTCACCATCACTCTCTCAGCCCCCATTCTTCTCCCTCTCTCACCCGCTCTCTCTTGCTCTCTCAAACACATTCTCTCACACCCCCCTCACCCCCTCATCCTCCTCTCTCTCTCACCCGCTCTCACTCGCTCCCTCAAACCCCCCTCTCTCTCAACCCCTCTGTCTCACCCTCTCTCTCTCACCCCCCTCATCCTCCTCTCTCTCTCTCACCCATTCTCTCTCGCTCTCTCAAACACCCTCTGTCTCTAATCCCTTTCTCTCTCACCCTCTCTCTCTCAACCCCCTCATCCTCCTCTCTCTCTCTCACCCTCGCTCTCTCACCCCCTCATCCTCGTCTCTCTCTCACCCGCGCTCTCTCGCTCTCTCAAACCCCCTCTCTCTCTAAATCCCCTTTCTTTCACCCTCTCTCTCCCACCCCCCTTATCCTCCTCTGTCTCTCTCTCACCCGCTCTCTCTCGCTCTCTCAAACCCCTCTCTCTAAAACCCCTCTCTCACCCTCCGTCTCTCACCCCCCCCTCATCCTCCTCTCTCTCTCTCTCTCACGCGCTCTCTCTCGCTATCTCAAACCCCTTCTCTCTCAAAAACCCTCTCTCTTAGCCTCTCTCTCTCACTCGCCTCATCCTGCTCTCTCACTCTCTCAACAGCTCTCTCTCGCTCTCTCAAACCTCGTCTCTCTCAACCCCTCTCTCTCACCCTCTCTCTCTCACACCCCTCCTCCTCCTCTCTCTCTCTCTCACCCGCTCTCTCTCGCTCTCTCAAACTCCCTCTCTC
The DNA here is from genome assembly GCF_037043375.1 of Chiloscyllium plagiosum. Taxonomy (NCBI): domain Eukaryota; kingdom Metazoa; phylum Chordata; class Chondrichthyes; order Orectolobiformes; family Hemiscylliidae; genus Chiloscyllium; species Chiloscyllium plagiosum. Next base: position 90,304,363 of record NW_028270180.1, on the reverse strand, counting down.
TCTCAACCCCTCTCTCTCACCATCACTCTCTCACCCCCCCATTCTTCTCCCTCTCTCACCCGCTCTCTCTTGCTCTCTCAAACACATTCTCTCACACCCCCTCTCACCCCCTCATCCTCCTCTCTCTCTCACCCGCTCTCACTCGCTCTCTCAAACCCCCCTCTCTCTCAACCCCTCTGTCTCACCCTCTCTCTCTCATCCCCCTCATCCTCCTCTCTCTCTATCACCTGCTCTCTCTCACTCTCTCAAACTCCCTCTCTCTCTCAAACCCTCTCTCTCACCCCCCTCATCCTCCTACGTCTCTATCACCCGCTCTCTCGCTCTCTCCAAAACCCCTCTCTGTCACCCTCTCTCTCTCACCGCACTCATCCTTCTCCCCCTCTCTCACCCGCTCTTTCTCACTCTCTCAAATCCCCTTCTCTCTCTAAACCCCCTTTCTCTCACCCTCTCTCTCTCACTACCCTCATCCACCCTCTCTCTCTCACACCCCTCCTCCTCCTCTCTCTCTCTAACTCACCCTCTCTCTCTCACCGCCCGCATCCTTCTCCCCTCTATCACCCGCTCTTTCTCACTCTCTCAAACCCCCTCTCTCTCTCAGCCCCTCTCTCTCACCCTCTCTGTATCAACCCCTCATCCTCCTCTCTCCCTCTCACCAGCACTCTCTCGTTCTCTCAAACCCTCCTCTCTCTAAAACCTCTCTCTCACCCTCTCTCTCACCGCCATCATCCTCCTCTCTCTGTCTCACCCGCTCTCTCAAACCCCCTCTCTCTAAAGCCCCTCTCTCTCACCCTCTCACTCTCAACCCCCTCATTCTCCTCTCTCTCTCACCCACTCTCTCGTACTCTCAAACGTCCTCTCTCTCAACCTCTCTCTCTCACCCTCTCTCTCTCACCCCCCCAACCTCCTCACTCTTTCTTACTCGCTCTCTCTCACTCTCTCAAACCCCCTCTCTCTCGCAACCCCTCTCTCCCACCCTCTCTCTCTCACCTCCCTCATCCTCCTCTCTCTCACACCCATTCTCTATCGCTCTCCCAAATACCTTCTCTCTCTAAACCCTTTCTCTCTCACCCTCCCTCTCTCAACCCCCTCATACTCCTCACTCTCTCTCACCCTCACTCTCTCACTCCCTCTTAGTCCTGCCTCTCTCTCACCCGCTGTCTCTCACTCTCTCAAATCCCCCCTCTCTCAAAAACCCTTCTCTCACCCTCTCTATCTCACCCCCTCATCCTCCTCTCTCTCTCTCACCCGCGCTCTCTCGCTCTCTCAAAGCACCTCGCTCTCTAACACCCCTCTCTCTGACCCTCTCTCTCTTACCCCCTCATCCTCCTCTCTCTCTCTCACACGCTCTCTCGCTCTCTCAAACCCCCTCTCTCTAAAACCCCTCTCTCACCCTCTCTCTCTCACCCCCCCGATCCTCCTCTCTCTCTCTCACCCGCTCTCTCACTTTCTCAAACCCCCTCTCTCTCTAAACCCCTCTCTCTCATCCCCCTCATCCTCCTCTCTCTCTCTCACGCGCTGTCTCTCGCTCTCTCAAACCCCCTCTCTCTATAAACCCCTCTCTCTCACCCCCCTCATCCTCCTCTCTATCTCTCTCACGCGCTGTCTCTCGCTCTCTCAAACCCCTTCTCTCTCTCAACCCTTCTCTCTCACCCTCTATCTCTCACACTCTCATCCTCCTCTCTCTCTCTCACCCACTCTCTCTTGCTCTCTCAAACCACCCCTCTCTCTCATCCCTCCTCTCTCACCCTCTCTCTCTCACCTCCCTCATCCACCTCTCTCTCTCACCCGCGCTCTCTCGCCCTCTCAAACCCCCTCTCTCTCTCTCAACCCCTCTCTCACCCTCTCTCTCTCACACCCCCCTCATCCTCCTCCCTCTCTCTCAATCGCTCTCTCTTGCTCTCTCAAACCCCTTCTGTCTCACCCTCTCTCTCACCCCACTCATCCTCCTCTCTTTTACAGGCTCTATCTCTCTCTCTCAATCCCCCCCTCTCTCTCAACCCCTCTCTCTCACCCTCTCTTTCACTCCCCTCATCCTCCTCCTTCTCTCACCCGCTCTCTCTTGCTCTCTCAAACCCCTTCTCTCTCTAAACCCTTTCTCTCTCACCCTCTCTCTCTCAACCCCCTCATACTCCTCACTCTCTCTCACCCTCACTCTCTCACTCCCTCTTACTCCTGCCTCTCTCTCACCCGCTGTCTCACACTCTCTCAAATCCCCCCTCTCTCAAAAACCCTTCTCTCACCCTCTCTATCTCATCCCCTCATCCTCCTCTCTCTCTCTCACCCGCTCTCTCTCGCTCTCTCAAACCACCTCGCTCTCTAACACCCCTCTCTCTGACCCTCTCTCTCTTACCCCCTCATCCTCCTTTCTCTCTCTCACACGCTCTCTCGCTCTCTCAAACCCCCTCTCTCTAAAACCCCTCTCTCTCACCCTCTCTCTCACCCCCCCGATCCTCCTCTCTCTCTCTCTCACCCGCTCTCTCACTTTCTCAAACCACCTCTCTCTCTAAACCCGTCTCTCTCTCATCCCCCTCATCCTCCTCTCTCTCTCTCACGCGCTGTCTCTCGCTCTCTCAAACCCCCTCTCTCTATAAACCCCTCTCTCTCACCCCCCTCATCCTCCTCTCTCTCTCTCTCACGCGCTGTCTCTCGCTCTCTCAAACCCCTTCTCTCTCTCAACCCCTCTCTCTCACCCTCTCTTTCACTCCCCTCATCCTCCTCCTTCTCTCACCCGCTCTCTCTTGCTCTCTCAAACCCCTTCTCTCTCTAAACCCCCTCTCTCTCACCCTCTCTCTCTCTCAACCCGCTCATCCTTCTCTCTCTCTCACCCGCGCTCTCTCGCTCTTTCAAACCCATCTCTCTCTAAACCCCGTTTCTCGCACCCTCTCTCTCTCCCCCCCTCATCGTCCTCTCTGTCTCTCACCCGCTCTCTCTCTCGCTCTCTCAAACCCCCTCTCTCATTACCCCTCTCTCACCCTCGCTCTGTCACCCCCTCATCCTCCTCTCTCTCACCCGCTCTCTCTCGCTCTCTCAAACCCCATCTCTCTCTAAAACCCCCCTCTCTCATTCTCTCTCTCTCTCACCACCCTTATCCTCCTCTCTCTCTCTCACCCGCTCTCTCTCGCTTTCTCTCACCCTTCTCTCCCTCACTCCCTCTCTCTCACCCTCTCTCTCTCACCCCCTCATCCTCCTCCCTCTCTCACCCGCTCTCACAAACCCCTCTCTCTCTAAAACTCCTCTCTCTCACCCTCTCTCTCTAACCCCCTCATTCTCCTCTCTTTCTCTCTCACCTGCTCTCTCTCGCTCTCTCTCACCCTTCTGTCTCTCAACCCCTCTCGCTCACCCTCTCTCTCTCACCCCCCTCATCCTCCTCTCTCTCACCCACTCTTTCTCGCTCTCTCAACACCCCTCTCTTTGTCAGCCCCTCGCTTTCTCACCCCCGCTCCCTCAACCCCTTTCTCTCTTACTCCCTCACCCGCGCTCTTTCTCACCCCTCTCTCTCTCAAATCTCCTCTCTCATACCCTTCTCTCTTACTCACCTCTCTTGCACCCCTCCCGCTCTCTCACACACTTCTCTCTCTCTCTCACCCCCTCCCTCTCTCTTGCTCATCCCCTCTCTCTCCTTCTCACTCCATCTCTCTCACCCCCTCATTCTCACCCTCCCTCTCACCCCCTCCCTCTCTCCCACCCTCTCTCTCTCTCTCAACCACCCTCTCTCATTCCCCATCTCTCACTAACCTCTCTCTCACCCCCTCTCTCTCTCTCTCTCTCTCTCTCTCTCACCTACCTCTCTCTCATCCCCCTCACACACCTCTCTCCCATCCCCCTCACACCCCGTCTATCTTCCCCCCCCACCTCTCTCACCCCCCCTCCAAACCCCTTTCCCACCCCCATCCCCCACACACCCCCTCACCCACCTACCCCTCTCACCCCCCTCTCTCATCCCCCTCTTACACCCCCTCTCACTCAAACCCCTCTCTGTCACCCCTCTCTTTCTCTCACCATTCTAACTCTCTTACCTTCTCTCCTCCCCTCTCCCCTCTCTCTCCCCCGTCTCTCACTACTCTCTCACCCTCTCTCTCACCTCTCTCTCTCACACACCCCTCTATCTCACGTCCTCCCTCTCTCATCCCATCCTCTCTCACACCCTTCCACTCTCACACCCTCCCTCTCTCCCCCCTGTCTCTCCACTCTCTCTCACCCCTCTCTCTCTCAAATCCCTCTCTATCACACTCCCTCTCTCATCCCGTCCCTCTTTCCCCCTCCCATTCACATCCCTCCTCTCTCACACTCTCCCTATCTCACCCCTCTCTCTCAGCCCATCTGTCTCTCAGCCCATCTCTATCTCTCAGCCCCTCCCTCTCTCAGCCACTCTCTCTCTCAGCCCCCCTCTCTCACCCACCCTCTCTTGCACCCCTTATCTCCCTCAGCCGTTCCCTGTCACTGCCCCCTCTCTCACCCCCTCTCTCATTGCACTCTCTCTCCCCCTTTCTATTACACCCTCTCTCACACCCTACTAACTCTCTCACCCTTTCACCCCCCTCTTCAACACCTCTCCCCCTCTGTCTCCCCCTCTCTCACCCCTCTCTCTCACGTCCTCTCTCTTACCCACTCTCTTTCCCACGCCCTCTCTCTCTCACCACTCACTATCTCTCTCGCCCCTCTCTCTCACTTACTCTCTCTCAACACCCTCTCTCTCAGCCTCTCTATCTCAGCTACTTTCTCTCACACCCCCTTTCTCTCTCACCTTGTTATCTCTCTCCCCTCGCTCTACCTTACTCCCTCTCTCCACCCTGCTCTGTCACCCCTCACCCCTTTCTCTCTGTCACCCCTCACCCTCTCTCCCCTTTATACGCTCTCACTCCCTCTCTCGCTCACCCACCCCTTTACTCTATCTCTCCCGCCCACACCCCCTGTCTCTTACCCACCTCTCTGTGTCTCTCTCTCACACCCCTCTCTCTCGCACCCCTGTCTCTCTCCCGCCCTCTCTCTCGCTTTATTGCCTGCTGTCTCTTGCTCCCTTTTTCTCTCTCTCATTCCCCTTCCCTCCCGTGCTCTGTCTCACCCCCCCGCTCTCTCTCTCTCTCTCTGTATACCCCCTCTCTCCCGCCCTCTTTCTCTTTCACCCCATTTCTCTCTCTGCTTTGACCCCTTTCTTCCTCCCTCCTCCTTGCTCTCATTCTGTCACTCTCTAGCGCGCACTCTCCCACCCCATCTCCCTCACACCCCTCTAACTCTCATCCATTCACTCGTTCGCTCTCTGTCTTTGTCTGTCTCTCTCTCTCTCTCAACCCATCATTCACTGTCTATCTCACCCCCTCTCTCACCCCTTTCGCTCTCTGTCTCACGTCCCATCTCTCTCATCCCTCTTTCGCTCGCTGCCCCCTTTCTCTCTCACCCCTTCCCTATCTCTCCCCCTTTCTCTTAATCCCTCTCTCTCACCCCCTCTCTCTCCCACTCTCTCTCCCACGTCCTCTCTCTCACCCCCTCCCACACATTCACTCTTTCTCTGACCCCCTCTCTTTCTCTCTCCTCTCTCTCATTCTCAGCCCCCTCTCTCTCCCTTCTCTCTTTCTCCACTCTCTCCCTTTCTCAGCCCTCTCTCCCTTTCTCACCCCACTCTCTCTCACCCCTTTCTCTCTCACACCCTCTCTCTCAACCCCTCTCTCTCACCCTCTTTCTCTCACCCCCTCATCCTGCTCTCTCTCTCTCACCCGCTCTCTCTCGCTCTCTCAAACCCCCACTCTAAATCCCCTTTATCTCATCCCTTGCTCTCTCTCTCTTACCCTTCTCTCTCTCACATCCCACTCTCTCACCCCCTTCTCTCTCACCCCCTCACCTGCTCTCTCACCTCCTCTCTCTTTCCCAAACTCTCTCTCTCTTACATCCTCACCCATACTCTCTCTCACACCCCTTCTCTCTCTTCCCCCTCTCTCTCTTTCACCCCCTCCCTCTCTCCAACCCCCTCCCTCTCTCCCACCTATCTCTGTCTCTTTCTCATACCTTCTCTCTCCTTCTCACTAAGTCTCTCTCTCACCCCATCTCACTCTCACTCCATTTCTCTCAAACCCTCTCTCTCTCATGCCCTTTCTCCCAGCCCCTCTCTGTCTCACCTCCAGTCTTTCTCTGACCCACTCTCACTCCCCCTTTGTCTCTCCCCCTTTCTCTCTCACCCCCCTCACATCGCCCCCTCTCACTCACCCCACTCCCTCACTCACCTCCCTCTCTCTCCCACACTTCTCTCTCTCCCTCTCTCTCTAACACCCTCTCTCATCCTCTCTCCCTCTCTCAACCCCTCTCTCTACTCCTTCTCTCTCACACTCCCCCACTCTCTCTCACCCCCTTTTCTCCCTCAACCCTCTCTCTCTCAACCCCTCTCTCTACCCCCTCCCCCTCTCTCTCACCCTTCTTTCCCCCTCGCTCACCCCACTCTGTCTCATCAACCCCTCTCTCAACCCAGCTCACTCTCTCATCCCCTTAATCTCTCCAACCCTTACTCTCTCATCCCTCTCTCTCTCAACCCCTCTATCTCAGCCCTTCTCTCTCACCCCTCTCTCTCTCATCCCCTCACCCCTCACCCCTCTCGCTCACCCCCTCTCGCCCATTCTCTCTCACATCCTCTCCTTCTCACTCCAGTCTCTCTCTTATCCCTTCCCCACTTTCTTTCTCTCAATTACCCATTCTCTCCCACACCCCTTACCCCCACCTCCTCTCTCTCACCCCCCTCTCTCACCCGCGCTCTCTTTCTCACTCACTCTTTCTTTCTCACTTACACTATCTCTCTCTTTTTTATTCACACTCACTCTTTCTCAACCCCTCTCACACCCGCGCTCTCAAACTCTCTCTCTCTTCCCCCCTCTTTCTCCCCTTCTCTCTCCAACTCTCTGCCCAAGTTTTTCATCCCCTCTCCCCCCTCTCTACCCCTCTCTCTCTCCCCTCTCTCTCTCCACTCTCTCTCTCTACCCCCTCGCTAACCCCCAATCTCTACCCCCTCTATCTCCCTGTCTCTCACATCCCCTCTCTCTCGCTCCCATCTTACTCTCTCACCCCACTCTCAGTCTCTCACCACACTCTCTCTCACCCCACATTTCACTCCCTCCCACCCCTTCCCTCTCACCCCTTCTCTCTCACACCCCTCTCTGTCACCCCCTCTCTCTCAACACCTTTCTCTCACCCCCTCTCTCCCCCTCTCTCTCACCCCACTCCATTCCTCTCCTCCACTCCTTCCCCCTCACTCCCCTCCCCATCTCTCTCCCTTCTCTCTCACCCCCTCTCCTCCGCTCTCTCCTCCTCACAATCCCCTCTGCCATCTCTCTCCCCCCTCTCTCCCCTTCTCTCTCACCCATCTCTCTCCCTCCCTCTCCCCCTCTCTCTCCTCCTCTCTCCCCTCCTCTCCCGCCTCCCTCTCTCTCCACCCTCTCTCTCTCGCATCCTCTCTCTCTCTCACTCTTCCACTCGCTCCCTTCCTCTTGCTCTCTCTCACTCTCTCACCCTCTTCTCACACTCTCTCTTCTCCCTGGCTATTTCCCTCTCTCTTGCATCCCTCTCTCTCTCATCTCACGGTCTCTCTCGCTCTCTCTCTCTCTCTCTCTCTCTGTCGCTCATGCTCTCGGTCTGTCTGTCTGTCTCCCTCTCTCTCAGTCCACCCTACTTCTCTCACTCTTGCTCTATCGTTCTCTCTGTCTGTTGCTCTCTCTCTCTCCGTCTCTCTCTCTCTCTCAGTCCTCCCCCACACCTCTTCTCTCTCGCAACCCATCTTTCTCAAACCCTCTCTGTCCCCCTCTCTTTCTCAACCTCTCTCTCCCCCTCTCTCTGAACCCCTCTCTCTCAACCACTCTCTCACACATCTCTCTCACCCCCTCTCTCTCACTCCCCTCTCTCTCACCCCCTTCTCTCTCTCTCTCACCCCATCTTTCTCTCAACCCCTCACTCTCATATCCCCTCTCTCTCACCCCTCCTCCCTCTCGCACTCCCTCACCCCTCTCCCTCTCTCACACCCTTTCTCTCTTACTCAGAGCTCTCTCTCTCACCACCCACCCCCTCTCTCTCAACACCTCTCTCTCACCCCTCGCTCTCTTACTCCTCTCTCTCTCACCCACTCCCTCTCTCTCACTCCCCCCTCTCTCATTCCCATCTCACTCTCTCACCCCTCTCTCTCACCACAATCTTTCTCTCTCTGTCCCACCCCCTCTGTGTCTCTCACCTTCTCTCTCATCTCCCTCTCACCCCACCCCTCTCTCTCACCCCTTCTCTCTCACCCCCTCTCACCCTACCCCCCTCTCTCTCACCCCCCCTCTCTCTCACCCGCGCTCTCTTTTTCACTCACTCTCTCTTTCTCACCCCCTCTCTCTCACCCCTTCTCTCTCAACTCCTCTCTCTCCCGCGCCCACTCTCTCTTCCCTCTCTTGCCCCCCACTCTCTACCCCCTCTCTCTCACTCCCATCTTACTCTCTCACCCCACTCTCATTCTCTCCCCGACTCTCTCTCTCTCTTAGCCCACGTCTCACTCTCCCCACACTGTCTCTCTCTTCGCCCACGTCTCTCTCTCTCTCACTCACATCTCACTCTCTCACCCCACTCTCACTCTCTCCCCCACGTCTCTCTTTCGCGCACCCTCTCTATCTCCTACCCTTTCTCTCTCACACCCTTCTCTCTCTCACAGCCCTGTTTCTCACTCCCTCTCTCTCAATTCCTCTCTCACCCCCTCTCTCTAAACACCTCTCTCACCCCCCTCTCTCCTCCTCTCTCTCACCCCCTCTCTCCCTCTTCTCCTCTCTGTCACTCTCACTCTCTGTCTCCCTCTCTCTCAGTCCACCTTATCTCTCTCACCTCTTCTCTCTCACTCTTGCTCTATCGTTCTCTCTGTTCTGTTGCTCTCTCTCTCTCTCTCAGTCCTCCCCCTCACCTCCTCTCTCTCTCAACCCATCTTTCACAACCCCTCCCTCTCCCCTCTCTCTAACCCTCTCTCTCCCACCCCCTCTTTCCCCCGTCTCTCTCTCAACCCCGTCTCTGTCAACCCCTCTCTCTCGATCTCTCTCTCCCCCTCTCTGTCAACCACGCTCTCTCACCCCCTTTCTCCCACTCCCCTTTCTCTCACGACCCTTCGTTCTCTCACCACCTTCTCTCAATCAGCCCCGCTCTCTCACCCCTTTCTCTCACCTCCTCCCTCTACCCCAGCCTCTCTTTATCTCTTTCTCATCCCCCTCTCTCCTTCTCACTCCTTCACTCTCACCCCTCTCTCTATTCCCCCCTCTCTCTCACCCTCTCTCTCTCATTCCCATCTCTCTTTCTCAACCCCACACTCTCTCATTCCCCATCTCTCACCAACCTCTCTCTCACACCCACTCTCTCTCTCACCCACCTCTCTTTCTCAACTCTCCTCACTCCCTCTCACCCAGCTCTCTCTCACACACCTCTCTCTCCCACCCCCTCTCACACCCCCTCTATCTCCCTCCCACCTCCCTCACCCTCCCACCCCCATCACCCCCACACTCCCTCACCTACCTACCCCTCTCACCCCCTCTCTCACCCCCCCTTACACCTCCTCTCTCTCTCAAGCCCCTCTCTCTGTCACCCCTCTCTTTCTCTCACCACTCTAACTCTCTTACCATCTCTCCCTCTCTCTCTACCCCTCTCTCCCCCTCTCACTCCTCTCTCTCCCCCCTCTCTCACTCCTCTCTCTCACCTCTCTCTCTCTCTCTCTCACGCCCGTCTCTCTCTCCCACCCTCCCTCTCTCATCCGGTCCCTCTCTCACCCCCTTGCACTCTCACACCCTTCGTCTCTCCCCCTCTTTCTCCCCTCTCTCTCTCCCCTCTCTATCACCCTCCCTCTCTCATCCCGTCCCTCTTTCTCCCTCCCACTCTCATCCCTCCTCTCTCACACACTCCCCATCTCACCCTTCTCTCTCAGCCCATCTCTCTCTCAGCCCCTCTCTCTCTCAGCCCCTCCTACTCTCACCCACCCTCTCTTGCACCCCATGTCTCTCTCAGCCCCTCTCTCTCACTGCACCCCTCTCTTACCCCCTCTCTTATTCCACTCTTTCTCACACCCTACTAACTCTCTCTCACATCTCGCAACCCCTCTTTCTCACCCCCAGTCGTTTTCTCAACCCCTTCTCTCTCTCAACCCCTCTGTATCTCAACCCCGCTCTCTCACCCCTCTCTCTCAGCCCCCCACCAACCCCTCTCTCAACATCCCCTCACTCTATCATCCCCTCACTCTCTCACCCTCGCACTCACCCCTCTCTCTCTTCCCCCTCTCTCTCACTCCCCTCTCTTTCACTCTCAACCCGTCTCTATCACCACTCTCTGTCACACCCTCTCTCTCACCCCTCTCTTTCTCTGTCAAGCCCTCTCTCTCACCCCTCTCTCATTCCCTCTCTGTCTCACACCCCCCTCTCTCACCGCCCCCTCTCTCACCACCCCCTCTCTCAACACCCTTCAATCTCCTATCCCCTCACTCTCTCACCCCCTCAGTCTCTCACCCCCCTCTCTCTCAATCCCTCTCTCACACACCTCTCTCTCGCCCCCTCTCACCCCGTCCCTCTCTCAACCCCTCTCACACCCTTTCGCTCTTACCCCGCGCTCTCACTGTAACCTCTCCCCCTCTCGCTCAACCGCGCTCTCTCACTCACTCTTTCAATCACGCCCTCTCCTTCTCACTCCACTCTCTCTCTTACCACCTCGCCATTTTCTCTCTCTCAATCACCCCCTGTCTCTCTCATCCTCTCTCTCACCCCTCTCTCTCATTCCCTGTGTCTCTCCCCCCCACCACCCCCTCTCTCAACCCTCCTCACTCTCTCATCCCCTTTCACTCTTATCCTGCGCTCTCTCTAAACCCTCCCCCTCATCCCTCTCGCTCACTCACTCTCTCTTCCCCTCTCCCTCGCACCCCTCTCTTTCTTTCTCAACCCCTCTCTCTCACCCCTCTCTCTCTCATCCCTCGCTTTCTCTATCAACCCCTCTCTCACCCCCCTCTCTCACCACTTCCTCTCTCTCTCACACCCATCTTCCTCTCACATCCCTCTCTCTCTCCATCACCCCTCTCTCCCAGCCCAATCTCTTTCACATCCGCCCCTCTCTCTCACACACACTCTCACATACCCTCCCTCTCTCACCACCTCCCTCGTTCCCACCATCTCTCTGCCTCTTTCTCATCCCCTCTCTCTCCTTCTCACTGCCTTTCTCTCACCCTCTCTCTCTCTCTCACCCCCTCTCTCCCATCCCCTCTCTGTCACTCACTCCCACCTCTCCCTCTCACCGCCCTCTCACCCAGCTCTCTCTCTCACCACCTCTCTCTCACCCCCTCTCTCTCACCCCCTCTCTCTCACCCCCTCTCTCTCACCCCTCGTTCTCTCACCCCTCTCTCTCACCCACACTCTCTCACACCTTCTCCTTCTCACTCCACTCTCTCTCTTACCTCCTCCCCACTTTCTCTCTCTCAATCACCCCTTGTCTCTCAACCCCTCTCTCGCACACCTCTCTCTCACTTCCTGTGTCTCTCACCACCCCTCTCTCACTATCCGCTCTCTCAACCCCCTCACTCTTTCACCCCTCTCTCTCTCACTACAGTCTCTTTCTCTCTGTCCCATCACTTCTGTCTCTCACCCCTTCTCTCTCAACCTCTTCTCACCCCACCCCCTCTATCTCACCCCTCGCTCTCTCACCTGGTCTCTCTTTCTCACTCACTCTTTCTCTTTCTAACTTACACTCTCTCTCTTTTTCACTCACTCTCTTTCTCTTTCTCACCCCCTCTCTTTCATGCCCTCTCTCTCAACTCCTCTCTCTCTCCCTCAACGCCTCTCTCTCCTCTCTCTCACTTCGCTCTACCCCTCTCTTGCCCCCACTCTCTATATCCCTCTCTGCCCCTGTCTCTCACACCCCCTCTCTGTCACTTCCATCTCACACTCTCACCTCACTCACTCTCTCACCCCACACTCACTCTCTCACCCCACTCTCTCTCTCTAAGCCCGCGTCTCTCTCTTTCACCCCTTCTTTCCCCCATCTCTCTCAACCCCTCTCTCTCAACCCCTCTCTCTCAACCCCCTCTCACAACCGCGCTCTCTCAAATTCTCTGTCTCTCAATTCCTCTCTCTCTCTCTCCCCTCTCTCGTGCCACCACCCTCTACCCCCTCTTTCCCGCGTCTCTCACATCCCCTCTCTCTCACTCCCATCTCACTCTCTCACCCCACTCTCACTCTCTCCCCCCATGTCTCTCTCTCTCCCGCACCCTCTGTCTCCCACCCTTTCTCTCTCACACCCGTTCTCTCTCACACCCCTGTTTTTCACCTCCCCTCTCAATTCCTCTCTTTCACCCCCTCTCTCCCAACACCTCTCTCTCTCACCCTCTCTCCCGCTCTCTCCCCCCTCTCGTCCACTCTCTCCCCCTCTATCCGCCCATCTCTGTGTCCCCTCTCTCTCCCCTCTCCCTCTCCCTCCCCCTCCCCCGCCCCCTCTCTCTCTCCTCCTGTCTCCCCTCCTCTTTCGACCCTCTCTCTCACACCCCTCTCTTAGGTCTCTCTCTCTCACATTTCAGCTCGCTCTCTTCCCCTTGCGGTCTCATTCACTCTCTCATCCTCTTCTCACACTATCTCTCTCTCCCTGCCTCTCTCCCTCTCTCTTGCCTCCCTTTCTCTCTTATCTCACGGTCTCTCTCATTCGCTCTCTCTTGCTCGTGCTCTCTCTCTCTCTCTCTCTCTCTCTCTCTCTCTCTCTCTCTCGCTCATGCTCTCTCTGTCTGGCACTCTCACTCTCTCTCTACCTCTCTCTCAGTCCACCCTACCTCCCTCACCTCTTCTCTCTCACTCTTGCTTTATCTCTCTCTCTGTCTGTCGCTCTCTCTCCGTCTCTCTCAGTATCCCCCTCAACTCCACTCTCCCAACCCATCTTTCTCAACCCCTCACTCCCCCTCTCTCTCACCCCCTTCTCTCTCACCCCCTTCTCTCTCTCAACCCCACTCTCTTTCAATCCCGCTCTCTCTCACCCCTTTCTCACCTCCCCATCACCACCACCTCGCTCAAATCCCCTCACTGCCTGATCCCCTCATTCTCACCCTCTCACTCACCCCTCTCTCTTTTCCACTCTCTCTCTCAACCCTGTCTTTCTCTGACAACCCCTCGCTCTCACCCCCCTCTCTCTCATTCCCTCACTCTCTCACCCCATCAGTGTCTCACCCCCTCTCTCTCAACCATCTCTCTCTCTCACATCCATCTCTCTCTCACCCCCCTCTCTCTCCCCTCTCTCTCCGTCACCCCTCTCTCTCCCACCCCAATCTCTTTTACATCCCCCCTCTCTCTATCACACATTCTCACACACCCTCTCTCTCTCACCCCCTCTCTCTCTTTCCCCCTCTCTCCCACATCCTCTCTGTCACTCATTAAACCTCTCCCTCTCACCGCCCTCTCACCCCTCTCTCTCTCACACACCCCCTCTCTCTCAACGCTCGCTTTCTCCCACCTTCCTCTCTCTCAACCCCTCTCTCTCTCATCCCTCTCTCTCACACCCTCTCTCTCACCCCTCTCTCTCAGCCCCCTCTCTCAACACCCCCTCTCTCAACACTCCTCAAACACTCATCCCCTTACTCTCTAACCCCCTCAGTCTCTCAACCCCCTCTCTCTCAACACCTTTCTCACACATCCATCTCTCTCTCACCCCCCTCTCTCTCTCCCCTCTCTCTGTCAGCACTTTCTCTCCCAACCCAATCTCTTTCACATCCCCATCTCTCTGCCTTTCTCCTCCCCTCTCTCTCCTTATCGCTCCCTCTCTCTCAGCCCCATTCTCTCTCACCCCTCTCTCTCCCACTCCCTCTGTGTCACTCACTCCCACCTCTCCCTCTCACTGCCCTCTCACCCCATTCTCTCTCTTACCCACTCCCCACTTTCTCACTCTCAAACACCCCTTGTCTCTCACCCCTCTCTCTCACACCTCTCTCTCACTCCCTGTGTCTCTCACCACACCTCTCTCACCACCCCCTCTCTCAAACCGCCTCACTCTCTCTTCCCCTCTCTCTCACCCCTCTCTCTGTCAGCCCCTCTCACCCCTCCTCTATGTCTCACCCCCTCACCCCTCTCCATTTCTGTCTTACCCTGCACTCTCTCTCTCTCTAACCCCTCCCCCTCTCACCCCTCTCGGTCACCCCCTCTCTCTAACTCTCTCTCCCCCCTCTCTTTCTCTCTCAACCCCTCTCTCTCTCACCACTTTCTCTCACACCCCCTCTCTCTCAGCCCTCTCTCGCACAAACCTCTCTTTCTCTGTCAACCCCTCTCTCTCACCGCTCTCTCTCTCACTCCCACTCTCGCTCACTGCCCCCTCTCACCACACCCTCTCTCAACAACCCTCACTCTCTCACCCCCTCTCTCTCTACCCCTCTCTCTCTCACATCCATCTCTCTCTCACCCCTCTTTCTCTCCTCTCTCTCTCTCTCTCTCCGTTATCCTGCTCTCTCCCACCCCAATCTCTTTCACATCCCCCCTCTCTCACACACACTCACACACACCCGCTCTCACTCCCCGCCCTCTCTCCCACCATCTCTCTGTCTTTTTCTCGTCCCCTCTCTCTCCTTCTCACTCCCTCTCTCTCACCCGCTCTCTCTCTTAATGCCTCTCTCTCCCACCCCCTCTCTGTCACTGACTCCCACCTCCTCCTCTCACCCAGCTCTCTCTCACCCCCTCTCTCTCCCACCCCCTCTCTCTCACCACTCGCTCTCACCCCTCTCTCTCACCCTCTCTCTCTCTCACCCTCTCCTTCTAACTCTCTCTCTTACCCCTTCCCCACTTTCTCTCTCAATCACCCCTTGTATCTCACCCCATCTCTCACACCTCCCTCTCTCACACCCCCTCTCACTCCCATCTCACTCTCTCACCCCCCTCTCTCTCACCATAGTCTCTCTCTGTCCAATCACCTCTGTCGCTCACCCCTTCTTTCTCAACCCCTTCTCACCCCACCCCCTCTCTTCACCCCTCACACTCTCACCCCCTCTCTCTTTCTCACTTACACTCTCTCTCATTTTCACTCACTCTCTCTTTCTCACCCCTCTCTCTCCACCTCTCTCTCAACTCCTCTCTCTCCCCCTCTCACTCCCATCTCACTCTCTCACCCCACTCACTCCCTCACCCCACGCTCACTCTTTCACCCCACTCTCTCTCTCTCTTAGCCCACGTCTCTCTCTTTCTCACCCCTTATTTCCCCCATCTCTCTCAACCCCTCTCTCACCCCCTCTCTCGCTCAACCCCCTCTCTCAACCGCGCTCTCTCACCCCTCTCTCTCACTCCCCCCTCTCTCACTCCACTCTGTCTCACACTTCCCTTTTCTCTCTCTTACCCCCTTATCTCTCTCAACCCCTCTCTATCTCAACCCCGCTCTCTCTCACTCCTCTCTCTCTGACCGTCCTCTCGCCCAGCTCTCTCTCTCAACCCCCTCTCTCTCCCACACCCCTCTCTCTCACCCCCACTCTCCCCAACCCCCCTCTCTCTCACCCCTCGCTCTCTCACCCCTCTCTCTCTCACCCCTCCCACTCTCACCCTCTCCTTCTAACTCCACTCTCTCTCTTACCCCTTCCCCACTTTCACTCTCAATCACCCCTTGTCTCTCACCCCCCTCTCTCTCCCACCTCCCTCTCTCACACCCCCTCTCACTCCCATCTCACTCTCTCACCCCTCTCTCTCTCTCACCACACTCTCTCTCTGTCCCATCACCTCTGTCTCTCACCCCTTCTCTCTCAACCCCTTTTCACCCCACCCCCTCTCTTCACCCCTCACACTCTCACCCCCTCTCTCTTTCTAACTTACTCTCTCTCTCTTTTTCACTCACTCTCTCTTTCTCACCCCTCTCTCTCACACCCTCTCTCTCTACCCCCTCTCTCCCCTGTCTCTCACACCCCTCTCTCTCACTCCCATCTCACTCTCTCACCCCACTCTCTCTCTCTCTTAGCCCACGTCTCTCTCTTTCTCACCCCTTATTTCCCCCATCTCTCAACCCCTCTCTCACCCCCTCTCTCGCTCAACACCGTCTCTCAACCGCGCTCTCTCTCCCCTCTCTCTCACTCCCCTCTCTCTCACTCCACTCTGTCTCTCACTCCCCTTCGCTCTCTCTCTTACCCCCTTCTCTCTCAACCCCTCTCTATCTCAACCCCGCTCTCTCTCACTCCTCTCTCTCTCTCTCTCTGACCGTCCTCTCGCCCAGCTCTCTCTCTCAACCTGCTCTCTCTCCCACACCCCTCTCTCTCACCCCTCTCTCTCTCACCCCCTCTCTCTCACCCCTCACTCTCTCACCCCTCTCTCTCACCCCCCTCTCTCTCTCACCCTCTCCTTCTCACTCCTCTCTCTCTCTTACCTTATCTCCACTTTCTCTCTCAATCACCGCTTGTCTCTCAACCCGTCTCTCTCTCTCCCACCTCCCTCTCTCTCACTCCCTCTCTCTCTTAGCCCTCTCTCACACCCCCTCTCATTCCCATCTCACTCTCTCCCCTGCTCTCTCACCACAGTCTCTCTCTCTCTCTGTCCCATCCCCTCTGTCTCTCACCCCTTCTCTCTCACCCCTTCTCACCCTAACCTTCTCTCTCACCCCTCGCTCTCTCACCCCCTCTCTTTCTCACTTACACTCTCTCTTTTTCACTCACTGTCTCTCTTTCTCACCCCCTCTCTCTCTCACCCCCTCTCTCTCAACTCCTCTCTCTCTCCCCCTCTATCTCCCTTCTCTCTACCCCCTGTCTTGCCCCCACTCTCTACCCCCTCTCTCCCCTGTCTCTCACACCCCTCTCTCTCACTCCCATCTCACTCTCTCACCCCACTCTCTTTCTCTTAGCCCACGTCTCTCTCACTCACCTCTTTTCCCCATCTCTTTCAACCCCTGTCTCTCACCCCCTCTCTCTTTCAACTCCCTCTCTCAACCTTTCTCTCTCAACACCTCTCTCTCACCCCCCTCTCTCCCACGCCCCTCTCTCCCACCCCCTCTCTCTCCTACCCCCACTTCTCTCTCATTCCTCTCTCTCTCACCCCCTCTCTATTACTTCTCGCTCTCTCACCCGTCTCTCTCACCCACTCTCTCACACCTTCTCCTTCTCACTCCACTCTCTCTCCTACCCCCTCCCCACTTTCTCTTTCTCAATTACTCCTTCTCTCTCTTCCCCTCTCTCTCCCACCTCCCTCTCTCTCAACCCTCTCTCTCTCACCCCTCTCTCTCAACCCCCCTCTCAACCCCCCTCTCTCTCTCACCCCTCTCTCTCAACCCTTCTCCCTAACTCCTCGCTCTCTCACTCCTCTCTCTCACATTCCCTCGCTCTCTCTCACCATCCCCTCTCAAACCCCCTCACTCTCTCATCCCCTCAATCTCTCACGCCCTCACTCTCTCATCCCCTCCCTCTCACACCCCTCTCTCACACCCTCTCTCTCCCACCCCCCTCTCTCTCACCACCGCCTCTCTCAACCCCCGTCACTCTCTCACACCCTCAATCTCTCACGCCCTCTCTTTCTCAAACCCTTTCTCTCGCCCCACTCTCTCTCTCATCCCCTGTCTCTCACCCCTCTCTCTCACTCCATCTCACACCCTTTTTCACTTACCACGCGCTCTCTCTAACCCCTCACCTTCTCACCCCTCTCGCTCACCCCTCTCTCTCACCCACTCTCTCAATCATACCCTCCCCTTCTCTCTCCACTCTCTCTTACACCCTCACACTTTCTCTCCCTCAATCACCCCCTCACTCTCACCCCCCTCATCCCCTCTCTCTCACCCCGTTTGTCTCACCCGCTCTCTTTCTCACTCACGCTCTCTTTCTCACTTACACTCTCTATTTTTCACTCACTCTCTCTTTCTCACCCTCTCTCGCTCTCACCCAGACTCTCTTCCAACTCCTCTCTCTCCCCCTCTCTCTCTCCCCTCTCCCTCCCCCTCTCTCACTCCCCTCTCCCTCCCCTCTCTCCCCCTCTCTTCCCCCCCACTCTCTCTCCCCTCTCCCCCTGTCTCTCACACCCCCTCTCTCACTCCCATCTCACTCTCTCTCACCCTTCGCTCTCTCTCCCCTCTCTCCCACCCACTCTCTCTCACACCCTCTCCTTCTCACGCCATTCTCTCTCTTACCCACTCCCCACTTTCTGTCTATCAAACACCCCTTGTCTCTCACCCCTCTCTCATACACCTCTCTCTCACTCCCTGCATCTCTCACCACCCCTCTCTCACCACTCCCTCTCTCAACCCCCCTCACTCTTTCATCCCCTCTCTCTCACCCCTCTCTTTGTCACCCCCTCTCACCCTCCTCCCTCTCTCACCCCCTCACCCCTTTCCCTTTCTCTCTTACCCCGCGCTCTCTCTCGAACCCCTCTCCCTCTCACCCCTCTTGATCACCCCCTCTCTCTCTTCCTTTCTCTCTCACCTCTCTCTTTCTCTCTCTCTCTCACCACTCTCTCACACACACTCTCTTTTTCTGTCAACCTCTCTCTCTCACCCCTCTCTCACTCCCTTTCTCTAAACGCCCCCCTCTCACCAACCCCTTTCTCAACACCCCTCAATCTCTCATCCCCTCACTCTCTCACACCCTCAGTCTCTCACCCCCCTCTCTCTCTCAGCCCCTCTCTCTCTCACATCCACCTCTCTCTCACCCCCCTCTCTCTTCAAACCCTCTCTCACCCCTCTCAATCTCTCATCCCCTTACTCTCTCACCTCATCAGTCTGTCACATATCCCTCTCTCTCACACCCTCTCTCTCACCCCCTCTCTCACCACCCCTCAATCTCTCATCTCCCCTCTCTCTCAACCCGTCTCTCTCACATGCACCTCTCTCTCACCCCCTCTCTCTTCAACCCCTCTCTCACCCCCCTCAATCTCTCATCCCCTTACTCTCTCACCTCATCAGTCTCTCACACACCCCTCTCTCTCACTCCCCTCTCCCACCTTCCTCTCTCTCACCCCCCTCTCTCACCACACCTCAAACATCTCCCTCTCTCCCCACTCTCCCCTCTCTCTCTGTCAGCCCTTTCTCTCCCACCCCAATCTCTTTCACATCCCACCTCTCTCTCACACACACTCTCAAACACTCTCTCTCTCTCCCACCATCTCTCTGCCTCTTTCTCTCCCCTCTCTCTCCTTCTTGATTCCTCTCTTTCACCCCCTCTCTCTCACCCCCTCTCTCTCCCACCCCCTCTCTGTCACTCACTCCCACCTCTCCCTCAGCGCCCTATCACCCAGCTCTCTCTCTCTCACCCCCTCTCTCTCCCATACCCCCTCTATTCCTCCCTTTCACTCTTTCACCCTCTCTCTCACACCCCACCCCTCACTCTCATCCCCTCAGTCTCACCCCCCACCCCTCTCACTCTCAACCCCCCTCTCTCTCACCCACTCTCTCTGAACCCCTCTTTCTCACGCCCTGTGTCTCTCACCACCCCTCTCTCACCACCCCCACTCTCATCCCCTCTCACCCCTCTGTCACCCCTTCTCATCCCTCCTCCCTCTCTCACCCCTTCACCCCTCTCCCTTTCTCTCTTACCCCGCGCTCTCTCTCTCTAACCCCTTCCCCTCTCACCCCTCTCCGTCACCCCTCTCTCTCCCACCCCAATCTCATTTACGTCCCCCTCTCTTGCACACACTCTCACACACCCTTGCTCTCTCACCCCTTCCTCTCTCCCACCATCTCTCTGCCTCTTTCGCATCCCCTCTCTCTCCTTCTCGCTCCCTCTCTCTCATCCCACTCTCACCCCTTTCTCTCTCCCACCTCCCTCGCTCTCTCCCACCTCCCTCTCTCTCAACCCTCTGTCTTACAACTCCCACCCCCTCTTTCTTACACACCCCACCCCCTCTCCCTCTCAACCCCTCTCTCTCAACCCCTCACTCTCACCCCTTGCTCTCACCCCTCTCCCACACTCCCTCTCTCTCTCACCACCCCCCTCTCAAACCCCCTAACTCTCTCATCCCCTCACTCTCTCACCCCCTCTCTCTCACCCCTCTCTCTCGACCCCCCCCTCTCTCTCACCCCCCTCTCTCGCTCACGTCTCTCTCTCACTTCCTCTCTCTTTCACCCCCTTGTCTCTCACCACCCTCTCTCTCAACCCCCTTCACTCTCTAATCCCCTCACTCTCTCACACGCCCAATCTCTCATGCCCTCTCTCTTTCTCAAACCCCCTCTCTCTCACCCCCTCTCTCTCTCATTCCCTCTCTCACCCCTCTCTCTCACGCCCTCTCACACCCTTTCGCTCTTACCCCGCGCTCTCTCTAACCCCTTCCCCACTCTCTCACCCCTTTCTCTCACCCACTCTCTCAATCACACCCTCTTCTTCTCACTCCACTCTCTCTTACTCCCTCCCCACTTTCTCTCTCTCAATCACCCATTGTCTCTCACCCCCTCTGTCACCCCTCTCTCACTCCTTGTGTCTCTTACCCCACTCTCACCATCCCCTCTCTCAACCCCCCTCTCTCTCTCACCCCCTCTCACCTCTCCTCCCTCTCTCACCCCATCACCCCCTCCCTCTCTCACACCCTTTCTCTCTTACCCCGCCCTCTCTCTCTCTAACCCCTCCCCCTCTCACCCCACTCGCTCACCCCCTCTCTCACCCACTCTCTCTCACCCCTCGCTCTCTCACCACTCTCTCTCACCCACTCTCTCTCTTACCCCCCACTTTTTCTCTCTCAATCAACCCTTCTCTCTCAACCCCTTCTCACCCCCAGCCCCCTCTCTCTCCACCTTCTCTGCCCCCTTTCTCTCCCCTCCCTCTGCCCCCTCTCTCCCCCTCTATTTCCCTCTGTCTCTCACACCCCCTCTCTCTCCATCCCATCTCACGGTCTCACCCCACTTTCTCGCTCTCACCCCACGTCTCTCTCTCTCTCTCCACCTCCTATTCCTTACACCCCTTCTCTCTCACACCCCTTCTCTCTCTCACACCCCTTCTCTCTCACACCTCTTCTCGCTCTCACACCCCTTCTCTCTCACTCCATCTCTCTCCCACCACCCCTTTCTCAACCCCTCTCATTCTCTCATCCCCTCACTCTCTCACACCCTCAATCTCTCACGCCTCTCTCTTTCTCAACCCCTCTCTCTCACCCCTCTCTCTCTCATCCCCTCTCACACCCCTCTCTCTTACTCTCTCTCACACCTCTCTCTCACTCCCTCTGTGTCTAACCGCCCCCTCTCACCACCCCCTCTCTCAACCCCCCTTACACTCTCATCCCCTCTCGCTTATCCCTCTCTCTGTCTCCCCTCTCACCCCTCCTGCCTCTCACCTCCTCACCGCCTACCTCTATCACCCACTTTCTCTCTTACCCCGCGCTCTCTCTCTAACGCCTCCCCCCTCACCCCTCTCGCTCACCGCCTCTCTCTCACCCATTCTCTCTCTCGCACCCTCTCCTTCTCACTCCACTCTCTCTTAACCCCCACTCTTTCTCTCTCAATCAACCCTTCTCTCTAAACCCCTTCTCACCCCCACCCACCCCTCTCTCCACCTCTCTCTGCCCCCCCTCCATCTCCCTCTGTCTCTCTCACCTCCACTCTCTCCATCCCATCTCACTCTCTCACCCCACTCTCTCGCTCTCACCCCACGTCTCTTTCTCCCTCTCCACCCCTATTTCTCACACCCCTTCTCTCACACCCCTTCTCTCTCTCTCACCTCATCTTGCTCTCACACCCCTTCTCTCTCACACCCCTTCTCTCTCTCACCCCTCTCTCTCTCATCCCTCTCTCTCTCACACCGACTCTCTCAAACACACCCTCTATCTCACACCAACTCCTTCACCCCCCTCTTTCTCATCCTTCTCTCACTCCCCTCTCTCTCTCCTCCCCTCTCTCTCTCCCCTCTTCCCCCACCCTCTCTCTCCCCTGTCTCTCCACCCTCTCTACACGCTTTCTCTCCAGCCCCACTCCCCCACTCTCTCTCTCCCCCTCTCTCTCCCCCTTTTTCTCCACCTATCTTTCCCCACTCTCACAACCTCTCTTACCATCCCGTCTCTCACCCCCTCTCTCTCATCCCCCTCTCTCCCCCCTCTCTTTCTCTCTCCCGCTATCTGTATCCCCTATCTCTCTGTCGCCCTCTCTCTGCCCCCTCTCTGTCACCGTCCCTCTGTCTCCCCTCCCTCTGTCCCCTCTCTCTGTCCCAATGTCTCGGTCCCCCCCTCTGTCCGCATCTCTCTGCCCTCCTCTCTCTTTCGCACTCTCTCTGCCCCTTCTCTCTCCCCCGCTCTCTGACCCCCTCTCTCTGTCGCCCTCTCTCTGCCCACTCTCTGTCACCGTCTCTCTGTCCCCCCTCCTCTGCCCCTCCCTCTGTATCACTCTTCCTGTCCCCACCTCACTGTCCCCTCTCCTTGTCGTCCTATCTATGCCCCCTCACTGTCACCGTCTCTCTCTGTCCCCCTGCTCTCTGTCCCCTTCTCTCTGCCCCCTCTCTGTCACCGTCTCTATGCACCCCTCTCTCTGTCGCCCCTCTCTCTGCCCGCTCTCTGTCACCGTCTCTCTGTCCCACCTCTCTCTGTCCCCCCTCTCTCTGTCCCCCTCTCCCTGTCCCCTCTCTCTGTCCCCCTCTCTCTGCCCCCCTCGCTCTGTGCCCTCTCCCTCTGTCCCCCTCTCTCTTTCACCCTCTCTCTGCCCCCTCTCTCTGCCCCCTCTCTCTGCCCCTCTCCCTCTGTCCCCTCTCTCCCTTTCACCCTCTCTCTGTCCCCCTCTCTCTGTCCCCCTCTCTCTGTTCCCCCCCTCTGTGTTCCCCCCCACTGTGTCCCCCCCACTGTGTCCCCCATCTGTCCCCTCTCTCTCTGTCCCCCTCTCTCTGTCCCCCTCTCTCTGTCCCCCTCTCTCAGTTCCACCCTCTGTTCCCCTCCTCTGTGTCCCCTCTCTGCCCCCTCTCTCTGCCCCCTCGCACTGTTCCCTGCTCTCTGTCCCCCATCTCTATCGCCCTCTCTCTGCCCCTCTCTCTCCCCCACTCTGTACCCTCCATCTGTCCCCCCCTCTGTCCCCCTCCCTCTGTCCCCCTCCCTCTGACTCCTCCCTCTGTTCTCCCTCTCTCTGTCCCCCCCTCTCTGTCCACCCTCTCTGTCCCCTTCTCTGTGCCCCCCCACTCTGGTCCCCGCCGTCCCCCCCTCTGTCCTCTCTCTCTCTGTCTCCCACTCTCTGTCCCCTCCTCTCTCTGACCCCCTCTAACTCCCTCACTCTATGTGACCCTCTCTCTGTCGCCCACTCTCTGCACCCTCTCTCTGTCCCCGCGTCCCTCTGTCCCCCTCTTTCTGTCCCACTCTCTCTGTCCCCCCCTCTGACCCCCTCTCTCTGTACCCCTCTCTCTGTCCCTCCCTCTGTCCCCCTCTCTCTGTCCCCTCTCTCTGTCCCCCTCTCTCTCAGTCCCCATCTCTCTCTCTGTCCCCATCTCTCTGCCCCCCTCTCTCTGTCCCCCCCGACCCCTTATTTCTGTCCCCCTCTCTCAGTCCCCCTCTCTCTCTGTCCCCATCTCTCTCTCTGTCCCCATCTCTCTGTCCCCCTCTCTCTGTCCCCTCTCTCTCTCTGTCCCCCTCTCTCCTTGTCCCCATCTCTCTCTCTGTCCCCATCTCTCTGTCCCCCTCTCTCTGTCCCCTCTCTCTCTTTGTCCCTCTCTCTCTCTGTCCCTCTCTCTCTGTCCCCCTCTCTCTGTCCCTGTCTCTCTGTCCCCCTCTCTCTGTCCCCCTATCTCTCTGTCTACCTCTCTCTCTCTGTCCCCCTCTCTCCTTGTCCCCATCTCTCTCTCTGTCCCCATCTCTCTGTCCCCCTCTCTCTGTCCGCTCTCTCTCTTTGTCCCTCTCTCTCTCTGTCCCTCTCTCTCTGTGTCCCTCTCTCTCTGTCCCCCTCTCTCTGTCCCCGTCTCTCTGTCCCCTATCTCTCTGTCTACCTCTCTCCGTCCCCCTCTCTCTGTCCCCCTCTCTCTGTCCCTCTCTCTCTCTGTCCCTCTCTCTCTGTCCCCCTCTCTCTGTCCCTCTCTCTCTGTCCCCATCTCTCTGTCCCCCTCTCTCTGTCCCCTCTCTCTCTCTGTCCCCCTCTCTCCTTGTCCCCATCTCTCTCGCTGTCCCCATCTCTCTGTCCCCCTCTCTCTGTCCCCTCTCTCTCTTTGTCCCTCTCTCTCTCTGTCCCTCTCTCTGTGTCCCTCTCTCTCTGTCCCCCTCTCTCTGTCCCCCTCTCTCTGTCCCCCTATCTCTCTGTCTACCTCTCTCCGTCCCCCTCTCACTGTCCCCCTCTCTCTGTTCCCCTCTCTCTCTGTCCCCCTCTCTCTGTCCCCGTCTCTCTGTCCCCCTCTCTCTCTGTCCCCCTCTCTCTGTCCCTCTCTCTCTGGCCACCTCTCTCTTCCCCACTCTCTCTCTGTCCCCCTCTTTCTGTCCCCGCTCTCTGTCGCCCACTCTCTGTCGCCCCACTCTCTGTCCCCCCCACTCTCTGTCCGCCCTCTCTCTGTCCCCATTCTCTCTGTCCCCCTCTCTCCTTCACCCTCTCTCTTTCACCCTGTCTCTGTCCACCCCTCTCTGCCCCCTCTCTCTGTCGCACTCTCTGTCACCGTCTCGCTGTCCTCCCTCGGTCTGTCCCCCTCTCTCTGTCCCCTCTCTCTGCCCCCCTCTCTCTGCCCCCCCTCTCTGTCCCCCTCATCTGCCCCCTCCCAGTCACCATCTCTGTCCCCCCTCCCTCTGACCCCCTCCCTCTGTCCCCCTCGCTCTGTCCCCCTCTCTCTGTCCCCCTCTGTCTGTCCCCCTCTCTCTGAACCTCCCTCTCTGTCCCCCCCTCTCTCTGTTCCCCCCTCTCTCTGACCCCCTCTCTCTGTCCCCCTCTCTCTGACCCCTCTCTCTGTCCCATCTCTCTGTCGCCGTCTCTCTGTCGCAATATCTGTCACTGTCTCTCTGTCGCGCTCTCTCTGTTCCCATCTCTCTCTGTCTCCCCCCTCTCTCTGTCCCCCTCTGTCTGTCCCCCTCTCTCTGAACCTCCCTCTCTGTCCCCCCCTCTCTCTGTTCCCCCCTCTCTCTGACCCCCTCTCTCTGTCCCCCTCTCTCTGACCCCTCTCTCTGTCCCATCTCTCTGTCGCCGTCTCTCTGTCGCAATATCTGTCACTGTCTCTCTGTCGCGCTCTCTCTGTTCCCATCTCTCTCTGTCTCCCCCCTCTCTCTCCTCCCCTCTCTATTCTTCCTCTCTGTCCCCATCTATCTGTCCCCATCTCTCTGTCCCCATCTCCCTGTCCCTGCGCACTCTGTCCCCCTCTCTCTGTCCCTCCCTCTGTGCCCCCCCCTCTGTCCCCCCTCTCCCTCCCCCCGTCCCCCCTCTCTGTCCCCCCCTCTCTGTTCCCCTCTCTCTCTGACCCCCTCTCTCTCTCTGTCCCCCTCTCTCTGTCCCCCTCTCTCTGTCCCCCTCTCTCTCTGTCGCCATATCTCTCACCATCTCTCTGTCCCACTCGCTCTGTTCCCCTCTCTCTCTGTCCCCCTCTCTCTCTGTCCCCCTCTCTCTGTTCCCCTCTCTCTTTTCCCCTCTTTCTGCCCTCTCTCTGTCCCCCGTCTCTCTGTCACCCCTCTCTCTGTCCCCCCTCTCTCTGCCCCCCCTCTCTCTCTGTCCCCCTCTCTCTCTGTCCCCCTCTCTCTCTGTCCCCCTCTCTCTGTCCCCTCCCTCTGTCCCACTCTCTCTCCCCCTCCCTCTCCCCCACTCTGTCCCCGACTCTCTGTGCCCCCACTCTCTTTCCCCATCCCTATGACCCCCTCTGTCTCCCGCTCTCTCGGTGCCCCCCTCCCTCTGTCACCCTCTTTCTGCCCCTTTCTGTCCCCCTCTGTTCCCGTCTCTCTGTCCCCATGCTCTCTCTGTCCCCATCTCTTACTGTCCCCCCTCCCTCCACTCTCTGTCCTCTCCCCCTCTGTACCACACGACCCCATCTGTCCTCCTCTCTCTGAAACTCTCTCTGTCCCCCTCTTTCTGTCCCCGCTCTCTGTCCCCCACTCTCTTCCCCCACTCTCTGTCCCCCCACTCTCTGTCCGCCCTCTCTCTGTCCCCCCTCTCTCTGTCCCTCCTCTCTCTGTCCCCATTCTCTCTGTCCCCCTCTCTCCTTCACCCTCTCTCTTTCACCCTGTCTCTGTCCACCCCTCTCTGTCCCCCCTCTCTGTCGCCCTCTCTGTCACCGTCTCTCTGTCCTCCCTCGGTCTGTCCCCCTCTCTCTGTCCCCTCTCTCTGCCCCCCCTCTCTGCCCCCCTCTCTGTCCCCCTCATCTGCCCCCTCCCAGTCACCATCTCTGTCCCCCCTCCCTCTGACCCCCTCCCTCTGTCCCCCTCGCTCTGTCCCCCTCTCTCTGTCCCCCTCTGTCTGTCCCCCTCTCTCTGAACCTCCCTCTCTGTCCCCCCTCTCTCTGTTCTCCCCTCTCTCTGACCCCCTCTCTCTGTCCCCCTCTCTCTGACCCCTCTCTCTGTCCCATCTCTCTGTCCCCCTCTCTCTGTCGCAATATCTGTCACTGTCTCTCTGTTGCGCTCTCTCTGTTCCCATCTCTCTCTGTCCCCCCCCCTCTCTCTCCTCCCCTCTCTGTCCTTCCTCTCTGTCCCCATCTCTCTGTCCCCATCTCCCTGTCCCCGCTCACTCTGTCCCCCTCTCTCTGTCCCCCCCTCTGTGCCCCCTCTTTGTCCCCCCTCTCTGTCCCCCCCGTCCCCCCTCTCTGTCCCCCCCTCTCTGTTCCCCCCTCTCTCTGTCCCCCTCTCTCTCTGTTCCCGTCTCTCTGTCCCCCTGTCTCTGTTCCCCTCTCTCTGTCGCCATATCTGTCACCATCTCTCTGTCCCCCTCGCTCTGTCCCCCTCTCTCTGTCCCCCTCTGTCTGTCCCCCTCTCTCTGAACCTCCCTCTCTGTCCTCCCTCTCTGTTCTCCCCTCTCTCTGACCCCTCTCTCTGTCCCCCTCTCTCTGACCCCTCTCTCTGTCGCCATATCTGTCACCGTCTCTCTGTCGCTCTCTCTCTGTCCACCTCTGTCTCTGTTCCCAACTGTCTCTGTTCCTCCCTCTGTCCCCTCTCTCTGTCCCTCTCTCTCTGTACCCCCCTCTGTCCCCACCTCTCTGCCCCCCTCTCTCTGCCCCCCTCTCTCTGCCCCATCTATCTTTGTTCCCCCTCTCTGTCCTACTCTCTCTGACCCTCTCTATCACCATCTCTCTGTCCCCACTCACTCTGTCCACTTCTCTCTGTCCCCGCGTCCCGCTGACACCCTCTTTCTGTCCCACTCTCTCTGTCACCCTCTCTCTATCCCACTCTCTCTGTCCCCCTCTCTCTGCCCCCCTCTCTCTCCCACACTGCAACCCTCTCTGCCCCCCAATCTCTGTCGCTCCACCCTCTGACCCCCTCTTTCTCCGCCTCTCTCTGTCCTGGTCTCTCTGTCCCCCTCTACCTCCCCCTCTTTCCGTCCCCTCTCTCTGACCCCATCTATCACCCACACTCTCTGTGCCCCTTTCTCCATGTACCTTCTCTCTGCCCCCCCCTCTCTGTCCCCACACTCTGTCCCCTCTCTCTCTGTCCCCCCTCTCTCTGTCCCCCCCTCTCTCTGTCCCCCTCTCTCTGTCAACCTCTCTCTCCCCCTCTCTGTGCCCCCTCTCTCTGTCACCCTCTCTTTGCCCACTCTCTCTGTCCCTCTCTCTCTGCCCCTCTCTCTGCCCCCTCTCTCTTCCCCACTCTCTGTCCCACTCTCCCTGTTGCCCTCTCTCTGCCCACTCTGTCCCCCTCTCTCTATCCCCCTCTCTCTAACCCACAATTCCTGTCCCCTACTCTCTGTCTCCTCCCCTCTCTGACCCCCTCTAACTCCCTCACTCTCTGTGACCCTCTCTCTGTCGCCCACTCCCTGCCCCCTCTCTCTCTGACCCCGCGTCCCTCTGTCCCCTCTTTCTGTCCCTCTCTCTCTGTCCCCCCCCTCTCTCACCCTCTCTCTGTCCCCCTCTCTCTGTCCCCCTCTCTCTAACCCACAATTCCTGTCCCCTACTCTCTGTCTCCTCCCCTCTCTGACCCCCTCTAACTCCCTCACTCTCTGTGACCCTCTCTCTGTCGCCCACTCCCTGCCCCCTCTCTCTCTGTCCCCGCGTCCCTCTGTCCCCTCTTTCTGTCCCTCTCTCTCTGTCCCCCCTCTCTCTCACCCTCTCTCTGTCCCCCTCTCTCTGTCCCCCTCTCTCTAACCCACAATTCCTGTCCCCTACTCTCTGTCTCCTCCCCTCTCTGACCCCCTCTAACTCCCTCACTCTCTGTGACCCTCTCTCTGTCGCCCACTCCCGGCCCCCTCTCTCTCTGTCCCCGCGTCCCTCTGTCCCCTCTTTCTGTCCCTCTCTCTCTGTCCCCCCCTCTCTCTCACCCTCTCTCTGTCCCCCTCTCTCTCTGACCCCCCTCTCTCTTTCCCCCTCCCTCTCTGTCTCCCTCTCTCTCTGTCCCCCCCGTCCCCCTCTCTCTGTCCCTCTCTCTCTCTGTCGCCCCCTCTGTCTGTCCCCCCCTCTCTCGGTCCACGCCCCCTCTGTTCCCCCTCTCTCTGTCCCCCTCTCTCTCTGTCCCCCTGTCTCTCTGTCCCCCTCTCTCTGCCCCCCTCTCTCTTTGCCCACTCTCTCTGTCCCCCGCCTCTCTGTCCCATCTCTCTGTCCCCATCTCTCTGTCCCCATCTCCCTGTCCCCGCTCACTCTGTCCCCCTCTCTCTGTCACCCCTCTGTGCCCCCCTCTCTGACAACCCCCTCTCTGTCCCCTCGTCCCCCCTCTCTGTCCCTCCCTCTCTGTTCCCCCCTCTGTCTGTCCCGCTCTCTCTCTGTTCCCCGCTCTCTCTGTCCCCCTCTCTCTCTCTGTCCCCCTCTCTCTGTCCCCCTCTCTCTATCCCCCTCTCTCTGTCGCAATATCTGTCACCATCTCTCTGTCCCCCTCGCTCTGTCCCCCTCTCTCTGTCCTGCTCTCTCTGTCCCCCTCTACCTCCACCACTTTCCGTCCCCTCTTTCTGACCCCATCTATCACCCACACTCTCTGTGCCCCTTTCTCTCTGTACCTTCTCTCTGCCCCCTCTCTGTCCCCACACTCTGTCCTCTCTCTCTCTGTCACCCTCTCTCTCCCCCTTTTCTCTGCCCCCTCTCTCTCTGTCACCCTCTCTTTGCCACCTCTCTCTCTGTCCCTCTCTCTCTGCCCCCCTCTCTCTGCCCCCCTCTCTCCCCCACTCTCTGTCCCACTCTCCCTGTTGCCCTCTCTCTGACCACTCTGTCCCCCTCTCTCTGTCCCTCTCTCTCTAACCCACAATTCCTGTCCCCCACTCTCTGTCCCCTCCCCTCTCTGACCCCCTCTAACTCCCTCACCCTCTGTGACCACCTCTCTGTCGCCCACTCTCTGCCCCCTCTCTCTCTGTCCCCGCGTCCCTCTGCCCCCCTCTTTCAGTCCCGCTCTCTCTGTCCGCCCTCTCTGTCCCCTTCTCTCTGTCCCCCTCTCTCTCTGTCTCCCCTACTGTCCCCCTCTCTCTGTCCCTCTCTCTCTCTGTCCCCCCCTCTCTCTATCCCCCCTCTCTTTGTCCACCCCCCTCTGTCCCCCCCTCTCTCTGTCCCCCTCTCTCTCTGTCCCCCTCTCTCTCTGTCCCCGTCTCTCTGCCCCCCTCTCTCTTTGCCCACTCTCTCTGTCCCCCGCCTCTCTGTCCCATCTCTCTGTCCCCTCTCTCTGTCACCCCTCTCTCTCTGTCCGGATCTCTTTTTGCCCCCCCTCTCTATCCCTCCTCTCTCTGTCCACTCCCTCTCCGTCCACCCCTCCCTCCCGTTCCCCACTCAGTCCATCCCCCTCTCTCTGTCCACTAGTCTCTGTCCCCGGCTCACTGTTCCCCTCTCTCTGACGGACTCTCTCTCCCCAACTCTGTATCCCTCTCCTAGTCCCCCACACTCTGTCCCCCCTCCCTCTGTCCCGCTCTCTCTGACCCCCTCTCTCTGCCCCGTCTCTCTCTATCCCCCCTCGCTGTCCCACTCTCTCTGCCCCCTCTCTGTCACCGTCTCTCTGTCCCCGCTCACTCTGTCCCCCTCATTCTGGCCCACTCTCTCTGAACCCCTCTCTCTGTCCCCCTCTCTCTGTCCCCTTCTCTCTGTCCCCGCGTCCCTCTGTCCCCCACTTTCTGTCCGACTCTGTCTGTCCCCCCTCTCTGTCCCGCCTCTCTGTCCCGCTCTCTCTGTCCCCCTCTCTCTCTGTCCCCCTCTCTCTGTCCCCTTCTCTCTGTCCCCTCTCTGTCCCCCTCTCTCTCTCTCCCCCTCTCTCTGTCCTCCTCTCTCTGTCCCCCCTCTCTGTCCCCACCCCTCTCTCTATCCCCATCTCTCTCTCTCTGTCCCCCATTCTCTGTCCCCCTCTCTCTGTACACCTCTCTCTCTGTCCCCCTTTCTCTCTGCAGCCTCTTCCCCCCTCTCTCTGTCCCCGCCTCTCTCTGTCCCCCTCTCTCTGTCCCCACCCCTCTGTCCCCCTCTCTCTCTGTCCACCTCTCTCTGTCCCCCTCTCTCTCTGTACCCCCTCTCTCTGTCCCCCTCGCTCTGTCCCCGTCTCTTTGTCCCTCCTTCTCTGTCCCCCTCTCTCTGTCCCCCTCTCTCTGTCCCCCTCTCTCTGTCCCCCACTCTCTGTCCCCGCTCTCTGTCCCCCGCTCTCTGTCCCCCGCTCTCTGTCCCCCCTCTCTCTGTCCCCCCTCTCTCTATCCCAGTCTCTCTGTCCCCCTATCTCTGTCCTCTCTCTCTGTCTGGCCCCCTCTCTCTGCCCCCCTTTCTCTGACACCCTCTCTTTCCCTCACTCTGTAATCCTTTCTCTGTCCCCACTCCCTCTGACCCCCTCTATCTTCCCCACTCTCTGTGCCCCTCTCTCTGTCACCCCCTCTCTGTCCCTTTCTCTCTGTCCCCTCTCTGTCCCCCTCTCTCTCTGTGTCCCCCTCTCTGTGTCCCCCTCTCTCTGTCCCTCTCTCTCTGCCCCCTCGCTCTGTTCCCCGCTCTCTGTTCCCCCATCTCCATCGCCCTCTCTCTGCCCCCTCTCTGTCTCCGTCTCTCTGCCCTCTCTCAGTCACCGTCTCTCTGTTCGGCCCGCCGTCCACCCCTCTCTGCGCCCTCTCTCCCACTCACTCTCCGTCCTCCTCTCTATGCCCGCTCTCTTTCTCCCACTCTGTACCCCTCTCTCTGTCCCCCATTCTCTGTCCCACTCTCTCTGTACACCTCTCTCTCTGTCCCCCTCTCTCTCTGCCCCCTCTTCCCCCCTCTCTCTGACCCCGCCTCTCTCTGTCCCCCTCTCTCTGTCCCCCTCTCTCTGTCCTGCTCTCTCTGTCCCCCTCTACCTCCCCCTCTTTCCGTCCCCTCTATCTGACCCCATCTATCACCCACACTCTCTGTGCCCCTTTCTCTCTGTACCTTCTCTCTGCCCCTCTCTGTCCCCACACTCTGTCCCCTCTCTCTCTGTCACCCTCTCTCTCCCCCTTCTCTCTGCCCCCTCTCTCTCTGTCACCCTCTCTTTGCCACCTCTCTCTCTGTCCCTCTCTCTCTGCCCCCTCTCTCTGCCCCCTCTCTCTCCCCCACTCTCTGTCCCACTCTCCCTGTTGCCCTCACTCTGCCCACTCTGTCCCCCTCTCTCTGTCCGACTCTCTCTAACCCACAATTCCTGTCCCCCACTCTCGGTCCCCTCCCCTCTCTGACCCCCTCTAACTCCCTCACTCTCTGTAACCACCTCTCTGTCGCCCACTCTCTGCCCCCTCTCTCTCTGTCCCCGCGTCCCTCTGTCCCCCTCTTTCAGTCCCGCTCTCTCTGTCCGCCCTCTCTGTCCCCTTCTCTCTGTCCCCCTCTCTCTCTGTCTCCCCCCCGTCCCCTTTCTCTGTCCCTCTCTCTCTCTGTCCCCCCCTCTCTCTATCCCCCCTCTCTTTGTCCACCCCCCACTGTCCCCCCCTCTCTCTGTCCCCCTCTCTCTCTGTCCCCCTCTCTCTTTGTCCCCGTCTCTCTGCCCCCCACTCTCTTTGCCCACTCTCTCTGTCCCCCGCCTCTCTGTCCCATCTCTCTGTCCCCTCTCTCTGTCACCCCCCTCTCTCTGTCCGGATCTCTTTTTGCCCCCCCTCTCTATCCCTCCTCTCTCTGTCCACTCTCTCTCCGTCCACCCCTCCCTCCCGTTCCCCACTCAGTCCATCCCCCTCTCTCTGTCCACTAGTCTCTGTCCCCGGCTCACTGTTTCCCTCTCTCTGACGGAGTCTCTCTCCCCAACTCTGTATACCTCTCCTAGTCCCCCACACTCTGTCCCCCCTCCCTCTGTCCCGCTCTCTCTGACCCCCTCTCTCTGCCCCGTCTCTCTCTATCCCCCCTCGCTGTCCCACTCTCTCTGCCCCCTCTCTGTCACCGTCTCTCTGTCCCCGCTCACACTGTCCCCCTCATTCTGGCCCACTCTCTCTGAACCCCTCTCTCTGTCCCCCTCTCTCTGTCCCCTTCTCTCTGTCCCCGCGTCCCTCTGTCCCCCACTTTCTGTCCGACATTGTCTGTCCCCCCTCTCTGTCCCCCCTCTCTGTCCCGCCTCTCTGTCCCGCTCTCTCTGTCCCCCTCTCTCTCTGTCCCCCTCTCTCTGTCCCCCTCTCTCTGTCCCCTTCTCTCTGTCCTCTCTCTGTCCCCCCTCTCTGTCCCCACCCCTCTCTCTATCCCCATCTCTCTCTCTCTGTCCCCCATTCTCTGTCCCCATCTCTCTGTACACCTCTCTCTCTTTCCCCCTCTCTCTCTGCGGCCTCTTCCCCCTCTCTCTGCCCCCGCCTCTCTCTGTCCCCCTCTCTCTGTCCCCACCCCTCTGTCCCCCTCTCTCTCTGTCCACCTCTCTCTGTACCCCTCTCTCTCTGTACCCCCTCTCTCTGTCCCCCTCTCTCTGTCCCCGTCTCTCTGTCCCTCCTTCTCTGTCCCCCTCTCTCTGTCCCCCTCTCTCTGTCCCCCTCTCTCTGTCCCCCACTCTCTGTCCCCGCTCTCTGTCCCCCGCTCTCTGTCCCCCGCTCTCTGTCCCCCGCTCTCTGTCCCCCCTCTCTCTATCCCAGTCTCTCTGTCCCCCTCTCTCTGTCCTCTCTCTGTCTGGCCCCCTCTCTCTGCCCCCTTTCTCTGACACCCTCTCTTTCCCTCACTCTGTAATCCTTTCTCTGTCCCCACTCCCTCTGACCCCATCTATCTTCCCCACTCTCTGTGCCCCTCTCTCTGTCACCCCCTCTCTGTCCCCTTCTCTCTGTCCCCTCTCTGTCCCCCTCTCTCTCTGTGTCCCCCTCTCTGTGTCCCCCTCTCTCTGTTCCTCTCTCTCTGCCCCCTCGCTCTGTTCCCCGCTCTCTGTTCCCCCATCTCCATCGCCCTCTCTCTGCCCCCTCTCTGTCTCCGTCTCTCTGCCCTCTCTCAGTCACCGTCTCTCTGTTCGGCCCGCCGTCCACCCCTCTCTGCGCCCTCTCTCCCACTCACTCTCCGTCCTCCTCTGTATGCCCGCTCTCTTTCTCCCACTCTGTACCCCTCTCTCTGACCCCCATTCTCTGTCCCCCTCTCTCTGTACACCTCTCTCTCTGTCCCCCTCTCTCTCTGCCCCCTCTTCCCCCTCTCTCTGACCCCGCCTCTCTCTGTCCCCCTCTCTCTGTCCCCACCCCTCTGTCCCCCTCTCTCTCTATGTCCACCTCTCTGTCCCCTTCTCTCTCTGTACCCCCTCTCTCTGTCCCCGTCTCTCTGTCCCCGTCTCTCTGTCTCTCCTCTCTCTGTCCCCCTCTCTCTGTCCCCCTCTCTCTGTCCCCCTCTCTCTGTCCCCGCTCTCTGTCCCCCGCTCTCTGTCCCCCGCTCTCTGTACCCCCTCTCTCTGTCCCCCCTCTCTCTATCCCCCTCTCTCTGTCCCCCTCTGTCTGTCCTCTCTCTCTCTGTCCCCCTCTCTCTGCACCCCTTTCTCTGACACCCTCTCTTTCCCCCACTCTGTAACCCTTTCTCTGTCCCCACTCCCTCTGACCCATTCTATCTTCCCCACTCTCTGTGCCCCTCTCTCTGTCACCCCCTCTCTGTCCCCTTCTCTCTGTCCCCTCTCTGTCCTCCTCTCTCTCTGTCCCCCTCTCTCTCTATCCCCCTCTCTCTCTCTGTCACCATCTCTCTGCGCCCTCTCTCCCACCCGATCTCTGTCCGCCCCTCTCTGTTGCCCTCTCTCTGCCCACTCTCTGTCCCCCTCTCTCTCTCCCACACTGTACCCCACTCTCTGTCCCACACTCTCTGTCCCCCTCTCTCTGTACACCTCTCTCTATGTCCCCCTCTCTCTCTGCCCCCTCTCTCTCTGTCCCTCTCTCTCTCTGCCCCCCTCTCTCTGTCCCCGCCTCTCTCTGTCCCCTTCTCTCTGTCCCCATTCTGTCCCCTCTCTCTCTTTGTCCACCTCTCTCTGTCCCCCTCTATCTCTGTACCCCCTCTCTCTGTCCCCCTCTCTCTGTCCCCGTCTCTCTGTCCCTCCTCTCTCTGTCCCCCTCTCTCTGTCCCCTTCTCTCTGTCCCTCCTCTCTCTGCCCCCACTCTGTCACCATCGCACTGTACCCACTCCCTCTGTTCCCTCTCGCTCTGTCCCCCTCTCTCTGCCCCCCCCCCCCCCACTCTGGTCTCCCCCGTCCCCCCTCTGTCCTCTCTCTCTCTGTCGCCCCTCTCTCTGTCCCCCTCTCTCTCTAAACCCCTCTCTCTCTGACCCCCTCTCTCTGCCCCCTCGCTCTGTTCCCCGCTCTCTGTTCCCCCATCTCCATCGCCCTCTCTCTGCCCCTTCTCTGTCACAGTTTCTCTGTCCCCCCTCTCTCTGTCCCCCTTGTCCCCCCTCTCTCTGTTCCCCCCTCACTGTTCCCTCTCTGTCCCCCCTCTCTCTGTACCCCCCTCACTGTCCCCTCTCAGTCACCGTCTCTCTGTTCGCCCACCCACCCCCCCGTCCCCCTCTCTCTACCCCCCCCCTCACTGTCCCATCTCTTTCTTGGCCTCTCTCTGCCCCTCTCTGTCACCGTTTCTCTGCCCCTCTCTCTCTCTGTCCCCTCGCTCTCTCTGCCCCACTGTTTCTGCCCCCTCTCTCTATCCACATCTCTCTGTTCCTTCTCTGGTCCCCCCCTCTGCCCCCCTCTCTGTTCACCTCTCTCTCTGTACCCCTCTCTCTCTGTCCCCATCTCTCTCTGACCCCCTCTCTCTCTGACCCCCACTCTCTCTGTCCCCCTCTCTCTCTGTCCCCCTCTCTCTCTGTCCCCATCTCTCTCTGAACCCCTCTCTCTCTGTCCCTCTCTCTCTCTGCCCCCCTCTCTCTCGGCCCCCTCGCTCTGTCCCGCGCTCTCTGTCCCCCGCTCTCTGTTCCCCACTCTCTGTCCCCCACTATCTGTCCTTCTCTCTCTTTCCCCCCTCTATCTCTGCCCTCTCTCTCTCTGTGCCCCTCTCTCTGTCCACTCTCTTTGTCCCGTCTCTCTCTGGCCCCCCTTTCTGTCCCTCCTCTCTCTGTCCCCCCTCTCTGTCCCCCTCTCTCTGTCCCCCTCTCTCTGTCCCCCCTCTCTCTCTGTCCCCCTCTCTCTCTCTGTCCCCCTCTCTCTGTCCACTCTCTCTGTCCCCTCTCTCTCTGTCCCCCCTTTCTGTCCCTCCTCTCTCTGTCCCCCTCTCTGTCCCCCGCTCTCTGTCTGCCCCGCTCTTTGTCCCGCGCTCTCTGTCCCGTGCTCTCTGTACCGCGCTCTCTGACACTCCTCTCTCTGTCCCTCTCTCTGTCCCTCTCTCTTTGTCCCCCTCTCTCTCTGTCCCACTCTCTCTTCCCCCCTCTCTCTCTGACCCCTCTCTCTCTGACCCCCTCTCTCTCTGACCCCCCTCTATTTGTACCCCCTCTCTCTGACCCCCTCTCTCTCCCCCCCTCGGCTCCCCCTCTCTGTTCCCCTCTCTCTCTGTACCCCCTCACTCTCTGACCCCTCTCTCTCTCACCCCCTCTCTCTCTGACCCCCTCTCTCTGTACCCCCTCTCTCTGTAGCCCTCTCTCTGCCCCCTCAGTCAACATCTCTTTGTTCCCCCACGTCCACCCTTCTCTGTCCCCCTCTCTCTGTCGCCCTCTTTCTGACCCCCATTCTCTGTCCCCTCTCTCTGTCCCCCTCTCTCTGTCGCCCTCTTTCTGACCCTCTCTCTCTCTCTGTCCCCTCCTCTCTGTCCCCCTCTCTATGCCCCCTTCCAGTCACCATCTCTCTGTCCCCCTCCCTCTGTCCCCCCTCCGTCTGCCCCCTCTCTCTGGCCCCCTCCCTCTGTCACCCTCTCTCTGTCCCTCCTCTCTCTGTCCCCCTCTCTCTGTCCCCCCCTCTCTGCCTCCCCCGTCCCCCTCTCTCTGTCCTCCTCTCTTTGTCCCCCTCTCTCTTCTGCCATATCTGTCACCGTCTCTCTGCCCCCCACTCTCTGTCCCCCTTCTCTCTGACCCCCTCTATCTCCCTCACTCTCTTTGGTCCTCTCTCTGTCGCCAACTCTCTGCCCCCCTCTTCCTCCCCGCCTCTCTCTGCCCCCCTCTCTGTCCCCCTCTCTCTCTGTCCCCATCTCTCTCTGTGCCCCTCTCTCTCTGTCCCACCCACTCTGTCCCCCTCTCTCTGTCTCCCCTCTCTGGCCCCCTCTCTCTCTGTCCCCCTCTCTCTCTGTCCCTCTCTCTGTCTGTCCCTCTCTCTCTGTCCTCCTCTCTGTTCCTCTTTCTCTGTCCCCCTCTCTGTCCCCCATTTCTCTGTCTCCCTCTCTCTCCCACCTGCCTCTCTCTGTCCTCCTCTCTCAGCCCCCCTTTCTCTGACACCCTCTCTTTCCCCCACTCTGTAACACTCACTCTGTCCCCACTCCCTCTGACCCCCTCTATCTTCCCCACTCTCTGTGCCCCACACTCTGTGCCCCACTCTCTGTCCCGCGCTCTCTGCCCCCTCTCTCCGTCTCCCCCGATCTCTGTCCCGCGCTCTCTGTCCCTCCTCTCTCTGTCCCTCTCTCTCTGTCCCCCTCTCTTTGCCCCCTCTCTCTCTGTCCCCCTCTCTCTGTCCCCCAGCTCTCTGTCTCCCCCGCTCTCTGTCCCCATCTCTATCCCCCCTCTCTCTCTGTCCCCCTCTCTCTCAGCCCCCTCTTTCTATTTCCCCACTCTCTCTGTCCCCAGCTGCCTGTCTCTCCCGCTCTCTCTCCTCTCTCTCTCTCTCTCTCTCTTTCCCGCCCTCTCTCTGTCCCCCTCTCTTTCCCCCTCTCTCTCTGTCCTGCTCTCTCTCTGTTCCCCTCTCTCTGTCCCCCTCCCTCTCTCTGTCCCCCTTCTCTGACCCCTCTCTCTCTGTCCCCCTCTCTCTCTGTCCCGATCTCTATCCCCCTCTCTCTGTTGCCCTCTCTCTGCCCACTCACTGCCTTCTCTCTCTCTCTGCCCCCCTCACCCGCTCCCAATCTGTACCCCTCTCTCTGTCCCCCACTCTCTGTCCCCCTCTCTCTGTACCCCTCTCTCTCTGTCACGAGTCTCTCTGCCCCCTCTCTTTCCCCTCTCTCTGTCCCCCTTCTCTCTGTCCCCCTCTCACTGTCTCCCTCTCTCTCTGTGCCCCTCTCTCTGCCCCCTCTCTCTGTCCCCTCTCTCTGTCCCCCTCTCTCTGTTCCCCCCTCTCTCTGTTCCCCTCTCTCTCTGTCCCGCTCTTTGTCCCTCCACTGTCTGTCCCTCCTCTCTCTGTCCCTCCTCTCTCTGTCCCTCTCTCTCTGTCCCACTCTCTCTGTCCTCCCCCTCTCTGTCCCCCTTCTCTCTGCCCCCCTCTCTCTGTCCCCCTCTCTCTCTGTGCCCCTCTCTCTGTCCCCTCTCTCTGTCCCCTCTCTCTGTCCCCCTCTCTCTGTTCCCCCCTCTCTCTGTTCCCCTCTCTCTCTCTGTCCCTCTCTCTGTCCCTCCACTATCTGTCCCTCCTCTCTCAGTCCCTCCTCTCTCTGTCCCTCTCTCTCTGTGCCCCTCTCTTTGTCCCCCTCTCTCTCAGCCCCCTCTTTCTATTTCCCCACTCTCTCTGTCCCCCAGCTGTCTGTCTCTCACGCTCTCTCTCCCCTCTCGCTCTCTCTCTCTCTCTTTCCCGCCCTCTCTCTGTCCCCCTCTCTTTCCCTCTCTCTCTCTGTCCTGCTCTCTCTCTGTCCCCCTCTCTCTATCCCCCTCCCTATCTGTCCCCCTCTCTCTGTCCCCCTTCTCTGACCCCTCTCTCTCTGTCCCCCTCTCTCTCTCTGTCCCCCTCTCTCTTTCTCCTCTCTCTGCCCCGGTCTCTATCCCCCTCTCTCTGTTGCCCTCTCTCTGCCCACTCACTGCCTTCTCTCTCTCTCTCTGTCCCCCTCACCCGCTCCCAATCTGTACCCCTCTCTCTGTCCCCCACTCTCTGTCCCCCTCTCTCTGTACCCCTCTCTATCTCTGTCACGAGTCTCTCTGCCCCCTCTCTTTCCCCTCTCTCTGTC
The DNA here is from genome assembly GCF_037043375.1 of Chiloscyllium plagiosum. Lineage (NCBI taxonomy): Eukaryota > Metazoa > Chordata > Chondrichthyes > Orectolobiformes > Hemiscylliidae > Chiloscyllium > Chiloscyllium plagiosum. Next base: position 90,266,074 of record NW_028270180.1, on the reverse strand, counting down.
CCCCTCTCTCTCTGTCCCACTCTCTCTGTCCTCCCCTCTCTCTGTCCCCTTCTCTCTGCCCCCCTCTCTCTGTCTCCCTCTCTCTCTGTGCCCCTCTCTCTGTCCCCTCTCTCTGTCCCCTCTCTCTGTCCCCCTCTCTCTGTTCCCCCCTCTCTCTGTTCCCCTCTCTCTCCGTCCCGCTCTCTGTCCCTCCACTATCTGTCCCTCCTCTCTCTGTCCCTCCTCTCTCTGTCCCTCTCTCTCTGTCCCACTCTCTCTGTCCTCCCCCTCTCTGTCCCCCTTCTCTCTGCCCCCCTCTCTCTGTCCCCCCCTCTCTCTCTGTGCCCCTCTCTCTGTCCCCTCTCTCTGTCCCCTCTCTCTGTCCCCCTCTCTCTGTTCCCCCCTCTCTCTGTTCCCCTCTCTCTCTGTCCCTCTCTCTGTCCCTCCACTGTCTGTCCCTCCTCTCTCTGTCCCTCCTCTCTCTGTCCCTCTCTCTCTGTCCCCCTCTCTTTGTCCCCCTCTCTCTCTGTCCCCCTCTCTCTCTCCACCCCCCTCTCTGTCCCCCTTTCTCTGTCCCCTACCTCTGTCCCTCCTCTCTCTGTCCCCCTCTCTCTATTCCCCTCTCTCTGCCCCACCTCTCTCTGTCCCCCTCTCTCTCTGTCCCCCTCTCTCTCTGTACCCCTCTCTCTGTCCCCTCTCTCTGTCCCCTCTCTCTCTCTGTCCCCCCTTTCTGTCCCTCCTCTCTCTGTCCCCCCTCTCTTTCCCCCTCTCTCTCCCCCCTCTCTCTATCCGCCTCTCTCTCTGTCTCCCTCTCTCTGTCCCTCTCTCTGTCCCTCCACTCTCTGTCCCTCCTCTCTATGTCCCTCCTCTCTCTATCCCTCTCTCTCTGTCCCCCTCTCTTTGTCCCCCTCTCTCTCTGTCCCCCCCCTCTCTCCCCTCTCTGTCCCCCCTTTCTCTGTCCCCCTATCTCTATCCCTCCTCTCTCTGTCCCCCCTCTCACTGTCCCCCCTTTCTGTCCCTCTCTCTCTGTCCCCCTTTCTCTGTCCCACTCTCTGTCCCCGCCCCTCTGTCCCCATCTCTCTCTCTGTCCCCCTCTCTCTGTCCCCTCTCTGTGTCCCCTCTCTCTCTGTCCCCCCTCTCACTGTCTCCCCTTTCTGTCCCCCCTGTCTCTGTCCCCCCTCTCTGTCCCCCCTCTCTGTTCCCCCCTCTCTCTGTTCCCCTCTCTCTCTGTCCCGCTCTCTGTCCCTCCACTGTCTGTCCCTCCTCTCTCTGTCCCTCCTCTCTCTGTCCCTCTCTCTCTGTCCCACTCTCTCTGTCCTCCCACTCTCTGTTCCCCTTCTCTCTGCCCCTCTCTCTGTCCCCCCTCTCTCTCTGTGCCCCTCTCTCTGTCCCCTCTCTCTGTCCCCTCTCTCTGTCCCCCTCTCTCTGTTCCCCCCTCTCTCTGTTCCCCTCTCTCTCTGTCCCTCTCTCTGTCCCTCCACTGTCTGTCCCTCCTCTCTCTGTCCCTCCTCTCTCTGTCCCTCTCTCTCTGTCCCCCTCTCTTTGTCCCCCTTTCTCTCTGTCCCCCTCTCTCTCTCCACCCCCCTCTCTGTCCCCCTTTCTCTGTCCCCTACCTCTGTCCCTCCTCTCTCTGTCCCCCTCTCTCTATCCCCATCTCTCTGCCCCTTCTCTCTCTGTCCCCTCTCTTTCTGCCCCCTCTCTCTGTCGCCCTGTCTCTGTCCCCTCTCTCTGTCCCCTCTCTCTCTGTCCCCCCTTTCTGTCCCTCCTCTCTCTGTCCCCCCTCTCTGTCGCCCTCTCTCTGTCCCCCTCTCTCTATCCGCCTCTCTCTCTGTCTCCCTCTCTCTGTCCCTCTCTCTGTCCCTCCACTCTCTGTCCCTCCTCTCTCTGTCCCTCTCTCTCTGTCCCACTCTCTCTGTCCCCGCCCCTCTGTCCCCATCTCTCCCTCTGTCCCCGTCTCTCTGTCCCCTCTCTGTGTCCCCTCCCTCTCTGCCCCCCCTCTTACTGTCTCCCCTTTCTGTCCCTCCTGTCTCTGTCCCCCCTCTCTGTCCCCCTCTCTCTGTCCCCCTCTCTCTATCCGCCTCTCTCTCTGTCGCCCTCTCTCTGTCCCTCGTCTCACTGTCCCCTCTCTCTGTCCCCCTCTCTCTGTCCCCCTCTCTCTGTCCCCCTCTCTCTCTGTCCCCCACTCTCTCTATCCCCCCTCTCTCTGTTCTCCCTCTCTCTATCCCTCCTCTCTCTGTCCCCCTCTCTCTGTCCCCCACTCTCTGTCCCCTCTCTCTCTGTCCCCCTCTCTCTCTGTATCCCTCTCTCTGTCCCTCCTCTCTCTGCCCCCACTCTGTCACCATCTCTCTGAACCCTCTCCCTCTGTTCCCTCTCGCTCTGTCCCCCTCTCTCTGCACCCGATTCTGGTCCCCCCCCCCCCCCCCGCTTCTCTGTCCTCTCTCTCTGTCCCCTCTCTCTCTGTCCCCCTCTCTCTCTATTCCTCTCTCTCTGACCCCCTATCTCTCTGTGCCCCTCTCTCTCTAATCCTCTCTCTCTGACCCCCTCTCTCTGCCCCCTCGCTCTGTTCCCCGCTCTCTGTTCCCCCATATCTATCGCCCTCTCTCTGTCCCCCCCACCATGTCACCGTCTCTCTGCCCCCTCTCAGTCACCGCCTCCCTGTTCACCCCCACCGTCCACCCCTCTCTGTCGCCCGCTCACTGCCCCCTCTCTGTCACAGTTTCTGTGTCCCCACTCTCTCTGTCTCCCTCGTCCCCCCTCTCTTTTCCCCCCTCACTGTCCCCTCTCAGTCAACGTCTCTCTGTTCTCCACCCGCCCCCCCCCCTCTCTCTGTCCCCACTTTCACTGTCCCCTCTCTTTGTTGGCCTCTCTCTGCCCCATCTCTCTGCCCCTTCTCTCTCTGGCCCCTCTCTTTCTGCCCCCTCTCTCTGTCCCCCTCTCTCTGTTCCCTCTCTGCCCCCCCCTCTGCTCACCCTCTCTGTTCCCCTCTCTCTCTCTACCCCCTCTCTCTCTGACCCCTCTCTCTCTGACCCCCTCTCTCTCTGACCCCCCTCTCTCTGTACCCCCTCTCTCTGACCCCCTCTCTCTCTGTCCCACCCTCTGCCACGCCTCCCTGTCCCCCCTCTCTGTCTCCCTCTCTCTGCCCCCTTTCTCTGTCACCGTCCATCTATCCCCCTTCTCTCTGTCGCTCCTTTCTCTGTTCCCCCTCTCTTTATCCTTCCCTCTCTTTGTCCACCTCTCTCTCTGTCCCCCCCCTCTGTCCCCCACTCTCTGTGCACCCTCTCTGTCACCCTCTCTCTGCCCCCTCTCTCTGTCACCGTCTCTCTATCCCCCTGCTTTTTAACCCCCCTCTGTCTCCCTGTCTCTCTCTATGTCCCCTCTCTCTGTCCCCTCTCTCTATCCCCATCTCACTGTCCCTTCTCTCTCTCCCCCGCTCTCTCTGTCCCCCCTTTCTCTGTCCCCCTCTCTCTGTCCCCCCTCTCTGTCCGCCTCTCTCTCTGTCGCCCTCTCTCTGTCCCTCCTCTCTCTGTCCCTTCTCTCTGTCCCCCTCTCTTTGTCCCCCTCTCTCTCTGTCCCCCTCTCTTTTTCCCCCTCTCTCTGTCCCCCCTCTCTGTCCCCCTCTCTCTCTGTCCCTCTCTCTCTGTCCCCTCTCTCTGTCCCCTCTCTCTCTGTCTCCCCTCTCACTGTCCCCCCTTTCTGTCCCTCCTCTCTCTGTCCCCCCTCTCTGTCCCCCTCTCTCTGTCCCCCTCTCTCTATCCGCCTCTCTCTCTGTCGCCCTCTCTCTGTCCCTCGTCTCACGGTCCCCTCTCTCTGTCCCCCTCTCTCTGTCCCCCCTCTCTCTGTCCCCCTCTCTCTCTGTCCCCCACTCTCTCTGACCCCCCTCTCTCTCCATTCTCCCTCTCTCTATCCCTCCTCTCTCTGTCCCCCTCTCTCTGTCCCCCTCTCTCTGTCCCCCTCTCCCTGTCCCCCTCTCTCTCTGTCCCCCTCTCTCTCTGTTCCCCCACTCTCTCTGTCCCCCCTCTCTCTCCATTCTCCCTCTCTCTATCTCTCCTCTCTCTGTCCCCCTCTCTCTGTACCCCTCTCTCTGTCCCTCCTTTCTCTGCTCCCACTCTGTCACCATCTCTCTGTCCCCTCTCCCTCTGTTCCCTCTCGCTCTGTCCCCCTCTCTCTGCACCCCGATTCTGGTCCCCCCCTCGCCCCTCTGACCTCTCTCTCTGTCCCCTCTCTCTCTGTCCCCCTCTCTCTCTCTGACCCCATCTCTCTGCCCCCTCGCTCTGTTCCCCGCTCTCTGTTCCCCCATATCTATCGTCCTCTCTCTGACCCCCCCCCACCATGTCACCGTCTCTCTGCCCCCTCTCAGTCACCTCCTCCCTGTTCACCCCCCACCATCCACCACTCTCTGTCGCCCGCTCACTGCCCCCTCGCTGTCAGAGTTTCTGTGTCCCCACTCTCTCTGTCTCCCTCGTCCCCCCCTCTCTGCCCCCCCCTCACTGTCCCCTCTCAGTCAACGTCTCTCTGTTCGCCCCCCGTCCCCACTCTCTCTGTCCCCACTTTCACTGTCCCCTCTCTTTGTTGGCCTCTCTCTGCCCCATCTCTCTGCCCCCTCTCTCTCTGGCCCCCCTCTTTCTGCCCCATCTCTCTGTCCCCCTCTCTCTGTTCCCTCTCTGGTCCCCCCTCTGCTCCCCCTCTCTGTTCCCCTCTCTCTCTGTACCCCCTCTCTCTCTGACCCCTCTCTCTCTGACCCCCTCTCTCTCTGACCCCCCTCTCTCTCTGTACCCCCTCTCTCTGACCCCCTCTCTCTCTGTCCTCCCCTCTGTCCCCCCCTCTCTGTCCCCCTCTCGGTCTCTCTCTCTCTGCCCCTCTCTCTGTCATCGTCTCTCTATCCCCTTCTCTCTGTCGCACCTTTCTCTGTTCCCCCTCTCGTTGTCCTTCCCTCTCTCTGTACCCCCTCTCTCTCTGACCCCTCTCTCTCTGTACCCCCTCTCTCTGACCCCCTCTCTCTCTGTGTCCCCCCCTCTGCCCCCCCTCTCTGTCCCCCCTCTCGGTCTCGCTCTCTCTGCCCCCTCTCTCTGTCACCGTCTCTCTATCCCCCTTCTCTCTGTCGCTCCTTTCTCTGTTCCCCCTCTCTTTGTCCTTCCCTCTCTCTGTCCCCCTCTCTCTCTGTCTCCCCCTCTGTCCCGCCCTTTCTGTCCACCCTCTCTGTCACCCTCTCTCTGCCCCCTCTCTCTGTCACCGTCTCTCTATCCCCCTGCTCTTTGACCCCCCTCTGTCTCCCTCTCTCTCTCTGTCCCCTCTGTCTGTCCCCTCTCTCTATCACCATCTCACTGTCCCCTCTCTCTCTTTCCCCCGCTTTCTGACCCCCTCTCTGTTGCCCTCTCTCTGCCCCCTCTCTCTCTGCACCCCGGCCCCTCTCTCTGCCCCCCTCTCTCTCTGCCCCCCTCTCTCTGTCCCCCTCTCTCTCTGTGTCCCTCTCTCTGTCCCCCCTCTCTCTCCCCCGCTCTCTGACCCCCTCTATGTTGCCCTCTCTCTGCCCCCACTCTCTCTGCCCCCCGACCCCTCTCTCTGTCCCCCTCTCTCTCTCTGTCCCCCTCTCTCTGTCTCCCTCTCTTCCCCCGCCCCGTCACCGTCTCTCTATCCCCCCTTCTCTCTGTTCCTCCTTTCTCTGTTCCCCCTCTCTCTGTTCCCCTCTCTCTGTCCCCCCCTGCTCCCTCTCTCTCTGCCCCTCTCTCTCTGTCCCCAACTCTCTCTGTTCCCTCCTTCTGCCTCCCCCTCTCTCTGCCCCTCTCTCTCTGTCCCCCTCTCTCTCTGTCCCCCACTCTCTCTGTTCCCCCTTCTGCCCCCTCTCTCTCTGCCCCCCTCTATCTCCCCCACTCTCTGTCACCCTGTCTCTCTGTCGCCGTTTCTCTGTCCCCCTCTCTCTCTGTCCCCTCTCTCTCTGCCCCCCTCTATCTGTCCCCTCGCTCTCCCACACTCTCTGACCCCCTCTCACCCCGCTCTCTGAACCCCTCTCTTTTGCCCTCTCTCTGCCCCCGCTCTCTCTATAACCCCCCCGGCCCCTCTCTCTGTCCCCCTCTCTCTGTTTCCCTCTCTCTGTTCTCCTCTCTCTGCCCCCCTCTCTCTGGCCCCTCACTCCTGTCCCCCACACTCTGTCCCCTCTCTCTCCCCCGCGCTCTATGACCCCCTCTCTGTCGCGCTCTCTCTCTCTGGCCCCCTCTCTCTGTCCCACTCTCTCTATCCCCCTCTCACTGCCCCCTCTCTCTCTCCCGCTCTCTGACCCCCTCTCTGTCACCCTTTCTCTCTGCCCCCTCTCTCTCTGCCCCCACTCTCTGTGCCCACCCCCACTCTCTGTCCCCCTCTCTCTTACCCCCTCTCTCTCCCCCACTCAGTACCCCTCTCTCTGTCTCCGTCTCTCTGCCCCCCTCTCTTTGTCCCCCTCTCTCTCTCTGTCCCCCTCTCTCTCTGCCCCCGCTCTCTCTGACCCCCTCTGTCTCTGGCCCCCTCTCTGTCTGCCCCCTCTCTCTCGGTACCCTCTCTTTCTGTCCTCTTCTCTCTCTGTACCCTCTGTCTGTCCCTTCTCTCTCTGTACCCCTCTCTCTCTGTGCCCCCTCTCTCTGACCCCCTCTCTCTCTGTGTCCCCCCCTCTGTCCCGCCATTTCTGTCCACCCTCTCTGTCACACTCTCTCTGCCCCCTCTCTCTGTCACCGTCTCTCTATCCCCCTGCTCTTTGACCCCCCTCTGTCTCCCTCTCTCTCTCTGTCCCCTCTGTCTGTCCCCTCTCTCTATCACCATCTCACTGTCCCCTCTCTCTCTCTCCCCCGCTTTCTGACCCCCTCTCTGTTGCCCTCTCTCTGCCCCCTCTCTCTCTGCACCCCGATCCCTCTCTCTGCCCCCCTCTCTCTCTGCTCCCCCTCTCTCTGTCCCCCTCTCTCTCTGTGTCCCTCTCTCTGTCCCCTCTCTCTCTCCCCCGCTGTCTGACCCCCTCTATGTTGCCCTCTCTCTGCCCCCACTCTCTCTGCCCCCCGACCCCTCTCTCTGTCCCCCTCTCTCTCTCTGTCCCCCTCTCTCTGTCTCCCTCTATCTGTCCCCTCGCTCTCCCACGCTCTCTGAACCCCTCTCTTTTGCCCTCTCTCTGCCCCCGCTCTCTCTATAACCCCCCCGGCCCCTCTCTCTGTCCCCCTCTCTCTGTTTCCCTCTCTCTGTTCTCCTCTCTCTGCCCCCCTCTCTCTGTCCCCCTCACTCCTGTCCCCCACACTCTGTCCCCTCTCTCTCCCCCGCGCTCTATGACCCCCTCTCTGTCGCGCTCTCTCTCTCTGGCCCCCTCTCTCTGTCCCACTCTCTCTATCCCCCTCTCACTGCCCCCTCTCTCTCTCCCGCTCTCTGACCCCCTCTCTGTCACCCTTTCTCTCTGCCCCCTCTCTCTCTGCCCCCACTCTCTGTGCCCACCCCCACTCTCTGTCCCCCTCTCTCTTACCCCCTCTCTCTCCCCCATCCAGTACCCCTCTCTCTGTCTCCGTCTCTCTGCCCCCGCTCTCTCTGACCCCCTCTGTCTCTGGCCCCCTCTCTCTCTGCCCCCTCTCTCTCGGTACCCTCTCTTTCTGTCCTCTTCTCTCTCTGTACCCTCTGTCTGTCCCTTCTCTCTCTGTACCCCTCTCTCTCTGTCCCCTTCTCTCTTTTTCCCGCTCTCTCTGTTCCACCCCTCTCTGTCGCCTTCTCTCTGACCCCCCTCTCTCTGTCCCACTCTCTCTGTTCCCCTCTCTCTCTCTGTCCCCCTCTCTCTCTGTCCCTCTCTCTCTACACCACCCTCTCTCTGTCCCCTCTCTCTCTCCTCTCTCTCTCTCCCCTCTCTCTGTCTCCCTCTCTCTCTGTCTCCCCTCTCTCTGTCTCCCCTCTCTCTGTCTCCCTAGCTCTCTGTCTCCCCCACTCTGTCCCCCTCTCTCTGTCATCGTCTTTCTGCACTCCCCTCTATCTACTCCACTCTCTGTCCTCCACTCTCTGCCCCCCTCTGTCTGTCGTCCTCTCTCTCTGACCCCCTCTCTCTCCCAACCGCCTCTCTCTCTCTCCCCTGCTCTCTGCCCCCTCTCTCTGTCGCCCTCTTTCTGTCCTCCTCTTTCTGACCCCGTCTCTCTCCCACCTCTCTCCCTCTGGCCCGCTTTCTGCCCCCTCTCTCTGTCCTCCTCTCTCTGTCCCCTATCTCTCTCCCCCGCTCTCTGACCCCCTCTCTGTTACCCTCTCTTTGCCCACTTCTCTCTGCCCCCCTCTCTGTCCCCCTCTCTCTCTGTCCCCCACTCTTTCCATCACCACACTCACTGTCCCCCTCTCTCTGACCCCCTCTCTCCCCCCTACTCTGTACCCTCTCTGTCCCCCACTCTCTGTCCCCCTCTCTCTGCCCCCTCTATCTTCCCCTCTCTCTGTCCCCCTCTCTCTGTCCCGTCTGTCTCCCCCCTCTCTCTGTCCCCCGCTCTCTGTCCCCTCTCTCTCCCCCCCGCTGTCTGACCCCCACTCTGTCGCCCTCTCTCTGCCCCCTCTCTCTGTCCCCCTCTCTCTGTCCCCCACTCTCTCCATCCCCCCACTCTCTGTCCCCCTCTCTCTGACCCCCTTTCTCTCCCCCACCCTGTACCCCTCTCTCTGTCCCCTTCTCTCTGTCCCCTTCTCTCTGTCACCATCTCTCTGTCACCATCTCTGTCAATCCCCCTCTCTCTGTCCCCCTCTCTCTGTCCCCTCTCTCTCTCTCCCCCACTCTCTCTGTCCCCCTCTCTCTGTCCCGTCGATCTCTCTCTCGCTCTCTGCCCCCATCTGTCGCCCTCTCTCTCCTCTTCTCTCTCTGCCCCCTCTCTCTCTGTGCCCCCTCTCTTTCTGTCCCCCACTCACTCCATCCCCCACTCTCTGTCCCCCTCTCTCTTACCCCCCTCTCTACCCCCCCACTCTGTACCCCTCTCTCTGTCCCCCTCTCTCTGCCTCCCTCTATATTTCCCTCTCTCTGTGCCCCTCTCTCTGTCACCCTCTCTCTGCCCCTTCACCCTCCCACCCGCCTCTCTCTTTCCCCCATCTCACTGTCCCCCTCTCTCTCTGTCCTCTCTATCTTCCCCACACTCTGCCCCCCCTCTCTCTCTGCCCTCCTCTGTCTCTGTCCCCCTCTCTCCCTGACTCCCCTCTATCGCCCCCACTCTCGGTGTCCCTCTCTCTGAACCCCTCTCTCCCTGACCCCCCTCTATCTCCCTCACTCTCTGTGTCTCTCTCTCTGTCGCCCTTTCTATCTCCCCCTTTCTCTGTCCCCCCTCTCTCTGTCCCCCTCTCTCTGTCCCCCCTCTCTCTGACCCCTCTCTCATTATGTCCTCCCCTATTTCTCTCTCTCCCTCCCTCACCCTATCTCTCCCTTCCCTCTCTCTCTCCCTCTGTCTCTCCCTGCTCCTTCGCTCTCTGTCCATCTTCTCTCACTCTCGATCCCCCTCCCTCGGTGTCTCTCTCTCTCTCCCCACCTCCCTCCGTTTCTCTCTGACTCAATCTCTCTCCCTCCTGTCCTGCCCTTCCTCTCTCTCTGACAGTCTCTGTCTCCCTGGTCCTTCCCTCTCCCTCTAACCTAGAGACTGGGTGTTTGTGATGAAGCTGTGTGTGGGGGGTTGGGGTGAGATGATTGAGAGATGTGGGAAGTGGGGAAATTGGGGTAGAGACGGAATTGCGGAAGGGAGACAGATGGCAGTAGAGAGAGTGTGAGAGTGAGGGGGAGAGAGAAGAATGGAGGCAGGTAGAGAAACTCATGTTGGGGGTGTGAGGGGGAGAGGGGGAGAGTGAGGCAGAAAGAATAGTGGAGGCAGGTGGCAAAACCGGGGTTGGGGGTTGTCTGAGAGGGGACCAGAGAGAGTGAAGGGGAGAGGAGGTGAGAGAGAGAGACAGTGTGCAGAAAGAGAGAGAGAAGGAGAGAATTGAGGAGGAAGAGTGGGGGAGAGGAAATGGGGAGGCCAGGTTGGAGTGGGGGGGTGTCAGAGGGAGTTAAACCCAGCTCATGAGCTCAGGGCGCGGTGCCCTCCCCTTCCCTGAGGACCAGGACTTGGGGCTGAGTCTGTCTCTCACCAGCTCAGCTTCTCCAACACAAAGATACACAACAACATCGGTCACTCTGCTGCTGGGCCCGCTTTAATCAACATTTTTATTCTTTACAAATGGCAGTGATGGATACAGTCAGTGGGATGGTGCCTTTTCTCACTGGTCCCTGAGTTGTCAGAAACATTGAAATGTTTCCCTGTAACCCCCCTGTGGGGATGAGGATGGACAACCCAGCGCTACCCTCAGTCTGTTACCATAGCGACAGGCTGCTCCATCGCTGAAACACTGAACTGAAATGAGAAAATCCTGGATGGTGTGATTCATGAGGGAATTGAATGGATGGATGGATCTGGGTGAAGGGATATTTCAGCACATTCTTCAGCTGCTGCCTGAACTTAGTTTGGGTCACGGCATAAATCGCGGTGTTTGTGCAGCAACTGAGGAGCTGCAGCATGAAGCCCAATTCCTGCACAAAGGGATGGAGATGCACAGACCGAAACCCAAACCACCACATCCGGTGCCATATAGAATACAGCATGAACGTAGACCATAACAGGATGAAATTGGCCGAGATCACAAACAGTAAAATGATGGATTTTTTTCGGTTTCTCATTTCAGTGTCAGACTGAGCGTCCCCATTGGTGTGAGCTCGGAGTCTCCTGCGGGCTCTGCTGGTCACTACAATGTGTCTGATAGTGAGAACATTGAGCAGCAGAATCAGGAGAAATGGGACACACGGGGTTAGAATGTGGTGGAGGGACTCGATTGTGGCCCAGCCACTGGAGAACAGACCAGCGACTGTTACAGAACAAACCCAGGGGGTGTTCACCAGCCAATACCGAGCCGTGAGCATAAAATACCAGGAAATGTTCTTTAAACAGCTCAGCACAGTCACTGCTCCCAGAACCACAGCCGCCGTCTTCTCACTGCAATATTTACTTTTCAGATTCTGGCAACAAATGGCCACAAACCGATCAAAGGTGAAAGTGACGGTGAACCAGACAGAGCAGTCAGTGGCTGCATAAAGCAGGACGGCGTGGATATTACACACAGGGACGGAGTCCTTCAGAAAATAAGACTGTTCCTCATAAACAATGGGAATGTGTCTCAGGATCAGGTCGAGGATAATGACCAGGAGATCCGCCGCTGCCATGGCCCCCAGGTAACGTCTGACACACGGAGACAATCCACAATCTTTATAAAGCAGGACGTAGATGGTCACTACGTGAACTGTGAGGAAGGAAAACAAACCCATTATCCATCAGCCTGGAGGCAAAGGGACCCATTTGATCAGGGACACAGTGAGATTTTCAAATGTGTCCCTGTATTCAGGGATTTATTAAAATAATCGGAGCTGGAATAACAAATGGGAAGATCTGAATTACTGACAAAAAAGTGACATAAACCACAAGAAACCTTCTCTCCCCAAACACACAGAGACACATCCATAAGGACAGATGGTTTCTAGAACATTCCCACACACTCGATCACTCGAGAGCAGACACAGGTCACTACTTCCCAGTTCCTAATACGGAGGATGGGGACGTTGCTGTCCTAAAGGATTCTCTCCCAGTTTCCTGAAGGCAAACTGAGTTTGGAAATTCCTGTATTTTGGTCTAAATTGTGGTCTATCCTGTGTCGTGGAGAAATGTAAACGCAGGGAAAACGTATTCCCCCCTTTAACTGCCTGAGGGGCCTTCGGAACAGTGTCTCCTTCTCCCTGGAACGGAATCTCTTCCCTCGGGATCTTATCGTTTGTTCAATTCACTGACGTCCGGCTGTTCACAAACAATGTCAGGGACAGAACGTTCCAGGGAACGGCAGTTATAGAATGTCAGGGACAGAATGTTCCGGGGAATGTCAGTTATAGAATGTCTGGGACAGAACGTTCCGGGGAACGTCAGTTATAGAACGTCTGGGACAGAACGTTCCGGGGAATGACAGTTATAGAATGTCGGGGACAGTATGTTCCGGGGAATGTCAGTTATAGAATGTCGGGGACAGAACTTTCCGGGGAATGACAGTTATAGAATGTCGGGGACAGAACGTTCCGGGGAATGGCAGTTATAGAATGTTGGGGACAGAACGTTCCACGGAATGTCAGTTATAGAATGTCAGGGACAGAACGTTCCGGGGAACTCTTTGACCTGTCCATCACCTTTCCTCCCTACCCACCCCACCAACATGATGTACTGTACCTGGACACACTCACATTAATGGGGTGAGAGACGGAGGGTCCAATCACATGGATGGGAACTAAAGGCATTGCCAGATCAACTGAAATGGTTAGATATACCTGTGCAGTGGTCACCCGTGAATTAATCTGTAAACCAGGAGCAGTTACCCTCCCAGCATGTGGGACTGTGTACACCAAACCAGGGCATTCATCTGTAAACCAGAAGCAGTTACCCTCCCAGCATATAGGGCTGTGTACACCAAACCAGGGCATTGATCTGTAACCCAGGAGCAGTTACCCTCCCAGCATGTAGGGTTGTGTACCCCAAACCAGGGCATTCATCTGTAACACAGGAGCAGTTACCCTCCCAGCATGTAGGACTGTGAACACCAAACCAGGGCATTGATTTGTAAACCAGGAGCAGTTACCCTCCCAGCATGTAGGACTGTGTACACCACCCCAGTGCATTGCTCAGTAACAGTGTGTTAGATCACGGCCCAGTGTGGGGAATCTTGCAGCCCATGCTGGAAGTGACAGGATGTGCAGCTCCCATCCATTTACAACTCCATCTCTCCATTGTGCCCTGACAAGGGGATGCTGTGGGTGTGAACATCCCTGCCACAGAGATGAAGGGGGAATCAGTTTAAACAATAACAAATGGGAGGGGTATGGGAAATTGACAGAGAGGGGGAGACTGAGAGAAAATGTTATGGAAGGATGTGTTCCCAGGTTTCAGAATGCAGAAATGAAAACATTTTAACAGCATCCTGTAACAGTAGTGTTTCCAGGAATTGTAGGTGAACATGATATTGGTGGCAGTTCAGATGAGGCAGAGTTTTATATGAGTATTTGTTCTGCTGCTTTGTATCTGGGTGTAGGGTCAGCAGAGTCTTTGGCTCATTGAGCTAAATATAACAAGAATTTGTCTCAGTGCCATTTCCATTGACTGTGACGGAGGGATCATCTACACTAGGCCGAGCTAGTTTCCTGGTGCTATCTTATCGAACTCACCTCATTAACCATTGAATGAGAGGTGTCCCTCTCATTCAATCCCAGGCCGATTCTCCCACCCAATATGGCTGGAGGTACTCACCATCGCCCGGGTGTCCCTGGATATTCCATGATCCATGACACTGGCGCCATCTTTAAAAGGCCACTGAGCACACGGTTGAGCTTTCTCTGTTAGGAGCTGCCCTGCACAGTTTACCCCGAGCCTGGCAGATAAGGGGTAATTACACCACGGTTTGTCAACAGGAGCACGGAGGTCCTGGTGAATGGGCTAGTACAGAGGGGGACCATTCTCTTCCCAGAGTCGGCCACACGACCAGACCCACCGAGCATGGTCTGACCTCCCCACCCAGCTCAGTGCAGTATCTGTGGTCTGAAGAAATGTTCAGCAATACAGGACAAGCATCAATAACCTTCCCCGCTCTGTCAGGATAAGGGTCACTGTATTCTCTCTGCTCCCTCACACTCACTGTATATCTGTTACAGCACCAACCCCCGAACAAGGCTCATGGTCCACCACTATCACTGCCGCATGCAGCACCTTCTCTCTCTCTCTCTGTATCTGTCTCTCTCTGTCTCTGTCTGTCTCTTTCTCTCTCTCTCTCTCCCTCCAATTTACCCACCCTCCCCCGATTAATAACACTGCATGGATACAACACTTTGGACTGACTCCCTCCGGACACCTCACCATGACCATGTCCCCACCTACACATCGTCACCACCACCTCCCAGGAAGGGAGCATGGAGACTCCCTCCTACACCTCCCCCTGTAAACAGCTCAGATACTGAAACTAATCTGTGATAGTTACTGCTCTCCCCACTTGTCCTGACATCTTCAACAATCTGTGCTCATATACACCCAGGACTCTCTGCTCCCGAACCCCCTTTATAATGGCACAGCCTGTTTTAAACTGTCTTTCATTGTCTTTCCGACCAAAGTGTATCACCTCAAACTGCTCTGCATTAATCCCCATCTGCCATACACCTGAACACTACACCAACGTGTGACTGTCCTGTTAGAGTTCCACACTGTCCTCCATAGACTGCAGACTTCTTCCAGGTTCGGTGCCATCTACAAACATTGAGATTGTTACAGTGTCACAGTCCCCATGAAACAACTGAAATCCTGCCACACATACACGAGTGTGAGCAAGTGAAATACTGATATATTCCTATGGACAAAGTCCAATAATGACATGCTGTCAATGGAGCAACAAAAGTCCTGACACACACCAGACGGGGCAAATGAAATAGTGACAAACCACAGAGCAAGAGAAATCTGGATAGGTTCCACTTATCTATATTCATCAGGGTATAATGTGATGAAGTTGAAAGCGTGTACTGTACCTTTAAGCGAGGGTGAATTCTGTTCTGAACTGAAAGCTTACAAGCACCTGTGATACGAGAGGATGGCAGACCCAGAAACAATATATTGCTATAGAGCTGGAGTCGGGAAATAAGTAGTTAAGAGAAAGGGGGGTCCCAGAGTTGTGAATAGTCCATGTAAAATATTCACTTTCAGATTAAAAAAATAAATTGATGTTTTTATTTAAACAGCGGGATTTGGTAGATCTGACACTCATATTTTAACAGTTTACGAGACGAATTGAGCATTTCTTTATGCTTCATTTAAGTTACCAGATGAGCTTCACGTAGTGCCCTAACCATCCCCGTGGGTGTATCTGTGTGTCTCTGTGTGGGGCAGGTCTGGTAGTCTCTGTGGTGCTTAAAGTGATGCAATGCCACCCTCTGTTGGCCTCCACACGCCACTGCACAGGCATTGGCGGAGGGTGAAAACCAACAGGGATTCATTCAGAGAGGTGGGGGGGGGGAGAGGGCAGCTGCTCACAGCACCATCCAAACTGATGTCTTGTCCATGGACTGATCTAAATGTCCTTTAAACACTGTAACTGTCCCTGCTTTCACCACTTCCTCTGGAAGTTCATTCCACACACAAGCCAGATTCTATTTCAAATAATTACCTCTCATGACTTATGCAAATATTTTTCCTCGCACCTTAAAATATCCCTCAGTTTTGAATCCCCACCTTGAGGGAAAAGACATCAGCCCTTCAGCTTATCTGTACCCCTCATGATTTTATAAACCACTGTAAAGCTACCCCTTAATCTCATACTCTGCAGTGAAAAACAGTCCCAGTCTACCAGCCTCTACTTATAGCTCACTCCCTTCCATTCCCAGAAACATCCAGGTTAATCTGTTCTCAACCCTCTCCATCTTAATTACATCTAGGTCAATAATACCAAAGTGAACAGTCAAGGTCTTTTCGAAGGGCCCAGGGAGACCAAAGCTAGAGGACATAGGTTTAAGGTGAGAGGGGAAACATTTAAAAGTGACCGAAGGGGCAGCTTTTTCACCCAGAGGGTGGTGTGCCTATGGTATGAGCGGGCAGGATGACCAGACTGGACACAGTATTCCAGAAGAGGTCTCACCAATGTCCTGCACAACCACAACATGACGTCCCAATTCCGATACTCAAAGGTCTGACCAATGAAGCCAAGTGTGTTAAACACCTTCTTAACCACACTTTCTGTATGAGATGCAAATTTGAAAGGACTATGCCTGATGGCCTAGGTCTCTGTTCTGCAACACTACCAAAGGCCCTGCTTTTAATTGTATAGATCCTGCTCTTGTTTGATTTACCAAATCCAATACTTCGCATTAATACAAAGTAAACTCCATCTGCCACCCCTCAGTCCAGTGTGTGATATTATTGTCACCTCACCCACCCCCTTCAGTTTTAAAATGCCCATCCCCCTCTCCAGGAGGCCTGCACACTCCGGCCTTGATTTTCACAAAGACCCCGAGCTTGGGTTGCCTTGTGTGGATAGGGGGAGGTGGGACAGATTGAAGACGCAGTCAGTGAGGAGGAGAGGCTTGACAGTAATAACCGGCCTGGTATCATTTCATTGTTTTAGGAAGAAGGCAGTCGCACGTTAGAGTTGGTTAAGAGTGATCGGTGTTTTGGGACCAGAAATTATGCACTTCCTTCGTCTCTAGTGTTCAGTAATAAATATCTATTTGAGACCCTTCATTGGGCAGAGTGTGTCTGCAGGATTTCTTTCCCTAATACTGCAGACTACAGATAATAGCGATTAAAGATGGTCATGGTTAATTTCAATGGCACAGCACGTACCCTCAATATCCTACAGTTGAGACAAATATCTTGCATTTGTTTAATAATACACAGTGTTTTTTGTAATTCAGTAATGGTAACCTGATTATAATAAATCCACACCAAGCTGAAAGTGGCCACTAAAATATGACCCAAAATCTGGGTATGGTAGTGTGGTGGGTAGTGTCCCTGCCTCTTAGCCACATCTCTGGATTTGATCCAATTCCTGAACTTGTGTGGTAGTTCTCCAAGCACTGGACTAGAAGGTCTGGATTCAACTCCTGCCTATTGCAGAGGTATGTCACAGCATGTCAGAACAGGCTGATGAACAAACACACAGGAGAATAATGTTACAGCTTTATGGGTATTGCTGAGTGAGTCTAGTGTCCCTACCTCCGGGCACAAAGGTCTAGGGGCAAATCCCACAGAAGTGTCTCATAATACATCTGAACAAACTGATTAAAATGGATTTAGAATTGTGACTTGATGGATAAGGAAGAGGTGTCAGCTTTGCATTTCAGAATTTAGGTCCAGGATGACTGAAAGTCCAGCCATTCGTGTTGATTGGAGTCACATTTCGCAGCAGTAAAGGTTTATAAAATCAAAATAGTCATGGATAGGGTGAGTAGTCAGGGTTTTTCCCCAGGTTAGGGGCGTTCAATACGAGAGGGCATTGTTTGAAAGTGAGAGGGGAAAGGTTTTGATGAGGCCTAAAGGGCACCTTTTCACACAGAGAGTGGTGTGTGTATGGAATGAGCTGCCAAAGGAAGTGGTGGAGGCTGGTACAAATATAGCATGTAAAAGGACCTTTTCCAGAAATTTCTGTATTTGTTTAAAAAATGCGTTCATTTTAACACAGGTATTCTGAATAAATTAAACAATTTATTTTTTTTAATGACGCAGGGACATGTAAACATATTTCAAATTGACTGAGACCATTTTCTGCTAAGCGTATGGCTCTGTGTATGTATGACAGCAGCAATGGTGCACCTACATGGAACAGGGAATGTGATGGGGACATAGTTTGGACAATGTACAAGGAGACCTCACATGGTACAGTTTTGTGCGAGATATGTGGCTGTCCGGCCTCATCTCCGGCACTTTTATTTCCCTTCCCAGGAACAAAGACAAGGAGGAGTCTGTCCAAAACTTTTTCATTCAACTTTGCAAAGTCGGGTGTTGTTCCCGTGGGTACACACACAAGCATAGTAATCTCCACGCATTATATACACGTATATGTGGGCTGGGTCTCCGACTGCTGTCTTGACCAATGAGTGCTAGGGTTCCCCACCGTTTTCCTTATTTGGGTTCTGGTCCCTGCGATTATTTTGTTATTCACTTGGCCAATCAGTGTTCGAGCTCCCCGTTCTTTCCTTATATGGATGATGTTGTACAACTGTGGTTAAGGGCGGTCTCTCAACTATCGAGGAAAGCTGTTACAATTGTTTCATTCATTAAAAACATGGGGGAGGTCCGGCAACAGTTTGGAGTGTCTGCCTGTGTTTACTATAAGGTAGAAAAGAATAAAATGCAGCTAACCATTTAAAAATTACACTATCCCCTACAGTTTGGGAGAGGATGACATTACTGTGTGATTCAGCTCAGAGAGGGAGAAAATGTAATCTGCCTGAGAAGGAACGTCCTCTTGCACTCTCACTCCTTCATTGTTCCTCTTCACAGCAATGTGTGCGAGCTAAAAAAAACTCTAAAGTCATCGTTACCATTCTTATTTTAATGGAATCCCTGCAGTGTGGAAACAGGCCTTTCGGGCCAACAAGTCCATATCCACCTTCCCAATCCATTTCCCTATATTTACCTCTGACGAATGTACGTAACCTAGATATCCCTGAACACGACAGATAATTTAGCATGACCAATCTACCGAACTTACACAGTTTGTGGTAGGAAACTGGATCACCCATTAGAAGTCCACACAGACATGGGGCGAATGTGCAAAGTCCACATGGACAGTCACCCAAGGCTGGAATCAAACCCAATTCCCTGGTGCTGTGAGGCAGCAGTGCTAACTACCGTGCTACCCTTTGGGTGATCCCTGACCAGAATTCACTGGAATCTCCTCACTGCCTAAAGCAAAGGGAATTCAGCCAAATCCAACTCTCCCAGGATGTTGGTGAGGCCACTTTAAGAATACTGCGTACAACTCGGCTATCTGCAGAAAAGATTTAGACAGATTACCCAGGACTGGAGGTTTGAGCTTCGGGGAGAGGTTGATTAGGTTGAGGTGTTTCCCCCTGGAGTGTAAGAGGCTGAAGGGTGACATTATAGAGGTGTATAAAATCATCAGGGGCATGGATATTCTGAATAGCCACGTTCTGATCCCAGTATAGCGGAGTCCAGAACAAGAGAGCATAGGTTGAAGGCGAGAGGGCGAATGATTTAGAAAGGACCTGAAGATAAATGTTTCACACAGAGAGTGTTGTGTGTACAGAAATTGCTGTCAGAGGAAGTGGTCAAGTTGGGTACAACCACAGGAGGAATATTGGCCAAATGCTGACAAATGGGACGAAATCAGATTTGATATCTGACCGGAGTGAGCAGATGGACTAACGGGTCTGTTTCCGTTCTGCAGGGCTCTCTGCAGGATTCTATAAGAAGAATGACGAAAAATTCTTAAAGGACCTTTCAAGTGGGAAATCTCTTCACTGGAAGTTTTTATTGTGCCTCGATGTTCACATGGATTGAAAACTGCGTTATTAAATATTTGACAGGGAAGTGAGTCACGGATAATGGGATACAGTCAGGAAAGTGGAGCTGAGACCCCAACCTGATCAGCCACAATCTTACTGCCTGGTGGAGAAGGCTCAAAGTATCTAATGACCCACTCCTGCTCCTCAGTCCCATGTTTCTGTGTTCTATTCAGCCCCTCAAACCTGCTAGACAGGAGCAGTTGGAGGCTACTTACATCTATAACCTGATGCACAGAAACAGAGAAGACCATTCAGCCCTTCAAGACAGTCCCACACGCTTTGAGGTGATTTGGGAAATGTAATTGGAAAACCCAGGCTGGGTATGAAAGAGGCCCCTCATCTCGCTTTACAAAATTTTCCCTCTCTGCAACTTGTGGTTCATTTGTTGGTCATGTTGTAGACCCAAATTCACTGAGAATACAGACAACTTACCTCACCCACAGATGACTCACCAAATCCTTTGGTCTCCCTGGCTGCAATATTCAGTAATTGCACATTCATGCAAATAACACCCACTAACGTTTCAATCACAGAATGTGAGTACGTCAGAAACAGGGGAGGTCGTTCATTCCCCAAGCCTGCCTTTCCCTTCCCTAAGATCGTGGCTGATCTGCTCTTCGTCTCAAATCCTCTTTCATTCCCAATTCTTCATAGCCCTCAATTCTCTGGCAGGTCAATATCCATCGACCTTGTCTTGAAACACTTTCAGTCATCTAGCTCCCCGAACAGTGTTGAGAACAGAAATCCTGACATTCAATACCATCTGTTTGAAGAAAACCCTTGCTGCTCCTATACCATGACCTCTTGATATGAACAAAAGAGGCTGACACAAGGGTTCAGACAAAAATGACTGGCCCTGATATCAAGGCAGTGGTTAACTTCTGCTGGCATCAAGGAACGTAACAAAACTGAACTTAATGGGAATCAGAGTAAACTCTCCAGTGTTTGGGATCAAACATGGCACAAAGGAAGATGTTCATCATCTCAGTCCTCGGTCACCTCTGTGTGAGATCCTCAGGGTAGCTTCCTCTTCACAAGTATCTTCAGCTTCTTCATCAATGTCTCCCCGCCCCCACCCTCCCCACCATAAGATCAGAAGTGGGGATGGTCACTGAAGATTCCACAATGTTCAGAACATTTTGTCCCTCGTCAGCTCCTGAACTGGTCTCTGTCCATGTGCAGCAAGACCCAGACACCAATCAGGTTTTTTCTGTTAAAGTGTCTGTAACATTCATGTAACAGCACTGCCTGACACTGCACATTGCCACAGTAAAACAAGAGTTTATTCAGCAGCTCACTCTGGTTTCACAGGAATATGAGGAAATCATTCAGCCCATTGACACTATTGGAGAAGAACAGGGACAACCCATTCAGTGCCTCCAGCCTATTACTCAGGAAGAGAAGGAGTCTAGTGTGATGGACCACACCAGAGCCCCTCGAAAATGTTGGAAGGCGGAAACCTGGACTCTTTTTTTTATTTTAAACGGAATATAAAGTGATTGTTCCAGATGCAATGTGACAGGTCAAACTACTCGTTGTGAAGCAAAACACCATTTATTTAAACACGGAAGATAAAATGAAACCAAGGAAAGGGAAATTTAGAATAACTCAATTCTATTGGCCAAGTTAACAGAATAATAGATCGTGGAGCTATTCCTAATGAACTGTTCCAATACAGGAAAATCGCATAACCACAGCTCTTGTCAAAAAGGAATATTCAGACACAGAATGTCACAAATATTTCTCCAATCCAAGAATTAAAAACAGCATCAAGAGAAAATTAAGAGAGCGCAGCAGCCAGGAGACATTCACTGAAGCTTCCAACTCTGTGGAGACCCCAATAGTTTCTGTTATTACTGAGAAAGCAAAACCCAGAGATCCTAATCTATGAGAGCTGGCCACACCCATTCGGTCTTCATTAAAATAAATCCAAGGACTCCCTCGCTGTTTACTCAAGTGATCGTAACTAGCCAGCTTGGTAACGATCATTCAATCTCTCTCTCTCTTAAAAGAAACCAGGACAAAATAACCTCTTAAAGCTGCAACATCATCACACTTGTCAGCACATCGAGCTGTCAAACAGGAACCAGGGGTAACCCAATCAGGCTCTTGGCCCTGTCCAATCGACAATGCAGAAGCCATCCAATCCCTTGAGTCACTTACACAGGAACAGCAGGAGGCCATTCCCACCTCAATGCACTTACACGGGGACAGAATGAGATAATTGATGCTGATCCTGATGAATGGCTTATGCCCAAAACGTCGACTCTCCTGCTGTGCTTTTCCAGCCATCCACTGTCTACTCTGATCTCCAGCACCCACAGTCCGCACTATCTCCTAATGATGCTCTAACATGATGACCAAGTGGAGCAGAGGCTGCACAGACAGATTGCTCCACGTTGTTCCTCGTGGCGCCTTCGCTCATGATAGACACTTAACGTGGTTTTCTAGTGATGAGGAGGGAAGCCATATGTCTTGTGTGAAGTCTCAAGAAGGCATCTTTCATCTCGGAGAAGACAGCCTGGTGTTTCTATGTAGGGCGGATGCTGGTGGGAATGGCTACCTGTTTCAGATGAAGGTTAGACTGTTGAATGGACTCTCTAAGTTCAAATAATGATGGCATTATTCATGTTGATCTTGTCTACTGCACGTCCTGTTCAGTGTAACCTGAACGCCTTCTTCTGTCCAAGCCTATTTCCACCCTATGATCTGCCAGTTCATCCTTACTATGACCTGCCTCCACTGCTCATAAATAAAGTGTTTCCCTGTACTGAGGTACACGTGACAATTAATCAAACCAATCAATCCTAGGTAAAGTATGGAATTTCTCATCCCATCAATGTCTCTTTTGGAAATACGTGATCGCTGCCACTCCTCGCGTTTCAGCATCACCATTTCTTCATCTCTCACAGTTCTACAGATCAAACACTCAGCGTCTTTACTCTATCCTCATGTTACCATCACCCGTATCTGTGGTAAGTAGATAATTCCTTACAAAGGAGATCAACTCAGTAGAGAGTGGCCCTAATGCTCTCTCAGCAAGGCTCTACAACTGCAGGATGATGGCTTTACTTATGTACTCGAATCATCGTGCAATGAAGGACATCACACCATTGTCTGCACCCATTACATACACAGGGTTTGATTCGGAGCAGTCAACATAGACCTGTGAGTGGGAGATCATGCTTCCCAAATTTTTTAGAGTTCTTTGATGAAGTCACCAAGAAAGTTGACGAAGGCAGAGCAGCAGCCATAGTCTCTATGGATTTCAGTAAGACCTTTGATAAGTTTCCACATGGCAGGCTGCTCAGGAAGGTTACATCACATGGAATGCTGGGGGAACTGGCCAATTGGATACACAGTTGGCTTGATGGTAGGAAGCAGAGGGTTTAGTGGAAGGGTGCTTGTCAGACTGGAGGCTAGGTCCATTGCTGTTTGTTATCTATGACTTGGTTGAGAATGTACAAGATATGATTAGTAAGTTTGCAGATGACATTAAAGTGAGTGGGAGCATGTTCAGTGAGGAAGTTTATCAGAAATTGCAGCAGGACCGTAATCAGGTGGGGAAGTGGGCCGAGAAATGGCAAATGGAATTCAATATAGAAGTGTGAGGTCTTGCATTATGGAAAATCAAATCAAGGTCGGAGTTTCTCGGTGAATGAGAGGGCCTTAACGGGTGTTCAGGTGCACTGTCCTCTCAGAGTGGAGTCACATGTAGAGAGGGCAGTGAAGAAAGCTGTTGGCACACTGGCCTTCATCAGGCAGGATATTGAGTATAGAAGTTGGGAATTTATGTTGCAGTTACACAGGACTTTAGTAAGGCCGCACTTGGAGTATTGTGTTCAGTTTTGTCACCTTTGTTATCAGGAGGATGTTATTAAACTAGAAATAGTGCAGAAGAAATTCACAAAGACGTTGCCAGGACCCGATGGTTTGAGTTATAGGGAGATGTTGGACAAGCTTGGACATTTTCCTTAGCATTTAGGGTGTCCTAATAGAGCTATATAAGATCACGAGGGATATGAATAAGGTCAATGCTCTCAGTCTTCTTCCAAGGTGTAGAGAATTGAGGACTGGATGGGATCAGTTTAAGGTTAAAGTGGAAGGAATAAAAGAGAACCTGGGGGGTCACTTCTTTACCCAGAGATGGTACATGGTTGCGCTGCCAGCAGATGGGGCTGAGGGGGTACATTAACAATATTTCAAAAGCATTTGGATAAATATGTGGATAGGAAAGGACTGGAAGGATATGGGCCAACTGCAGGAAAATGGGGTGAGCGTGGGTGGGCATTTACAAAGTAGAGTTGAATCCCTATGTTAATTAAAGCCAAACACCCAGAAAAGCTCGTAATCTTGTAAAATATGAACAACACAGGTCTCCTACATTCCACTATTTAAACAAAAAATAACAAGTTAGTTTCTTATCTTTAATAGTGAATACTAAACAACAACTATTCACGAATACACGCCCCTCTTTTCTTAGCTACTTACTATCTGACTCCAACTCTGTAAAAATATGCTGTTCCAACAACCCACATATTAAACATTATAATCTCAAGACCACACAGAATCTATCTTCCCTGCTGTGTTCACTCTTCCAGCTGCTGATCTCCCTGGGTCATGATTTTTTTATATTGCAAGCAGCTTTTAAATGGACATGTATATTTGATAGAAAGTGTTTGAGATGACCAGTTAGCAATCCTGCTCTACAGCAGTTACACTGCTGTTGGATGGCAGTGGCTCTCCCCTCTAGTGTTCAAAATGCTGGGTTTCTATACTCCCCATGATACAATAATTCTCATAATTTGATTGCTTTCCAGGTGTCCAAACAATAATATTCAAATTCCGTTGGCTTCTGGTATCCTGAGCGTTATTTGAACTCTTTGGTTTTATTTGAATTGTTGTCAAAACAGAAACCAAAATTCAGGTATCCATTTCCCAGCTAGTGGTGACATGTGGAACAGAGTGAACTTTAGCTGGCATCTGTGGCTGTACTTTCTATTCAGCAAAACCCGTTCTGTCTGAAAGTGACCGGACATGCTTTCGGCTTCATAACACCTCCCCACTTCAGAAAAAAAAACATGAACCAGCATAAATGAAAAAACGGTTTCATTTCTTTTCCTCTAATTCTTAATCCCATTATTATGAATTCCAAAAGTATTAATCTCAGCCATACATATTTCTTCTGCACACATATATAACACTGCAATAGGTCAAATCTTATCGAAACCTTTTCCTTTAAATCTAGGATAACACATCTGCTATTGCATTTTAGGACCCACTGCATGTACGTTTTGTAAGGTTAAAGTCGGTAACATAAGACTCCAATGAAATAGTCTCATATTCTGTTCTTTAAATATTAAAAAAAATGCGAGAGGGTTGTCGTTGCCCACAACCATCTCTGACAATTTGTTTGTCATATAAACATCAAAATATTGAGGTAAAAACAATGACTGCAGATGCTGGAAACCAGATTCTGGATTAGTAGTGCTGGAAGAGCGCAGCAATTCAGGCAGCATCCGAGGTCAGGCAAAATCCTCGGACTGCCTGAATTGCTGTGCTCTTCCAGCACCACTAATCCAAACATCAAAATATTGTCAGTCCCGTGCGAAACTTAATCATTCTTTTACAATAAGGGAGATTTTGTATTTTTTTTCTGGTGGATATTGTTTTTTTCCGACAAGTAGCTAATTGGCCATTCAATGCCAACATCATCTTGCTGTATCAATACTTCTCCAACACCTATAGCCCGAGCATTAAATACAATTTTCAAATTTTTCAAAATATTTGGTGCAGCTAAAACTGGTGCGGTGATTAATCCGGCTTTAAAATTCTCGAATGCCTCCTGGCATTGTTCTGTCCACCACAATTCTGTGTCTTCTTTAATAAATCCATCAGGGGTGCCAATATACTGCTGACGTTTGCAACAAACTTCCGATAGAATCCACTCAGTTCCAAAAATCGAAGCACCTCTTTCTTCGAGGATTGTCGTGGAAATTCCTCAAAGCCCTTCGTCTTTGTGTTCCGTGGGGTCAACCTTCCATGGCCAATGTAATGTCCCAAGAACATCACCACTGCCTTCGCGAATTCTGTTTTCTTTAAGTTTATTACCAAGTTTGCTTCTTGCAATCATTCAACATGCTCTGTCAACTGTAACATGTGAGCTTTCAATCACTTGCTGAAGATCACTACATCATACAGATAAACTGCACAATTTATTCAGCTGGCCACAACTCTGATCCGGAGTCTTCAATGTATCTGGAGCATTATTCATTCAGATGACATTCTCTGGCATTTTTTGTCATATCCAGTACCTTTACCAGATAGTTTACCTGACTCAACATTTTTTTTTAATTTGAAAGGGGCCATTAACCCTGGCTTTGAAGGGATTTCCTACCACTGCTGGCAATACTAATATGTCATCCCACGGGAAATCGTCAAAGTTTCAGCGTTTTTATCTGTCACCTGCTTCATTCCATGCTGTGCCCTCTTCAGGTGTTGTTTAGCTAACTCACCTACTCCATCTAATTTCTCCCTTACCTCAGATACATAATCCAAGTGTGAGATCTCCGACTTCGGTCTGTCAATTTAAATTTAATTAATTTCAAAGGACCTCTCACTTCATATATGAATATTAAGTCAAAGGATGTAAAGTGAGCAGTTTTGTTTGGGGCATCTCCAATGGCAAACAATATAATGAGACGCCTTTATTCCAATCATTTGGGTAATTATGACAGGACGCTGTTAATATTGTCTTCAGCTTCTGATGCCAACTTTCCAAGGCCCCCTGGGATTCAGGATGGGATGCACTTGATTTAAACTGCTGCGTGCCGAAGCTATCCATGACGTCCTTAAACAGCTGAGCGGTAAAATGAGACCCTTGGTCTGTCTGAATCACACTGCGTAGCTCACAGTGAGTAAAGGTACCACCAACTCCTTTACCTCCCTTTTTGCTTTAACACCCCATAATGGAATTATCCATGGAAATCTGGTAGACATATCCATTATGATCAGCAAATATTGGTTTCCACTTTTACTTTAGAAAGAGGAGCTCCACAATTAATCATAAGCCACGTGAAAGGTTCTACGAATACAGGAATTGGCAAGAAACGTGCTGGGTTTTATTACTACCTGTTACTTACCTACCTCTTTCAGTCTCTCTCTTCATCTTCTAACTCCAATTGCCCCACTTGCAATTTAAGTTTTTTTCCAACTCGACTGCAGTTTCCTGCTTCTCTGATACACCAAAGTGCTTGACCAACTCCATTATGGTGACAGCTTTCCTTTTGTCCCTGGTGAAACCCAATTCTAATCTACATGTTAATTCTAAAAGTATGCCCTTCCTTTGTCTTTCTAAACTTTGTCGGCAAACTTGTGAATCGTCTTCAAATCTCAGAACCTCTTTAGTAATGTTAAAAGCCATTTCTTTTCATTTAACCAACCACAAGGAAGCAAAATTAAATGAATTTTGTCACCTGTTTTATTTGAAGATCGAGGTCACTAAATGCCAAGTGATGGAATCTGCTGGGACTTTTTGTATCCCAAATCTGTTCAAATCCCATACGACAAGCCCTCAAACCGTTATGATGTCGATGTCTAACCCCTCTGTTAATTAAAACCACACACCCAGAAAAGCTCAACTCGCCTCGTAATCTGTTAAAAGATGAATGACAGAGAAGTCCCAAATTCCCCTATTAAGAGAAAAATAACCATTTATAAGTGTGTAAGTGAGCTCGCTGAGCTTGAAGGTTTGTTTCCAGATGTTTCGTCACCATGACTAGGTAACATCATCAGGGAGAGTCTCTGGTGACGCACTGTTGGTATTTCCTGTCTTTCTATTTATAGGTCTTGGTTTCTTAAGGCGCATAATGTTATTTCCAGTTTTTTCAAAGGAAGGTAGATAGGATCTAAATTGATATGTTTTTTGATGAACGTCTGGCTAGAATGTCATGCCTCTCTGAAGTTTCGTGGGTGACTTTGTCCTAGGAAGTGTGTGTTGTCACAGTCAATGTGGTGTCCTTCTTTATGATAGTGTGTCATGTCTTTTGATGGCCAGTTGGTGTTCATATGTCCTACTAGCACGGCAACAGGACAGTTTGAAATGGAGGAAAATGATTTTATATACACTGTTTAATCAGTGTGTGTTCAGGTAAATAAATGTTTTCATATGTGTACAACACATTCTGAATGAACAACGGAGATACAGTTAACGAAAAATGATGCACATGATGTACAAAATTTATAAAGCATTAAAACATTATTTGATCCTCATCTGAAGTGATACCTTCCCTTTCTCTCAATTTTCCCCCTTTTCTGATATTCCCAACTCTAGTCTCATTCTTATCAGGATGTGTGTTATAAATTCTTGCTTCTCATGTCCCAACTTATTTTAGTTAATCCCCTTTCTTCCGGGAATTCAATATATTGGCCTGCTGGGTTCTTTCCAAAGTTAGTGTCTGTCATATTATTGGAAAGAAAAGTTCTGGCAACAGACGCAGTATTTGAACATATTGTATGTGCACTGTACCACAGCACACAGGAATTGCCATACATTGAGGGACAAGGCAGCCATGAGTGATAAGGCCTCAGACAAAAAGAGTAAAAATACAATGTGGTGAAGATGATTGGGAATCCAGAGAATTCATTGGCTCTGAAACTACATAAGGCTGGCATCATTAACACTACAGGGTCCAAGGAAGTTCCTGTGGGGTGAAGAGTGAGGCTTTTGCTCAGAAGTCTTTGACAAGGAGGTTGAGTGAAGTGATTACGCCACAGTTGAAGAGGATGAAGACATGACTGCCCAGCTGGTTCAGTGCGCTCAGTGCTTGATGTGGAAGGTCAACGACTCTGGTCTGTATGGCTCGTTTAAGTGTGGAAAGTGTGTGCACGTTCAGCTACTGACCGAGCATGTTTCAGGGCTGATGAAAGAACTCGAGGACCTTATGCTCATCCGAGAGAACGATATGTTTCTGGGCAAGACCTTCAGTGAGGTTATTACACCGACCATGCCAGAAGAGAGCAGACGATGTGGAAGGCAGAGAGGAGACAGGTGCAAGAGACTCCGGGGGAAATACCTGTCAGGAACAAGTTGAATCTTTTGGAAACAGTAGAGACAGATGACACTGCCAGTCCGCCAGGCGGCCAGGTCTGTCAATCAAAAGTTGGCGTGGAGACAGAGCGGTAGAGTCGGACATCGCACAGAGCCGTGGTAATAGGGGAGAGGAACTGACGGGGTTTTGTGGCAGCAGGCGGGACTTAAGGATAGTGTGTTGCCTTCCTGGTGCCAGGGTTAAAGACATCACAGACAGAGTGCAGGAAATCCTCAAGGACTAAGGTGAAGAGCCAAACGTGGTGGTACATGTTGGCACAAATGATGTTGGGAAGAAGAGGAGGAACATACTACAGCGGGACTTCGGAGAACTAGCAAGAAGGCTGAAAAGCAGGATGTCCAGGGTGGTTATCTCCGAATTGTTTCCAGTTCCTCAGTCTGATGAGGCCAGAAACAAGGAGATAATGGACTTGAACGTGTGGCTGGGGAACTGGTGCAGGAAGCAAGGATTTAAATTCTTGGATCACTGGGGTATGTTTTGTGGTAAGCATAAATTATAGAAGAGAGACGGTTTGCACCTTAATAGGTTGGAGGCTAGCATTTTGGCAGGCAGGTTTGCGACTGCAACACAGCTGCATTTAAACTAAGTGAGGGGGTGGTGAAGGGTGGAGGGGACAAACTGGATGTTGAAGAAGGAGAGTGAAGGGAAAGTTAGAACAAGGGAAGTCAAGAAAGACAACTGTATCAATGAAGCAGAAAACGCAAAAAGGGATCATACTGTCAGGTTGCGTGAAATAGGAGTTGATGAGAAGAGAGAGGGCAGTAACAAATTAAAATATAATTTAAATATGTACGCATGAAGTATGATAAATAAGATGGATGAGCTTGAGGCTCTTTTGAAAATTGGCAGATACCATATTCTAGTGATAACTGAGACGTGGCTTCAAGTGGACAGTGCTTGCAAAATGAATATTCAAGGCTACACGTGCTATCGTAAGGACAGACTGACGGGCAGAGGGGGTGGGATGGCCCTGTTGATAAGAGGTGATATTCAGTCCCTTGTGCGGGGGGAACCTAGAGTCAGGGGATGTAGAGTCAGTGTGGATAGAGCTGAGAAATTCTAAGCGTAAAAAGACCCTCTGGGGAGTTATCTACAGGCCCCCAAACAGTAGTCTGGATGTCGGATATAAGTGAAATCAGGAGCTGAAATTGGTCTGTTACAAAGATATCACTACAGTTGTTATTGGGGATTTCAACATTCAGGTAGACTGGGAGAATCAGGATTGTATTGGACCCCAAGAAAGAGACTTTGTGGAGTGCCTCAGAGATGGATTCTTAGAACAGCTGGTGCTGGAGCCGACCAGGGAGAAGGCAATTCTGGATCTGGGTATTGTGCAACGAACCAGAATTGATTAGGAACTTCGAAGTGAAGGAGCCATTAGGAAGTAGTGACCATAATCCAATAAGTTTCAATCTGCAATTTGAAAGGGAGAGAGTACAATCGGAAGTGATAATATTTCTGTTGAATAAAGGGAATAATGGAGCTATGAGGGAGGAGCTGACCAAAGTTAAATGGTGCAATACATTAGCAGGGATGACAGTGGAAGAACAATGGCAGATACGTCAGTGTATAATGCAGAAGATGCAGGATCAGTTCATTCCAAAAAGGAAGAAAGATCCTAGGAGGAGTCATGGGTGGCCGTGGCTGACGAGGGAAGTTAAGAAACATATATAAAGTTAAAACAGAAAAAGTATAACTCAGCAAAGATAAGTGGGAAAACTGAAGACTCGGAAGTTTTTAAAGAACAACAGATGATTACTAAGAAGGAAATATGCGGAGAAAACAAATGAGGTACGAAGTTAACAGACCAAAAATATAAAGGGGGATAGTAAAAGCTTTTATATGTGTGTGAAAGGCAAAAAACAAAATGGTTAAGACTAAAATTTGGCCGTTGAAGACAGAAACAGGGGAATACATTACGGGGAACAAAGAAATGGCAGAATAATTGAATTGGTACTTTGGATCTGTGTTCACTGGGCAAGACACAAACAATCCCTGAGGTAACAGTGGCTGAAGGACCTGAACTGAAGGGAATTTATATTTGCCAGGAATTGGTGTTGGAGAGACTGTTAGATCTGAAGGTTGATAAGTTCCCGGAGCCTGATGATCTAGAACCCGGGTACTGAAGGAGGTGGCTCGGGAAATCGTGGATGCGTTGGTAATTGTTTTCCAGAGTTCAATAGATTAGGGATTAGTTCCTGCGGATTGAAGGGTGACTAATGTTGGACCACTTTTTAAGAAAGGTGGGAGAGAGAAAGCAGGAAATTATAAACCAGTCAATCTCACATCAGTGGTGGGAAAGATACTGGAGTCGATTATAAAGGATGAAATTACGACACATCTGGATAGTAGTAACAGGATAGGTCAGAGTCAGCATGGAGTTATGAAGGGGACATCATGCTTGACTAATCTTCAGGATTTTGTTGAGGCTGTAACTCTCCAGATGGACATAGGAGATCCAGTATATGTAGTGTACCTGGACTTTCAGAAAGCTTTTGATGAAGTCCCACATAGGAGGTTAGTGAGCAAAATTAGGGCGCATTGTAATGGAGGCAAAGTACTAACTTGGACTGAAAGTTGGTTAGCTGACAGGAAACAAAGAGTAGTGATAAACAACTCTATTTTGGAATGGCAGGCAGTGACCAGTGGGGTATCGCAGGGATCAGTGCTGGGACCGCAGCTTTTTACAATACATATTAATAATATAGAAGATGGTATTAGTAATAACATTAGCAAATTTGCTGATGATACTACGCTGGGTGGCAGGGTGAAATGTGAGGAGGATGTTAGGAGATTACAGGGTGACCTGAGCAGGTTAGTTAAGTGGGCAGATGCATGCAGATGCAGTTTAATTTGGATAAATGTATAGTTATCCACTTTGGTGGCAAGAAAAGGAAGGCAGATTACCTATCAAAATGGAATCAACTTAGGTAAAGGGGCATTACAGAGAGACCTGGGTGTTTTTGTACACCAATCAATGAAGGTAAGCATGCAGGTACAGCAGGTAGTGAAGAAGGCTAATACATTGCTGGCCTTCATAACAAGAGGTATTGAGTATAAAAGCAAACACGTTCTTCTGCAGCTGTACAGGGCCCTGGGGAGACCACACCTGGAGCATTGTGTGCAGTTCTGGTCTCCAAATTTGAGGAAATACTTTCTGGCTATTGAGGGAGTAGAGCGTAGGTTCACAAGGTCAATTCCTGGAATGCAGAACTACCTTATGCTGAAAGACTGGAGCGACTGGACTTGTATACTCTTGACTTTAGAAGACTGAGAGGGGATCTGATTGAGACATGTAAAATTATTTAAGGATTGGACTCTCTGGAGACTGGACACAGCTTAAAAATATGGGGTAGACTATTTAGGACAGAGATGAGGAGACACTTCTTCACCCAGAGAGTGGTGGCTGTGTGAAATGCTCTGCCCCAGAGGACAGTGGTGGCCCAGTCTCCAGATTCATTTAAGAAAGAGTTGGATAGAGTTCTTAGTGATAGTGGAATCAAGGGTTATGGAAATAAGGCTGGAACAGGATACTGATTAAGGATGATTAACGATGATCACATTGAATGGTGGTGCAGGCTCGAAAGGCAGAATGGCCTATTCCTGCACCTATGGTCTATTGTCTACAGAGATCTTAATCATGGTCAGGGAGAGAAACAGAGGAAACACATTCACTTTCAACACAGAAGATGGCATTTCTCAAGGAAAAAGGTTCAGGTGAATTAAACTTTTGAATTAAACTATTAAATTAAGATCAGTTAAATGTTTTTTGTGGAAAGTGTCAGATTGGAAGCAAGACCCGGGGAGACAGACCCTCAGCAGGATGAGCATTTGAAAATGGTCACTGAGTGCAGGGCTGATGGGTGGGGGAATGGGTCTCTGAGAATTGGGAAACAGGCAGCAGAATTGCATTGCAGATATTGCAGCTTGAAACTGCGTATTTATGTAGTGCTGTAGACCACAGCAGCAGGAGAAGCAGAACAGCATTCAACCACAACCTGTAACTTTTTGCCAGGATGACACCCCAGTCTGTCATTACCATCAACACCATCTATGGCTCAGTGACGAGTGTGGGTGAACATGTCAGAGTCAGAATCACATGAACCTTAACCTGATGCTAACTCATTAAAGCTACGGGACTTGACCAACAGATCTGAACGAAGCTCTGCAGTTCTGCCACAGTCAGTCATAAATGGTGATGGACGATTAAACAAATGACTGGAGGCGAGGGCTCAACAAACATCTCCAATCTAAATAATAGAACAACCTACACATCAGTGTAAAAGAGAAGGATGTTTTATCTGCACCATCCTCTGCCATAAGTGTTGAGTCGATGATACACCTCACTCTCATCATGATGCCAACAAAATCACAGATGCCAGTCTTCAGCCAATTTGATTCGCTGCCCGGGACATGAAGATACAACTGAATACAGTTGATATGACACAGACAATGGGTCCTGACCCCATTCCTGCAATAGGACTGAAGACGTGTGCTGCACAACAAGCCCTATCCCTGGTGAAGCTGTTTCCAAACCTGACATCTCCCTGGCAATGTGGAAAATTATTCAGCAGTGTCCTGTCCACTAAGACGGGAAATATTACAAACTGACCAATTACTACCCCCTCAGTTCCATCATCACAGACAAATTGGTGGGAGTTCTTTTTGACAGAAATAACCTGTTCAGTGTGGTTTCCGATAGATCCCCATGTGGAGATGGTGCTGTGGAAATGTCACTGGATTACTAATCCAGACCAGGCTAATAATCTGGTAGGGTGTGGAAGTTAAAAGCAATTAATAAAATATCGAGATCGAAAACCTGGTGTCAGTAACAGTGACCTTGAAGCCAATATGGATTGTAAACAGAATTTCCTTCTCCAATGTACTTTTAGGAAGTGAATCATCCGTGATTGTCTGGGCTGGCCTAAAACTGACTCCAAAGACCTTGACATGTGATAAACATTTCAATGGTCTCTGAAACGGTCAATCAAGGCACTCATTTGTATCTAACTTCTCCGAGGTCTGAAAGGATGAAACCGGACAGAACACCCGCCCTCAAGAATCAATGTCGGAAAATTGAGTTGCAGCACAGTCCTGTCGACACTGCAGAAACCTCATTCCTAACATTTGAGAGCTTGTGACAACATTAACCGAGCTTTCCCATACACTGCACAGAAACATCGGGAAAGGACTAGATCATGCAACACCTTGAGCCTCCCCATTCTAGTTCATGGAAAATATCTACGCAATGCACTTACCCCAAACGATATACATATCCGTTAATGTGAGTAACCTT
This sequence comes from Chiloscyllium plagiosum, assembly GCF_037043375.1. Classification (NCBI taxonomy): domain Eukaryota; kingdom Metazoa; phylum Chordata; class Chondrichthyes; order Orectolobiformes; family Hemiscylliidae; genus Chiloscyllium; species Chiloscyllium plagiosum. The sequence continues at coordinate 90,232,626 of NW_028270180.1, read as the reverse complement.
GGGAAGCTATAAAATAGGCGGTTCAATAGTACGTTTGGTCCATCGAGTTTGCAACCCATTCAATGAAATGATAGTTGGTCCTTCATTCCCACACTGTACTCCTGCTCTCTCACCATCCCTTAACAGTCTCTAAATCCTTTTTTATAATCAGTGTCTCGGTTTCCAGGCGCAAGTGAATTCCCCAGGTTCCTCAGAGAGTACGTACAGGCATTTATTCTCATCTCAATGCAGAGTGACCTGCCTGTACTAGCCAGGGGAATTATCATTCCTGCTTCCAATCTGTCTCACCCTGTCAGAGTTTTGTTTATTTCACTGATTTCTCCACTCATTTTCCTAAACCCCATGTAATACTGACTCAGTCACCACAAACTCTGCTCCCACAACAAGCTCGCCATTCCAGATACCAGTCTGGTCATTCTTCACTGCTCTCTGTCAATGTCAGGTTTGTCCTTTATTAGACATGGAGATGAGAACTGTCCACAACACTGCACAATGTTTGTGATGATGTCTCCCCAAGTCCCTGTGCAGCTACAGTAAGACACCCTTTCTCCAGGACTCACATCCCCCTGAAATGAAGGTCAGCACACCATTTATCTTCTTACCTGCTTTCTTTCCTGCAATATTGTTTTCAGTGATTGGTGTACAAGGAGATCCAGATCCTTTTCAATGTTATAGCTCCCCACTTTCTGGTTGTATATACACTGGTCAGCGTGCCAATGCCATGCCCAGTATTGACTTCTGGTTGCAGGACTCACTGCGCTGCAGGGGCCTCAGAGGTTTATGCAGAAGGAAACAACAAAAAGGTGCATACGTCCCTTTGTAGATCAACATGTTTCAACAAATCCCTTTCAAATTGTTGGCTGCCAATTTATTGTTTCCACCAAAGGGCATACCGTCACCTCTATCCACATTGTTCTCCATCTGTCACGTATTTACCCATTCACTCCACTTGTCTTAGTCTTCTCGGTGCTTTTTTACATCCTCCTCACCCACTCACAATCCCACATCCGTTAGTGCTATCAGCAGGCTGGGATATATTGTATCTGATTCCAGCAACTCAATGTTTAATGGGTATTGTGAACAGCTGGGCCCCAACACCGATACCTGCGACACCTCAGCAACCGTCCTCTGTTAATTTCTAATTATTTATTTCATGAATCTGGGCGTCGCTGGCTAGGCCAGCATTTATTGCCTGTCCCTAATTGCCCTTGAGAAGGTGGTGGTGACCTGCCTTGTTGAACACTGCAGTTGATCTGCTGTGGTTGACCTCCAATGCCATTAGTAAGGGAATCTCAGGATTCTGATCCAGTGACAGTGAAGGAGCGGTGATATATTTCCAAGACATGGCTTGGAGGGGAACCTAAAGATGATGGTACTTCCATACATCTGCAGCCCTTGTCCTTCTAGATCGACTTGATCGTGTGTTGGGAAGATGGTCTCTGAGGATCTTTGATGAATCATTTCATTGCAGCATATAGATAGTAAAACACTGCTGCTGCTGAGCGTCGATTGTGGAGCCTTGTGGATATAGGGACAATCAAACTGGTGGCTAAGTCCTGGATGGCATAAAGCTTCTTGAGTGTTGTTGGGGCTGCACTCATCCAGGCAAAGTGGGAGTCTTCTATCAAACTTCTTACTTATTCATTGTAGATGAAGGACAGACGTTTGGAAATCAGGATGTGAGTTACTCGCCACAGTATTCCTAGCTCCTGACTTTCTCTTGTAGTTATTGTGTTTATGTGGTGACACCAGTGAGTTTCTGAGAAATGATTACCCGCCAGTACTTTGATTCTGGGGGATTCAGTGATAGTAACACCATTGAATGCCAAGGAGCAGGTTAGATTGTATTTTATTGGTGATGGTCATGGTCTAGCATTTGTGTGGCCTGAATATTACTTGCCGTTTGTCAGTCTGGAAACTGTCCAGATCTTGTCGTAATTGAACATGGACTACTTCAGTATCTGACGAGCCACAATTGTTGCAGAACATTGTACAATCATTAGAGAACATACTCACGTCTGACCTTAAAATGGAGGTAAAGTCATTGATGAAGCATCCCTGAAGAAGTTTTGGGCCACTGCTCGAGGGACTCCTGCAGACTTGGAGCTGAGTTGACTGACCTTTATCAACCATGACCATCTTCCTACGTGTCAGATACGATTCTAACCAGCGGGGAGTTTGCTTCTGATACCCATCGATTCCAGTTTTGTTAACGCCTCTTGATGTTACCCTTGGTAGAAGGCAGTCTTGACTTAAAGGGCTGTCACTATCACCCCACCTCTGTAATTAAGCTATTTTGTCCATGTTTGAACGACGGTAATGAGGGCAGGAGCTAAGTGGCCCTGCTAGCGCCGAAACTGGTCGTCATTGAGCAGGTTATTGCTGAGCAGGTGCTGCTTAAAAGCACTAAGACCTTCCACCACTTTACTGTTGATCGAGAATAGACTGATGAAGTGGTAATTGGCCAGATTGGATTTGTTTTGCTTTTTATATACAGGAGATACTTTGGTAATTTTCGACATAATCGGGGAAAGCCATTGTTGTAACTGTATTGAAACAGTTTGGCTAGGGGAGTGGCAAGTTCTGGAGCACAAGTATTCAGTACTCTTGCCAGAATGTTGTCAGATTATGGACCCTATGGAGGATTATGGACCCTATTGACTGATGACTGGTATCTGAATCGCTGAGGGCAACTGGAGGATCATCCACTCAGCATTTCTGACTGAAGATTGTTGCGAATGCATCACCTTATCTTGTACACTGAAGTGCTGGGCTCTTTCATCATGGAGGAAGGAGTTATTTGTGGAATCTCTTCCTCCAGTGAATTGTTTAATTGTCCCCAATGTTTCTCGAGTAGATGTGGGAGGACGGCAGAGCTTAGATCTGAAACGTTGCTGTGGGAACACTTAGCTCTGTCTATCACTTACTGCTTATGCTGTTTGGCGCACAAGTAGTCCTGTTTGGTGGCTTCACCAGGCTGACACCTCATTGTCAGGTATGCCCAGTGCTGCTCCTGCCATCCTGCACTCTCCATTGAACCAATGTTGATCCACTGGATTGATTGTAATTGTTGCGAGGGGGATATGCCAGGCCATGAGGTTATGCGGGAGTACAATTCCACTGCTATTGATGACCCACAACACCTTATGGACACCCAGATTTGAACTGTTGATCTGTTCGAAGTCTGCCCTATTAAGCACCGTGATAGGACCTGCCAAATTGGTGGAGGTATTCTCAATGTGCAGGTGTGACTTTGTCTCCACAATGACTATGCGGTGGCCACTCTTACCGATACTGTCATGGACAGATACTTCTGCAACTGGCACATTAGTAAGGCTGTGGTCAAGTATGTATTTTCCTCTTGTTGGTTCCTTCACCACCTGCCGCCAGTTATATCCTTAGGACCCGGCCAGCTCGATCAGTAATGCTGTAGCTGAGACACTGTTGGTGGTGAACATTGAAATACCCCACCCAGAGTACATCCTGCGTACGTGCTACACTCAGTGCTTCCTCCAAGTATTGGTCAGCATGGAGGAGTATTGACAATCTGTTGAGAGAGCCTGGTGCATGGTAATCAGCAGGAGGTTTCCTTTCACATGTGCAAACTAATGCCATGAGACTTCATGGGATACGGGGTCACTGTTGAGGACTCCAAGAGCATTTCCCTTCCAACTGTATCCCACTGTGCCGCCACTTCTGCTGTGTCCGTCCTGCTGATGAGACAGGAGATATCTGGGGAAGGTAATGGGGAGTCTCGGACATAGTCATACTCACCGAATCTTACATTTCAGAAAATGTCAGGCTATTACTTGTCGAGTCTGTTTATTTCGATTCACTGTTTCCTGCCAGCTGACCCATTCTAGAAACATGTCCATATATTAGCCCCAATCCACTCAGATTTGATTTTGCAAATTGGGCTTGGAGCTTTACCAACATTTTTCTAAAAATCAAAATGTTTTACATCCATTGCTTCTCTATCATTTGTCTCCCAGTTTGTTTCTCAAACATAATTCCCACTTCATAAATCTATGTTGGTGTTGTCTATGACTATTACTTTCAGCCACAATAATTTCTGCTAAACGATTTACTTGCTATGTTATTGTTCCATGTACTCTACCATTTTCCTACACCAGACTGGGTTTTCCTTGTATTGTTAGAAAGTTTTGTGAAGACAGAACTGAAGTAGTGGCTTCATAGTTCTGCCATTTCCCTGTTCCCCCTTCTCCATTCTCTGGTTTCAAACTGTAAGGAGACTGCACTTGTTTTCTCATATTTCTCACATTGACATAATTTAACAGGCTAATACAGTTCACTCTGATAACCCTTATGAATATAACTCTTCAGAAATCCATCAATTCCTGCCTGAAACTGCTCAATAATTGACCTTCCACACCATATACGCACAGGGGCATAGACTCTGTACCAACAGACATGCAGCAGGATCTATACCATTCCCACTTTCCTACAGCAGGCCCATAGCCTGGAATGTTATTACACTTCCAAGTGCTCGTCCAAGTACTTTTTAACGATTGTGAGGTGATCATTCCCCTCTCAGGAAGTAATCCCCAAACCCCAGACCTCGAGGTGAAAAAATGTTTAAATCATCTCTGAACCTCAAACTCTTCACTTTAGATTACATTACAGTGTGGAAACAGGCCCTTCGGCCCAAAAAGTCCACACCGACCCGCCGAAGCGCAACCCACCTATACCCCGAACCTAACACTACGGGCAATTTAGCATGACCAATTCACCTGACCTGCACATCTTTAGACTGTGGGAGGAAACCCACGCAGCCACGTGGAGAATGTGCAAACTCCACACAGTCAGTCAACTGAGGCGGGAATTGAAACCGGGTCTCTGGCGCTGTGAGGCAGCAGTGCTAACCACCGTGCCGCCCACATTTTAAAAGTGTGCTCCTTTGTACTTGACCCTCTCACTAAAAGGAATAGCTGCTGCCTATCCACCCTGTCCGTGTCGCTTATAAACTTATCCATCTGAATCACTGACTCCTCAGCTTTCGCTGCTCCAGAGTAAACAACCCGAGTTTATCCAGCCTCTCTCCATAACTGATATGATCCATTCCAGGGAACATCCTGGTGAATCACCTTTGCACCCTCTCCAGTACAATCACATCCTTCCAGGAATGTGGTTCCCGGAGCTACATACAGTACTCCATTTTTGCCGAACCAAAGCCCTGTATTGCTCTTATAATCTACACCCTGATTAGGAAACGCTACACCCAAGGTCCAATTCTTAACTAGTTCATTGACCTGTTCAGAAGAAAGTGAGGAATACAGATGCTGGAGATTAGAGCTTAAAGAATGTGTTGCTGGAAAAGCGCAGCAGGTCAGGAAGCATCAAAGGAGCAGGAGAATCAATGTGTCGGGCAAAAGCCTTCTTCAGGAATCTGCCTGAAACATTGATTTTCGTGTTTCTTTGATGCTGCCTGACCTGGTGCGCTTTTCCAGCAACACATTTTTAAACATTAACTTGTCCAGTCACATTCAGGGATGTGTGGAGAAGCACATTCTGAGGTTCCCATTGTGCTGCCATTCATTGAGTCCTCCCCTGCCTGGTTCCATCTCCCAAAGTGCATCACCTCATATTTATCAGGGTTACATTCCATCTGCCATTGATCTGCCCATCTGACCATCCCATCTGCATCTTCCTGTAAACTTAAGGCCTTCCCCTCACTGCTAACACTCAGCCAATCTTTATGTCAAACATACACTTACTTATCACACCTTCCCCACTCTCCACCTAGCACCCCTCCACATTCAGATCCATATTTTCTTATGAATAACACAAACAATAAGGGACACAGCACTGATCTCTGTGGTACACCAGGGGACACTGGTCTCCAGTCACACAAACAGCCTCCTCCCACTACCCTCTGTCTCCTGCTACTAAGACAATTTTCGTTGTAACTTGTCAAGTTATCCATCATATTGTGAGATTTTACTTTATTTTTCAATTTCCCAGGTGGAAATTTGTCAAAGGCCTTCCTACAAAACTAAATAATCTACCTCCTCAAACTAATTCAATCAAATCCATTGGATGTGACTTCCTCCTGATAACGTCATTATGATTATCCCTGATCAAACCTTGCAACTCTGATTGGAGTTCGATTTTCTCCCTCCCTGTTTTATCCAGTAGTTTCCTTAACTGTGATCTAATACTCACTCGTCTATAGTTCCCTGGTCTATGTCTCCCACCCTTACTGTGAAGTGGAATTGTATTATCAGTTGTCTAGTTTTCTGGTACCTGCCCTATGGTCAGAATCTAATTAACATATTCCGTCAGGGTCTTTCCTCCTTTGACCACAACAGCCACCTGTAATACAACTCATTCAGACATGGGGATTGGTCCAAATTTGGACCGAACAAAGCCTCAAATACCTACTCGTACTTTACATCAATCTGTTCAAGAGCTTCCCAGTCCATCGTTTTGAATTCTGTACCTGCATCCTCCTTCTCCCAAGTAAAATAGATGGGAAGGTCTCATGTAACAATCCATCAATGTTCTCCAGCTTGACACACAGATTGCCCCTTTGGTTTCTAATGGACACTAACTGTTTTCTGATTATTCTGTTCCACTTGTCCGTGTAGAATATCGTGGGATTCTCCCTTATCTCGCCTACTTGTACTTCTCCATGTCCCTCTGTTATTCAGTCCTTTCGATGTTTCTCAGAGTCACTACAATCAACTCCCATGTTTTGAAATTCGAGATTACAGGCTGAGGTTCCCAGTCAGACAATCTTGCCATTTTACGGATTAATCTGGATAATACCTTTTGCTGTTCCTCTGTGGTCAGTATGTTCTTTCGTAGATTGGGACTCCGAACGATGCACAATGTCTAAGTTTAGTCTCACCAACGCTCGATGCAACTGGTGCACGACATTCTCTATCTTCCAATTACATTCACATGACTGTAAACCTATTTTTACTTTCCCATTTGCATATCTTCTTCCCTATACCTCTTGCTTTAATTTTTATTGTTAACTTGCTGTGTGAGTTCTTCAAAAAAAGCTCAGGAATATCCAACTATACGATATACATTGGTTGTTCATTGCCTATGTCCAGAAGAATCATCTTCAAACCATTCCAAAAATATGTTTGCCACTTCTGGTTTTCCTTTCATCTTTATATTCTCACACTCCCCAGTTATGTTATTACCTTCTCAATATCTAGTAGCATGTTCTTTGTCATCGAGTGAAACAGATACCCGAATGTGGATGACAAGATAACTGGTCTGTAGTTCACCACTCTCCACCTTCAACCTTTCTTAAACTGTTGGATAATATTTATAACCTTTGCCTTATCCAGTTTGGCTAAATGGCTTTCGGGAATTGTCGGAAAATAACGTGAAAATCCTCGATGTAATCAACATGTCTATTGCTGCTTCCTCTGAAATTCTTTTATGATGTGCATCTAGTCTGTCAGATTTATAAATATTCAATCCAACTTTCTTTTCAAAGATAAGAATGATCTTAGACTTTCATTACACAAGTCCCATGGTCACTAGGTATTTGTGGGAGAATTTCTGGACATTCTTACATGAAGATAGACACAAAGAAACTGTTTCATTTCCCTGCAATTTATCTGTTCTCTGCAATAAATTATCCTGAACGCACACCAACTGTTCCACATTTGACCTTGTTTTTTATTTTTTTTCATACATTGATAGACGCGTTTTAGCAGTCTTTATATTTTTCTTTCGTTTGCACGCTTTTTCTCATTTAGATTTTCTTCTCAGTTTCTTGGTCATCCTTTGCTGTGTTCTACATTTCTCTGAATCCACTGGCTTACTGCAACACTTGGCATTTTTCTAAGCTACCTCCTTTTATCTAATAGGTAGAGGAAGGTGGGGTTGAAAGTGATAGTCGGAGAGGAGGGTGAACCAGATTGATAGGGAGGAAGGTGGACACATAGGAACGTTCAAAAGAGCGGTGCTAACTTGGAAGTTTGGAGGAGGATAAGGTGGGATTAGAGGAAATCGAGTAATCCACTATGAGCCCCTGCGTTTGGAAGGTCCCAAGACAGAAGATGAGGCTTTCTTCCTCCAGCCCTCTGGTGGCTTGGGTTTGGCGATAGAGCAGGCCCAGTGTCCTCATGTCCTTGGCAGAGTGGGAAGAGCATTTAAAGTGCTCAGCCAAAAGGCGATGGAGTTGTTCAGTGTGGCTGTCCCAGAGATGTTCTCCGAAATGATCCACAAGTTGACCTCCTGCCTCGCCAATGCAGAGATGACCACATTGGGTTTAATGATTGCAGCAGATGAGGCGTTCTGTCTCTCTTAATCACCTATCACTTTCAACCTCACCTCCATCTATCTATCACAATCTCAGCTACCTCCCCCGTCGCACCCCTTTCTGAGTTATCTCTCAGCCCCCTTCGCCCATATGCTTCTTTCCTAATGAAGGGCTTAAGCTCGAAACATCGATTTATCTATTCTTAGTATGCTGCCTGACTCTGCTTTTCCAGCACCACACTCTTCGACTCTGATCTCCAGCATCTGTAGCCCCCATTTTCTCTTCACACCTTGTTGGCTTGCATGACTCAGATTTATAACGGTTACTTCAAATAAAACAAAAAAAAAACGGCCGTGTACTCAAACAGCATAAAAGAAAACTAATACATTGTGGCCACTGTTCCAAAAAGGTCCTTTCCAGTTTCAATGAGCTCTTCTGATAACTCAACACCAATTCCTAAATAACCTGATCTCGAGCTCAGTGCTCGACATAATGTTAACGCAAACCATCTCACACGGGCTCATGAAATCCATTTTTCCCAGCATCAGCATTCAATTGGGTTAACACAGTTTAGATATAATGTAAACAGTACATTATTACTGCAGTAGCCACCAATGTGTATATTTCATTTCCTGTTTTATAACATGCCCAGCATTTGTATTGCAGCTTTCACTTTGATATATAACAGCTTTCACTTTGATATATAACTCCCATCAATGTTTGCTGCTCCTTGCTGTTTTTGCGCTCCACTTTACTAGATTAGATTAGATTACATTACATTACATTACAGTGTGGAAATAGGCTCTTCAGCCCAACAGGTCCACACTGCCCTGCCGAAGCGAAACCCACCCATACCCCTACATTTACCCCTTACCTAACACTACCGGCAGTTTAGTATGGCCAATTTACCTGGCCTGCACATCGTTGGACTGAGGGAGGAAACCGGAGCATCCGGAGGAAACCCACGCAGACACGGGGAGAATGTGTAAATTCCACACAGTCAATCGCCTGAGGCAAGAATTGAATCCGGGTCTTAGGGGCTGTAAGGCAGCAGTGCTAACCACTGTGCCACCGTGCCGCCCACAAGATACATTGGAATGTGAGCGACGTGGGCTCTGGGGAGATGAATGGTAGAGATCATCTCACCACATCATTTATGATCTTCTCAAACTTTAATTTCTCCTGATCTCCCATTTGGCTGGTGGAGTAGAGGAGGACAATGATCTTCCAACGAAGCTCTGTATTCCCCCAGAGGGCCGAGACAGCTCTGAGCTGGGTGGGAACCTTAAAGCAGGCTGGTAAAGTGTTGCTGCTGCTGTACAGGGTCTTAGTGAGATCACATCTGGACTAGTGTGTACAGATTTAATCTCTTCAATGAAAAAGGATATTTTAAATTGGACGCAGCTCAGAGATGGTTCCCTCAACTCATTCCTGCAATGACGGTGCTAACTTATAATGAAAGGATGATCAGGTTAACCCAGTAGCCATTGGAGTTTACAAGAATTGAAGATGAACTTATTTGAACATAGATGACAGAAGGATTCAACATGTGAAGTGAATTACACAGATTGTGTAGGAATCTATTCCGTTCTCCAGCATGTTACACAGGAACAACAGGAGGATATTCAGGCCTTCAAACCTGTTACACCAAAATAGAACGAGGCTATTCAGCCCCTGGAGCCTGATATACACTGACAGAAGGAGGCCAATCAGCCACTCGAGCCTATGCTGCACCAGTATCCTGTTAAACAGCAACAGGATCAGTCCATTCAGCCTCCTCATGTCTGTAACATAGGAACTGGAAGAGGTCACACATTGGCTGGAGATTGTTATACTTGGATAACAGGAGGCCATTCAGACCCACTGAGCCTATTGCAAGGGAATTGAATAAGGATGCAAACTACCTGAGGCTTATTTCATGAGAAAGGAAGAGGTAATTTAGACACGTGATTGTTGTATGGGAAGATGAGAAGACCAATCACTCCCTCGGTCCCATCTCCAGGATACATGAGGAGAACTTTCAGTATATGCACCTGTTATGGCGAAGTATGAGAAGACCAATCAGCCCCTCAAAATGTTACACAGCAGCAGGAAGATTCCATAATCTCCCAATCCTCTAATGCATCAACAGGAGGAGGTCATTCTAGCCTTGGAGATGGCAACATGAGAAAACCAGAAAGACGTCAGCCCATCGATATTGTACACGAGAAGGATGATGACTCCATTCAGTTGCACATGGATCTTACACAGCAATTGGAGCAGATCTCTTAAAGCCTTGTGCCCATTAAACAGGAATTCAAAGTAACCGTAAACGTTTTCGAAAGGGAAGAACTTGTAATAATGGCATACATTAGGGACTAAAGTGCAACAATAAACTATTGTAATTTAAGGTTATTTTTTAGAATCCATTGTTCTGGACATTTGCCAACTTAAACCACAATTCGTCAGAGTCAACATGGTTTTATGAAGGCTAAATCGTGTTTCAATTATTTGGTTGAGTTATTTGAATATGTTACAAACAAGGTGGATCGTGGGAATCCTGGAAATGGAACATATCTCGTCTTCCTGAAGGCATCGGATATGTCGCTTCTCCAAAGAGTAAGTGGTAAGATGAGACAACATGGGTCTAGGAGTAATTAGATCGCTTGGATAGAGGATTGGTTATCCAACAAAATGGAGTCAGATGGAATAAGTGTGCCATATTCTTCTGGCAAATGCAATTTGTGGGGTGCCATTGATTTCAGTCCTCATGCCTCAACCATTTGCGATCGATGTTATTACTGTATTCGGTTCATGGGAAAGAAAATACAATACCACATTTTCAGATGATACTAACATTGGTGGGAAATTACTTCGGAATAATGATGCAAGAGTTTTAAAAACTATATGGATAGGTTGGGTGAACGGGCCAACATTTGGCAAGGAAAATTAAAGTGAATAAATATGTGGTTATTCAAGTTGACGAGTGTGATAGAAAGACAAATTATTATCTAAATGGGGAGAAAATTCAAAGTGCTTAGGTGCAGAGGGTTCTGGTTGTCTGTTTGCAAATCATAGAAAACCTGTCTGCGTGTACTGCTCGTAATGAGAACTGCAAGCATAATTTCAGTGGTTATTTGTGAAAGGATAGAGTGGAAAGGTAGGGAGTGTTGGTGTAGCTAATCAAGGCATTAGTGAGGCTGCAACATGAGTACAGTTTGGGTGTTCTGCAGAATGAGCTATTTCCATTGAAGGCAATTCAGAAGAGCTTCATTAGATTGATTCCATATTTGAAGTGTTTATCTTATGAAGAGTAATTGAACAGATCTTCAAATGCTGAGTTTAGTGATGTCGCTGTGGTAAGCAAGAGATTAAATTACCAAGAGAAGATGGAAAGTCTGCAAATAGATTCAGAGGGGTAAAGTTAATAGATAATAGTTTGGCAGGTGGAATTTAACATGATATAACCTGTCACTTCATTTACAATAATAATGGAAAACAATATGTTAGTGAAATGGAGAGGGATTACGGGACTTAATGATACTGTGTACTGGGGAGGTTCACTCAGATCCGTTCAGACATGGGAGGTTTTGCTCCATCCCGGATCGTCTGCTCCCAGGCACTCCAAGTGACCCCATAGTTCTCCTTACACATGGAATACTTTGATGTGGTTGATTGATGGTGACGATGGTGTTTTGAAACGTGCATCAAGGGGACAGCCTTTATCCAAGATATATTCATTTCTTTCTACGTGGAGACCCGATGACGATGGGAATGGCTGACTGCTTCTGAATGAAGAGGCCATGACTGCTGCCAGGACGGTGGGTATTCACCAATATGATGCACTGTGATGGGTACACTGTAACATTAATAGAGAGCGAACACCTTCAGTTCCTCTACCTCTCCCCATTGACATGGATACCCTGCAGATGCCGTGTGCACCATCGGGAATTCCACTGTACTGAATACACCCGGCAGCTCCCTGCTGAGGGAGAAACAATCCATATACGTCATCCATCATATATATGGTCCTTCACCGACTGGTGACATTGATGTTGAGATACTGGGAAATGATGGATATGTCTCCTAGTCCTGCCTGGAAAGTTCTGGATCATAGATGCTGAATGAAACAGTGACCCTAACAGCCACTGACAGCATCCTCCTCCCCCTGGTGTGAAGCTGCAGATCGTGTTGAAGGAGGTGACACCGCTCTGTGACCAGCTCCTTGTTCAGTCAGGGCCCCTTACACTCTGCTCCTGAGTCAAGTGTAGCTTGGGAAGCTGTTCCTGGAAAACCCGATGTGGATACAGCAGATCCCTTTCACCACACACACTCACTCCGTGGTTTCAGAGCTTCCCCTCTCTGCAGCCTCTGCTCCATTCGTTGTTCATGTTGCAGGCTCAGATGCTGAAAATACAGTCCTCATGCTCCATCTCGAGTTGGGTAACCAAATCCTCAGATCTCCCTGAATGTCTTAGGCAGCTCAGTGCACAATCTCAAGCAAACGATCCCCAGCCACCAAACTAAATTTTTAATAACAGGCGTCAGTTAGAAACCCCTCGGCTACAAGTGTTGTGAACCGGACCAGATCCTCGCAAAATATTGTAAGAAGGCTGCTTAGACCCAAACCGTTCCTTATTTTGAATATAGATCCGAAGTGTGCTTGCCAGATATGTTGTGAATGGTCAAACTACTCGACATTAAGCAAAATATAATCTGCGAATACTGTAGTTAAAATACAATCAAAGGAAAGAAAAATTCGGGATGGCTTATATGTTCGAACACTTACGCAAACAATAGACACCATACTTTCTTGATTTACACTGCTTGGCACAAAGATATATTCAAATGTATTCAGATGCTTACAGCAGTTTTCCAATCCAGGAGGAAACAACATCAACAGAGATCTTAGGGAGAAAAGCAGCTAGGGATCATGTATTGTCACTTCCGACACTTCTGGGATGCCCAGCAGCTTCTTAATGCTACAGCACAAAACAAAGCGAGAAGACCTGGTCTGGGAGAGCTGGCCACTGCCGTTCCATGGTTATCAATGTTTTAATGAAACCTAAAGGCATTCTCATTTATTTACTTAAACTGTTTTCAGACAGTAGTTCTGCATCTTTGCCTTTAAAACCTCTCTTCAAAAAAATAACCCAAGAGAAAATCACCTTTTTACAGTTATAGTATACACACAACTCCAACATCAATAAAATGATCCATCACTATACAAAAATGGCTTCATTTTAGACCGCCTAATCTTCCACTATTAGTAGACTGGAATGAACATATATTACATTGAATCTGAGCATACAAATGTTCACAACTAGATTCGATTTCATTCATTTTACTCCTGACACAGAATGCCTTTGTCTTTCTTCATCCAAGTCTCCACAATGTGTCAAAACTTAGGTTTTCTCACCCTGTCAACTGTATAATTTCAAATCGAAAGGCAGCAATAATAAGCTCAATCGAAACAGACTCATATTATTCTCCCCAAACCTCTCCAAAAACTTTAAGGGGTCAAGATCAGTGAAAAAAAAATTGTCTCAGGTATGTTATTCACAATTTAAATGCTGAAATGTTGTAACGCCAACGTCAAGCTCAAGGCCTCCGTCCCAATTGTGGAATAAATCTGTTGGTGTTTCCACCGGACAGTCCAACGACACGTTACATAATGAATCACTTCTCATCTCTCCAATACTCCTTCTGAATGACATAATTCCTCATGTCTCAGCATAAAAGAATTATATACTTCTGTGCCTCTTAATGCTGTAACTTCTTTGCCGGCTTCTCCTGGCCTATGCCAATCAATCTTACTCTCACAGGGATATGGTTTAAGAAGATCTTGCACATTCTTCTCAATCCCTCACAGAAACCAAACTTGGATTTCTGAACTAAATCATCATCAGCTGCCATTTCAGCTTCTAATCTTGGCATTTTAACTCTCTGCTCTTCCACACGAGTTCTAACGACTGCAGGAAGTGAATTGTTGAGCTTCTCCAAAATAAGAATCTCTCTAAGAGTGTCATTGGTTTGCTCAGTTTTTAATACCCTTACCCACCTTTCAAAATTATTATTTTTTTATTCTTTCAAAGTTAATATGTGTTTAACCAGGGACGCTTTTTTAGATTCCTGAAACGCAACCTGTTGGCTTCTGGCACGAGCTCGCATGCACTTCAGATGGTTTTCTACATCTCCTCATACTCCTCAGATACCTCCTCCGATAGGGATACAAATACTTATCAGCTTTAAGAGGCACAGAAGCAATAATTCTTTTATGCTGAGACATGAGGAATTATGTCATTCAGAAGGAGTATTGGAGAGATGAGAAGTGATTCATTATGTAGTGTCACTGGGCACTACATTTGTTTAGCCACTTTCTCAAATGAAATTAAAAAGGCTCCCCCATCCTTCTCATCAAATTGAGATAATGCCTGGATGTATCTAAACATATCCCCATCAGGCCTTTGGTTACTATAGGGTTGCTCATCCTCACTCATCTCCTCATCCAGCCTACTGTCTACCTTCATTACCGCCTTCCATGTCCACTTTCCATTACTAACTTTTGAAGTTGAAACACTATGCTTTTCTTCTCTCTTTTTCTTTCTTTCTTCTTCATTTCCTTTTCTTTTATTTCTACTTTCCATCATAATTCAAACTGTTTCAATTCCTTCTCATCTTCAAGCTGCCTCATTTGAAATTGAATTCGAGCCATTTATAAAGAGTCTGATGCCGGTTCCACCAAATGTAATTGCTGAGCTACAGCTGTAATTATCTCTCATTTTCTCACTGACAATCGCAACCCCAACGCCAGCTTGTCTGTCAATTCCTCCAGCTTTGCGTTCATTATCTTTTGTAAAACTTTACTTCTTCCACACACAGAGAACTCTTAGTGACTAAAATAATCTTTATACCTAAAACACTGTTTAAACCAACGGAATTCAACATCTGGAACCAAAGACACTGACAATTACCATACGCGATCTTTGAACCGAATAGCCTCCTGGTGCGTACATTCCAGTGCCTGCATGAGCTTATTCTGGATGCTCTGATTTCCTCACACAACCCAAAGACGTGCATGTCAGCGGATTTGTCCATTCTTTCAGGGTTTGATGCTTTTCATAGTTTTCAGGGATGTGTGGGTTAGATGCCTTAGTGAGGGTAAATGTGAAATAATAGTGTAGAGGAATGGGTTTGGTTAGGTTACTCCTCGGAGTGTCAGATGTAGACTTGTGGGGTCAAATAACCTGTTTGCACGCTGTAGGGATTGTAATTCTAAACGCAATTACCGATTTAGAACCAGACAAATGATCCCAGTTTGCTATAGACCAACTAGACTGCATCAAACTATTTTAAGAAGGTAGCTTGGATGCCAACCTTTCCTTAATAACAAGATAGATGGGAATTGGATGTCCCAGATGTGATTCCACTCGTCAAACCACTCACCATTAGGCAAAACACACTGTACGTAAACACTTTAATGAAAATCCATACAAAATGAAGAGGAAATTAGAATAACTTAGCTATTGGAAACCTTAACTGAATGATGGACACAGAACCTGCTACAAATGAATTGTTCCAATATACTAACATCACCTAAACACACCCCTTGGCAAAATGAGCATTCAGACATACATTCTTGCATACAGTTCTCCAGTCCAGGAGAAAACTATATCAAGTGAGGTATGCAGATATTGGCCAGGGATGGGATGGAAACAGTGAAAGGAAGTAAAGTTTGTAACCAGAACAGTACAGAGTGTCCTCCATGTTGTTAACATTTAAATAACAAAGGCCATTATACAATAAGTTGTAGTTCTACGCTGGAGCTGAGTAGGTCAACATAGAGACCCATGAGTAACACTGCCAGAGCAGAGAGGGAGACAGTAATTGAACACGTTCATTGATGTAGTTAGTAGTGGTCTTTCGAGTGAATATCTGGATTGAGAGTTTCAGCAGGAAAATAATAGCGACAAGAAGTGTAGACTATATGATAGAACAGTAATACAGTCATAGCTGGTTTATAGAAAAAAAAATCTGGAGAGTGAAATTTACCAGGAACACCAACGATAGTCTGGAAGGGATAATAAATATATTGAATAATGAGAAGAGCGTAATAGATCCGCAATGATAATGGCCACCAACAAAATGCAGAAAGATACCAAACATAATCGGATAAACTTCTGTCTATTGTTGGACCATGCCAGTCCAATGATCCCAGATTCTGATCCATTTTTCGAACATTCCAGTCTAACGTTCTCAAATTCTGATCCATTGCTGAAACATTCCAGTTTAATGTTCTCAGATTCTGATCTCTCCTCCCCCTCTCTCTCTGTATCTGCTGCTCCCTGTCAGTGCTGTCGATGATGCTCCCGCTCATGTTATGGGATAACACATTGAACGGTGCCCATTTATCATTAAAACCCTCAACTGGGATAATTGAAATTTATGGAGATTGGCATGAATCACAGTCACTTAACAAACACTGGGAAACCGAGCAAAGGCTACGACAACGGATGAATAGGCACCACACTACAAAGAACAGACAGGAGGGTTCCCTCCCAGTTGGGGAACACTTCATTGGTCCAGGATCTTCAAGCTCGGACTTCCTGGTCACCATCCTCCAAGGCGGCCTTCAGGACAGGCAGCAGCGAAACGTGGCTGAGCAGAGGCTGGCAGCTAATTTTGGTACCCATAGGAAGGGCCTCAACCGGGATCTTGGGTTCATGTCACATTACAGGTGACCACCGTTGCACTATACACACACAGACACAGACACCACTACACGCACACATACACAGGCACTCCTATGCACAAACATACACACAGGCACACATATACAAAGACACGCACACAGACACTCCCACACACCCTACAGACACACACACTCACACAGGCATTCGCTCAGAGAGTTAGAGCACTCTACACTCATGCACACACATATGCACTCTCCCTTACAGACACTCACAGCCCCCACCCAGACATGCACACTGACTACCACACTCACATATATACCCCTCACAGACTTAAGACACTCTACACCACTACACACATATAAACTCCCTCTCACACTCACAACCCTCAATCCAGAAAAACACCCATGCACAAACACACAAACAGACGACCTTTTTTGCACACATATGTTTTGTAGGGTGTATTTGTACATGCCGAGTTACATTGTAGTTTGCTCAAAAATTGCATGAAGTCATGTAAAACTCTGAGTTCAAAAACTGCATGATTTCATTTAAACTCTATATTCTCACTTTTCAAATTAGAATCAATCTAAACATCATCGCACAGACAAGAGAACACAGGGGGTTAACACCTTCAATATATTGTCTAGGTAACAGTCAATACTACAGTTAACCTGAGAATGCAACTTTTTTTTTATAAAGGGTATTGTGATTTACGCAAAAAAATAAGTGAAACTATCATGGTATTCGAACAGTCGAAAGACTGAACAGACAATCAAGGTATTTTTCAATGTATAATTTCAGTTACATTACACTGTAAATTTTTGCTATAAATTCTGTGCCTTAGAATTGTACCCTCCACTATCACCTGATGAAGGAGCGCCGCTCCGAAAGCTCGTGTACTTCCAATTAAACCTGCTGGACTATAACCTGGTGCTGTGTGCTTTTTAATTTTGTACACCCCCAGTCCAACACCGGCATCTCCAAATCATGACTGAACAAACAGTCTCAATTAACCAGTTCCACAAATCACTTTTCATATCAGTATAAAAGGGAACATTTACTGGGTGTGGATGGAATGGGTGAGGGTTGCTGAGGGATAGACCATAAATCTTTAAAATCTTTTTGTACTTTGTATATGACAGTATTAACAGAACACTGCAGTTGTCTATATATGTTCCACTCTGTTTATGAAAGGAGGCAGTTATAAAATGACAGATCTGTTGCATAAAAAAAATCGAGTGGGCAAGTTTCAAGATACCTTAACACAAAAGTATTGACCAGTGTGAGGCTCCTCCTGGTTTAAGTGCCCTAATATCAAATCCTTTCATAACCTTGAGACAGAGCATTGAGATTGCTGCTCAGCAACAGGCCGAAGTAATTCTGTCCCTATGGGCCTCTTACAGAGGGTTAAGAGAAAGCCATTTAGCCCATATCCGGCTGGTTCTACTTGAAAAGGTGTAAATCTAGAATATTGGTACATTTTACCAACAGAATCATTCAACACAAAGAGATGTGTCGCTGCAGCTGTATGAGGTGTTACTGAGAGGGTACCTGGAGTACATTGTGTTGGTTGTGTTTCTGTAACTGAGAAGGGATGGACCTCCATCAGATACAGTTTAACGGCTGCTCCTAATCCACGGGTTGCTGTGACATTTAATGTCTCTGGTCTGTTACATAGGAACAGGAGGAATCCATTCGCCTTTCCAGTCTATTACAGAGGGCCACGGGGGGACATTCAGCCTCTCGAGCCTGTTAGGAAGGGGCAGGAAGTATTTATTTAACTTTCAAGCCTGTTACGTAAAATATTAATTTTAAATTAGTTTTGGAATAGGAAAGACCTGTTGTAAACATTAAAGTTCTAACTTTGAATAAGGCCAATTTTGAAAGTGTTAGGCGAGCCCTGTGACAGGCTGACTGGAATACCCTATTCACAGGTAATGGGATGGTTGGAAAATGCAAGGCCATCAAAACTTGGTTTCAGAGAGTCCAGAGCCAACGTGTTCCTATTAGTGAGAGGGCAAGGCTGGTGGGTGCAGAGAGTGCTGAATGGCAAGATATATTGATGCTCTGGTCAAGGTAAGGAAGGAGGCATATGTCAGGTTAATAGAGCTGAGATCAAGTGAATCCTGAGAGGAGTATAAGGGCAGTACGTGTATAGACAACGGGGAAATCAAGCCAGAGAAATGTGGACGTGAGATTGCTTTAGAAATAGGGTTAATGAGGCATTGAAGAAATTCTACAAATCCTTTAATGGCAAAAGATTAACTCGGAAGAGAATAGTGAACCTTAAAGATCAGCAAGGCTACCAATGCGTGGAACCGCAGTAGATGGGTGGGATACGAAACAAGTATTTTTTTCTCAGTATTTAATATCGAGGAGTTACAAGAGCGAGAGAATGAAAAAATATGCAGTGATATCTTGAAAGGTGTTTATATTACAAGGAGATGTTGGACATTTTAAAACACATAAAGGTGAACAAATCTCCGGGACCTGATAGTTGTATCCCAAACGTTTGTGGGAAGCTAGGAAAGAGATTGCCCAGCATTCTGCTGATATATTTGTAACATTTATTTCCACAGGTGAGGTGTCAACAGACTGGAGGACTGGAGTAATGTTGTGTCATTACTTAAAAAGTAAGGAAAAAGTAGGTAACTATAGATCGCTGAGCCTGACGTCAATGGTGACTAAATTGTTGGAGGGGATTTTGAGGGAAAGGATGTATATGCATTTGGAAAAATAAGGACTGAAGAGGACTTTGTACATTGGAGATCACGTCTCACTGACTCGGTAGAATCTTTTGAGGAAGTGATGAAGATGATTGATGAAGGCAGGACCGTGGATGTTGTCTTCATGGAATTCAGTAAGAAAACAAAACTGTTCTAGGTAGCGTGGTTAACAAGGTTAGCCTGGGATCCAGGGAGGGCTCCCCATTTAGATCCAATTTTTTCTTGAATATTGGAGTCAGGGCGTGACAGTGGATATTTGTTCATTAAACTTGGAGACCTGTGACCAGTGGCGTGCTGCAAATATCAATAGTGGGTCCACTGACTTTTGCCACTTATACAAATCATTTGCGTTTGAGTATATGAAGTATGGTCAGTAAGTTTGATGATAATTCCACATTTGTTGCTGTAGTCGACAAATGATCTCTCAGACTATAATGGGACTTTATTTGGGTGAACCGAGGAGTGGCAGATGGGGTTTATTTTAGATAAACGTAAGATGTTGCATTTTAGCAAGATAAATTAAGGCAAGACATATAGGTAGGGTCCTGTCAAAAGCTGCCAATCAAGGAGAACTCCATAGAAATGATGGAATGGCTACAGTGAGGAAACAGCCTATTCAGCCCATCAATGCAACACCGAACCTCGAAACAGTATCCCATTGGATGAACCCCGACCCTATCACTCTGAGCCTGCATTTCCCATGGCTAATCCTACACATCCCTGGGTACTTTAGCGTGGCCAATCTACCCTTATCTGTATATGGTTATGCTGCCGGAGGAAAACATAACATCCGGAGGAAACTCATGCAGACACGGGGAGAATGTGCAAACTCCACACAGGCCGTCAATTAAGGATGGAGTTAAACCCAGCTCGCTGCGCTCTGAAGCAGCAATGCTAGTCACTGAGCTACTGTGTCACCTTGTGGCGAATGTTCTCCGTTGCTTGAAAGTGTCATCACAGGTAGACAGCGCAGTAAAGAAGGCACTTGGTGATCTTCCCTTTATTGGTGCGGGCTTTGTGTCTAAACATTTTCATGACATGTTGCACCTGTCCAAGGACATTGGTTTGGCCACTTTTGTAATACTACCTTTAATCCTGGTCTCCCTGCTGTCGGAAAGATGTTGTCAAACTTGAAAGGGGGCAGAAGAGATTTAAAAGAATGTTGCAGGTGTTGGAGGGTTAGAGTTACAGGGTGAGTTTGAATAGGCTGGGACTTTTTTCAAGGTTGAGGGGTGACCTTAAAGTGGTTTATAAAATCAGGAGGGGCACAGATAAGGCAAACAGTCAACGTCTTTTCACAGGATAGGTGAGTCCATAATTAGAAGACAAAGGTTTAAGGTGAGAGGAGAAAGATTTAAAAAGGTACATGAGGGACAACATTTTCACACAGAGACTGCTGTATGTATGGATTGAACAGCCAAAAGAGGTGGTGGAGGCAGGTACAGTTACACCATTTAAAATGCAGTTGGACGGATACATGCATTGGAAGTGTTTAGAGGGAGATGGGCCAAGTGCTGTCAAGGGGGAAGAGAATTATTTAGGATATTTGGTCGGTGTTGACGATCAGACCGAAAGGTCTTTTTCTGTGCTGTACATGTCGAGACTATTTTGCCTCTTGTGTCTATAACACAGGAACAGGAGGGGGCTATTCAGCTTCTGAATTCTGTCAGTCAGCTTGTATGCTCAATTGCTGAGAGTAAAATAGAAAAATACATCATTCAGATTTTGACAGTGTTTTACAGAAACAGGAGAAAGGCTTTTAGTCAAGGGAAGCCATTCGGCCCTCAGCTCCATTCCCCAGGAGCATCATGTCAGCACACAGCTATTGGAGCCTGTCAGTCAGTAGCAGGAGGAGGACGTCTACTTTCGCAAACCTTGGATCAGGAGGCAGTCACTCAGCTGCCCAAGGTTGGGAACAGGAACAAGAGGCAGTCATTCAACTACTTGACACTGGGAAACAGAGACTGGAGGGAGTCCCTCAGAGCTCGAAACTGGGACACAGGGAAATCTGGAGGTTAGTGAGGCCCCAGCGGACTGTTATGCAAGGACAGCAGGACGTGACTCACTCCCCACCAGTATGGGACACTGGGAGAGAAGGGGAGTTTGCTTGGACAAACAGAAATATATGAATAAGTTGCATTCGTGGTCCACACAATCCTGCCCCAGCATTCACTGAGACCACGGCTGATCTGATTATGATTCCCCCATTCCATTTTACGGATACTCCCCTCTCTGCAGCCTGTGCTCCATTTGCTGGTCATGTTGCAGACTCAGCTGACGTAAAAACACTCCACATGACTCATTTAGAAGGATGGGTCTAATAGGATAATATTTGAAGGTCCAATCACAAGAATGAAAACACAAAATCAAGGGATTGTCAGATGTTTAGTACTCTCACATTCGCAATCCAACTCGCATAGCCATCCATTACATATTCAGGATGGAGCACTGTGTAAATCTGGCTAGTGCACTGCTGTATGCAACCCAGCTATGTCCACAGTGAAACCCTATGCAGCCCACACTAATGCTTGATCTATAATTCTGGACTAAATGTTCAGTGTGGGGAGATTTGCAGTCCGCACTGTTCATTCATATATAAACCCAGACTGTTGCATTGTTCGGTAACACTGTATTAGATCACTGCCCAGTGTGGAGAAACAAGTAACCAATGCTGAAAGTATCAGGATGTGCAGCTACAATCCATTTGCAGCTCTATATCTCCTCTGTTTCTTGACAAGGGATGCTATGAATGTGAAATTCACTGCAAGGAAGAGATGTAAATAGAAACAATTTAAATACAAATAGTTCTGATTAAGGCGAATATCACTCTAGTATTTAAAGATGAAATAACTGAGATAATATCCAATAAGGTTTTGTGAACGGTGCAAAGAATTAAGAGGGGGATGGTGATGTTATCGTGGTTGCACTATAGGCCTCCAAATAATCAATGGGAATGAGAGGAACAAATATGCAGGGAGACTTGCGAGACTTGCAGGAGC
Source organism: Chiloscyllium plagiosum (assembly GCF_037043375.1). Classification (NCBI taxonomy): domain Eukaryota; kingdom Metazoa; phylum Chordata; class Chondrichthyes; order Orectolobiformes; family Hemiscylliidae; genus Chiloscyllium; species Chiloscyllium plagiosum. Next base: position 90,209,981 of record NW_028270180.1, on the reverse strand, counting down.
AATAGGGTTGTCATTTTCGGTGTTTTTAATTTTCTTCACATAGACTGGGACTTCCAGATGGTTATGACTTTTTTATGGAAAGTAATTTGTTAAGTGTGTTCAGGAAAGTTTCCACAAGCAATATATCGAGGCTTCTACTGGGGAAGGGACAAACTCGACTTACTTTTGGGAAATAGGGTAGGATAGGTGACGGAAGTAAAGTGGGGGAAAATTTTGTGAAAAGTGACTAGAGCTGAATTAATTTTAAAATAGGTATGGTAGGGACAAGATTGTTCCACAGATTCAAGTTCTAAGTTGAGGCAAGGCATTGTTTGTTGGAATTAGACAGGGGATTGCAGGGGATGATTGGAGTAGTTTGGTTCCAGGTAAAAGGATCTCGGGCAAGTGGGAGAGCTTCAAAAGTGAGATAGCTCGAGTTGAAGGTGTATATGTTCCTGTGAGGGTGAAGGGAAAGTGAGGCTGGAAGAGATAACCCTGGATGCCAAGAGATCTTGAATCTCTGACCACCAAAAAAAGAGGCGTGGCTCACGTACAGGCAGCTGGGACCAAGGGAATCCCTGGAGTAACACAAGGGATACAGGAGTTTAGTGAAGAAGGAAATCAGTAAGGCGAAAAGGGGGTGTGAGATAGCCTTGGCTGAGCAGATTAATGTGAATCCAAATTCTGTATAGTAAAGAAAAAGAACAACTAGAGAGAGAATAGGAGTTCTTTCAATCCAAAATGGGCACTCATGTGTAAAACCTCGAGATATGCTTGAGTTCCTCAATTCACCTTCGGTGTTTATCTAAAGAAAGACATGAAGACCTGTGACCTTTGGAAGGTTAAATGTCATATCTTGGTACAGTCCATATCACATTAGAGGTGCTGATGGACATATTAGAAATCAACAAGTCAGATAAATCTCTTGGTCCTGACCAGATATATCCAAGAGCACTGCAAGAGGCGAGATAATACAGTTAAGGGGCCAAGGACACGAAGGACTGGGCGGTAACATATGTGCCCTTACTCAAGAAGGCGGCAAAGAAATGCCTGGGACATGTAGACCAGTAGGCTTCACATCTGTTTTTGGTAAACCGCTTGAGAAGGTTCTGAGATAAAAGATATGTGTGCATTTGGAAAGACAGAGTTTGACTTGGAGCAGTCAGCACAGCTTTGTGCATGGCAGATCATGCCTAACAAATTTTGTTCGAGTTTTTGAGGAAGTGACCAGGAAGGTTGACAAGGGCAGGGTGGTGGACATAGTCTATATAGATTTCAGTAAGGCCTTTGATAAGGTTCCACATGGGAGGCAACTCTGGAAGCTTAGATTGCATGTATTCTAATGTAAACTGGCAAATTGCGACACCATTGATTTGATGTTATGAAGCAAATGGCTATGGTGAATGTATGCTTGTCGGACTGGAGGCCTATGATTAGTGGAGTGCCTCAGAGGTCGGTCCTGAGCCCATTGCTGTTTGTTATCTTTATCAATGATTTGGACCAGAGTGCACAACGCAAGGTTAGTAAGTTTGCAGATGATTCTAAATTAGGAGGCTTAATTTACAGTGAGGAACATTATCAGAAATTGCAGCAGTACGTTGATTAGCTGGGGAAGTGGGCTGAGAAATAAGAAATGGAGTTTAATATAGGTAAGTGTGACGTCTTGCATTTTGGAAAGTCAAATCCAGGTAGGAGTTTAATGATAAATGAGAGGGTCTTAAGGAGTGTAGTGGAACAAAAGAACGTTGGAGACCAGGTGCACGGTTGTCTGAAATTTGAGTCACAGATACACAGGACAGTGAAAAAGCCTGTTGGCACATTGGCCTACATCGGCACATTGAGTTTAGAAGTTGGGACGTTATATTGCAGTTGTACAGAATGTTGTTATGGCTGATGTTGGAGTATTGTGTCAATTCTGTTCACCTTGCTCTGGAAAGGATATTATTGAACGAGAAAGAGGGTAGAAGAAATTTACAATGATGTTTCCTGGCTAAAGGCGCTAAGTTATAGGCAGAAGTTGGACAGGTTAGAACTTATTTCTTTACAGCGCAGGAACTGAGGGTGATACGCATATGGACTGAGCTGCCAGTGGAAATGATTGAAGTGGGTACAATAACAACATTGAAAAGGCATTTGGACACATACACAGATACGTAAGGATTAGAGGTATACAGAGCAAGGACAGCGGAATGGGGTGAGTGTGGATGGACATTTTGGTTGGCATGGACCAGCTGGGCCAAATGGAGAGTCATACTGGACGTCTCTCATGCAGTATGACTGTACATGAGTGTGTTTTGGAGTGGAGGCAGAGTGGGGGAGACTGAGAAAGATATGTTCACAAGTTTCAGAATGCTGAAATGAAGATTTTTCGATAGTATCATGCAACACGGGTCAGTATTACGAAGAAGTATGAGTGAAAGGGATATTGCTGTAGTTCAGGCGATGGAGAGTTTTGGATGAGCATTTGTTCTGTCGCTTTGTAACTGGGAGTGAGGATAGCAGAGTCTTCGCCTTACTGGGCTGAATCTAACAAAAAACCTGTCGCAGTGACATTTTCATTGAGTGTGACAGAGGGGTGGTCTGCATGAGACAGAGCTAGTTTCCTGGTGCTATCTTCCAAAATTCATCTCATTAACTACCCACCCCACTCAATGGTGTCCCTCTCATACAATGCCAGACCGATTCTCCCAACCATCACGACTGGAGTTACTCACCATCGCCTGGAGCCCCTGGATATTCCTTTATCCCTGACACTGGGGTCTTCTTTAAAACGCCAATGGTCACAAGGTTTAGCTTTCTCAGTTTGGAACTGCCCTGCACAGTTTGCCATGAGCATGCCAGATAAGGGACAATTACACCACGGTTTCTTTACAGGGGCACGGAGGTCCTGGTGGACGAGCTAGTACAGAGGGGAACCAATCTCTTCCCAGAGGGATCACACCACCAGCCCACCGAGCCTGGTCTGAGCTCACCACCCACCTCAGCGCAGTATCTGTGGCCTGAAGAAATGTCCAGAAAAACAGGACAAGCATCAATAATCTTCCCCACTCTGTCATGTTAAGGGTCACCGTATTCTCTCTGCTCCCTCATACTCACTGTGCATCTGTTATAGCACGAACCCACAAACAAGGCTCATGCTCCACCAATCTCACTACTGCATGTAGCACCTTCCCTCTATTTCTCTCTTGCATTTCTAATGCCCCCCACACAGTTATAGAGCATTCTGGAGAATGCCAATTATGGAATGTTTCAGATAACGTTCCAACTTATTCCCAGTTTCAGTAAAGCGGCAGTGCCCCAGTCTGTAACATGTAAGAGGATGGAGTAGAGATGTACGTTTTTCAAATGACACACAGTTAAAATCTATGATGAGGCCATTCGGTTACTTTAAACATGCTCCAACATTCAATGCGTTTGGGGGTGATGTGATGGTTTTCTCAGCTCCATGTTACAGGAACTTTCAGTCATTCAACCCCAAGCTTCCTGTTAGCAAGCAGATGATTCTCAGAAGCCTTTTACTCCGTGTTTCTTCTAGCATGTGTTCCGAAGGCATTTTCCCAAGGGGACAGACTGTCCTAACAATATATTTCATCTGCTTTATAAATTCTTACAATAGTCAGGATGCTTTCCACAGACCAATCAAAAACATGCACTTATTTTATGGTTATCGATATCCAATCACAATTAGTCATTATGGTTATTTCACTTGTCTCACCTTATTGTCTTCAGCCAAAGACAGCTTCCAAACACTTTTCTCTAGTAAAGTACAATTTCTAGCAGAGAACGTTTTTATCCTCAACCGTTATCATGACCGTTATCTCAAATATACTTTTTGTCTTGTCATGAAAGTTTCTCCTGCTCTTTGTCTGTGACTGATTCTGCGTGTGACAGTTACACAGTCTCCCACACAGTTGGCTGGATAGTTGGTTTGTGATGTAGAGGGAGGCCACCAGCGCAGGTTCAATTCCCCACACTAACTGAGGTTACTATGAAGGGGATGCTCTCTCAACCTCACCCCATAATCTGAGGTGTGGTGACATTCAGCGTAAACCACCATGAGTGGTCTATGTAATGAGAGTTCTTTGGGACTCTATTCTATCAAAGTTACCATTTTAATTTTTTTATTGTTTTAACTGAAAAACAGATCCTTATTATTAAATTAAACCAATAACAAAACAACCCAAATAACTGAACAAAATTACACCCATGTGCATGCACATACAAAACAAGTTAAAGTCTCTTAACGGACAGAAGAAAAAACAAAAACAAACAATAAATAGTAAATAAATAATACGGCTCAGACTAACAAAACGATAGCTCTTGTTCTTCGAGAGCATTAACTGATACACATTCATATGTTCACAATTCTTCATATTGAATTCATTAGACAATATCGTCATGGCTATATAAAATCCCTTTTTTCGACTGGCAGATCAGGCTGTATCGCGATAATACAAAAAGGGTTGCCATATCTTCTCTAAATCTCCGCTTTTTGGTGCACCATACTGGTGAGAAAGTCCAAAGAGATAATCGCCATGACGATCTTACGACGACCCAACAGACCCGGGGGGGTTTCAGAAATCCAACACAACAGAATATCTTTCCTGGCACAGCAAGTAATAGGAGAGGTAGTAAACGAGTATTTATGCATCAATATTTACTGGAGAAAAGGATATGAAAGATGTATACATGTCGGGAAACAGATGGTGACACCTTGCAAAATGTCCATATTACAAAGGAGGAAGTGCTGGATGTCTTAAAACGGGTAAAGATGGATAAATCCCCATTACCTGATCAGGTGTACCCTAGAACTCTGTGGGAAGCTAGAGAAGTGATTGCTGGGCCTCATGTTGAGATATTTGTTATATGGATAGTCACTGGTGAGGTGCTGGAAGACTGGAGGTTGGCTAACGTAGTGCCACTGTTTAACAAGGGTGGTAAGGACAAGCCAGGGAACTATAGACCAGTGAGCCTGACTTTGGTGGTGGGCAAGTTGTTGGAGGGAATCCTGAGGGACAGGATGTGCATGCATTTGGAAAGGCAAGGACTGATTAGGGATAGTCAACATGGCTTTGTTGATTGAGTTTTTTGAGGAAGTAACAAAGAGGATTGATGAGGGCAGAGGGGTAAATGTTATCTATGTGGACTTCTGTAAATGTTTCGACAAGGTTCCCAATGGGAGACTGATTAGCAAGGATAGATCTCATGTAATACAGGAAGAACTAGATATTTGGATACAGAACTGGCTCAAAGGTAGAAGACAGATGGTGATGGTGGAGGGTTGTTTTTCAGACTGGAGGCCTGTGACCAGTGGAATGCCACAAGGATCGGTGTTGGATTCACTACTTTTTTGTCATTGACATGAATGATTTGGATGCGACCATAAGAGGTACAGTTAGTAAATTTGCAGATGACACCAAAATTGGAGGTACAGTGGACAGTGAAATGGGTTACCTCAGATTGCACAGGATCTGGACCAGATAGGCCAATGGGCTGAGAAGTGGCAGATGGAGTTTAATTGAGATAAATGCGAGGTGCTGCATTTTCGGAAAGCAAATTTAGCAGGACGTATACACTTAATGGTCAGGTCCCAGGGAATGTTGCTGAACAAAGAGACCTTGGATTGCAGGTTCATAGCTCCTTGAAAGTGGATTCGCAGGTAGATAGTTTAGTGAAGATGGAGTTTGGTATGCTTACCTTTTTGGTCAGAGTACTGAGTGCAGGATTTGAAAGATCATGTTGCAGCTGGACAGGATATTGGTTAGGCCACAGTTAGAATATTGCGTGCAATTCTGCTCTCCTTCCTATCGGAAAGATGTTGTGAAACTTGAAAGGGTTCAGAAAAGACTTACAAGGACGTTGCCAGGGTTAGAGGATTTGAGCTATAGAGAGAGGCTGAATAGGCTGGGGCTGTTTTCGCTGGAGCATCTGATGCTGAGGGGTGACATTATAGAGGTTTTAAAAATTATAAGGGCCATGAATAGGGTACATAGGTAAAGACTTTTTCTTGGGGTCAGGAAATCCAGAAGTGGAGGGTATAGTTTTAGGGTGAGAGGGGAAAGATACAAAAGATACCTGCGGGGCAACTATTTCACACAGAGGATGGTACGTGTATGGAATGAGCTGCCAGCTGAAGTGGTGGAGGCTGGTGCATGTAGAACACTTAAGAGGCATTTGGATGAGTATATGAATAGTCGGGGTTTGGAGTGTTATGGGCCGGGTGCAGGAAGGTGGGACTAGATTGGTTTGGGATATGTGGTCAGCATGGATGGGTTGGATTGAAGGGTGTGTTTCCATGCTGTACATTTCTATGACTCTATTACTTGTATTAATCTCTGTTTTGGGTGCACCATACTGGTGACAAGGTCCAAATGGATATTCTCCATGATGCGCTTACAAAGACCCAACAGGCCCTCGTAGTTTCAGACATCCAACACAACAGAATATTTTTTTCCTAGCACAGAAAGTAAGGATGTAATTTTTTTCCCATGTGCATCTGCGTAATATACTCTGGGCAGGCCCAGGAAAAGAGAAACCGTGTCCACCTCCAATTCGGTACCCAAGACCCACTCTAGCACACCTAACACAGTGATCCAATATATACGAAGCCTTCAGCAGGACCACGTGCAATGCGTAAGAGTGCCTCTAGTCATTCTGCATTTGCGACATGCTGAAGATAATCCCACAATGAGTTTTGTGAGAAAATCCGATGACAGAATAATTTTCAACTGCATGCAATGGGTCCCCTATTACAGATCAAAATCCTTCGAGCATTTAACAAACATCCTCGCATGTCTCCAATGAGATCTATACCCTCCAACTCTCTCGCCCAGATGGCACGAAGCTTTACAGTCTTGTCTGAGGGGACACTCTGCAACAAATGATAAAGGGTACTAACAAAGAGTGTATCCTTAGCAATATGCACCCACTTCTCTGTATTGGATCTGGATGAATCTGTTAAAAGTGTGTGTTTTTAAAATCAAATCTCTAATCTGGAAAAAAAACATAAGAAGTCCCTACCAGTTAATCCATATTTACGAGTTAGTTGATCAAATGGTATCATTGTTTCTCCCTCACATTACACGTGGTGGCTCATTGGTTTGCACTGCTGACTCACCGCACCAGGATCACGGATTTGGATCCAGTCTTGGGCGACTGGCTGTGTGGAGTTCGTATTTTCTCAACTGTGTCTGCGTAGGTTTCCTCGCACAATCACAAAGATGTGCAGGTTAGATGAATCGGCAATTGATAAATCGCTCATAGTGTTCCAGGATCTGTAATTTCAGACATCAGTCAGGATAAATATAGGATGGTAGGGGAATGGGTTTGGTGGATTACTCTTCAGAGTTCCAAGGGCTTGTATCCACACTATAGGGATTCTACCAATTCTAAATGACCCAAGCAAGGTACCCCCTCGCTGGCCAGTTTAAACCTGGAATCCATTTTCCCCGGTTGACAACCTCGTATACCAATTTAAGGGGTAAGAAATGTGGTTTTGGCTGTATTGCCCTCGATCTGACGCATTGTCCTTAAAGTTTTAACAGTATTGATAATCATTATTTTTTTACAACCCTCCACAAATGTTATCATTTTATCTAAGCACAGCAGACTAAGAAGGGTTCACTTTGTCTGAGAGGGCTCAATGTCGAGCCGTATTGACGTCGAGTCCTCAGCGTCCCAGGCACTATCACAAGATGATAAAAGAGCTTAATTGATAGCTTTTAATCTGGGAAATCAACTCCCCACAATCTGTGGAGCAGTTGCAATTTTGTTAGCTTGATAAAGAATCGCTTATGGTACCAAATATAAAAGCTGAACGAGCCATTATGTTTCTAAAATATCTGTCTGGGAAACATCAAAGAAAGCATTCACACGGGTGGTAGGAAATGAGGAAGGACATTCATTTAATAACAGCTATCCGACCTCGACAGGAGATTGGAAATGCCTCCCAACTTGGTTAAATAAATTGTCACAGTTCATGTTAAAAATGATCAAAGACAGATATAATGAAGATACTGAAACAGGGAAACAACCCCAGTGACCATTTAAAAGGAAATCAAGATTTGCCCTCAGTATCAGTTATTTCCCTAAGAACTTCCATAGGCATGGCCTCCAACTTTGTAAAATTAATCTTATCGTCCAGAAAGGCAACAAGTGAATTAACGCATTACAAAGCATGAACTACCGAAATTACGGGATTTGACAAAAAACATAAGACAATCATCTGCATACAATGTAATTGTGAGAAACAAAGCTCACTCAGTTCAATAATTTCAGTCCGAGACAAGATCTGATTCAGTAGTGTCATTTATTTCACCCTTGCAAGAGGGTGCGATGTCCAATGTCTACAAGGCAGTGACACACACACACACACTGAATTAAATGAATACACGATATTTATGTAATTCGGTTCCTTTTTCATCCCATTTCTCCTCCCCGTTAACATCTTCCATTTCTCTAAGACCGGCACCCATTACTCCCGTTTATCTTTTGCCTTATCGTGCCTTGTCTGTACCAAAATGCTTATTTCTGGCCGCAGAAGGCGGTTTGACCACATCCCGCTGTGGCCCATTGTTAGGTATATCCTTTCTTCACCATTATCTACTCCCTCCATATGTGCTTTCCCCAACCATACTGATTCTTATGACCTTTTAACTGGGGTTTGCTCCTGTGTTTCTGTAAAAGTGGGAAACAAAAGCTTATAACTACTGCTTGTGCAAGTAGCAAACCTACATTCTCACAGCACCTTATCTATTTGTCTGTACCATCTACCATTGTTTTGCAGTCACGATTCATTCTTGCATACAATTTTAGCTAATACAAAAACAATTATGCATTTCCTCCACATAGTTTGCATTGTAGTTGCCTCAGCTCTTGACTGAAACAATTACACACTGGTGTGAGTTCATTTACCTTGCATAAGTAATTATAATTGCAGAAATAACACTACTTTACCTATATCCCCAAAGTAATCTTACATGACTTTTGTCCTAATTCTGGCGCAGATATGTTGACATCCTTACGGATGGCGGCCAGTGGCTCAATCACTTTCGTAAACTACAATGATGAAAGATATCAACCTTGTCGGTTGCCTGGAGAAATATTAATATTACTGGTTGGCCACACCATTAGTGAGAACTGCAGCCAGAGAATCGCGGTAAAGGACCCTCACCCACTTGATAAAACCGTTCCGTAGACCAAACCGTTCTAATGTCAAGAAGAACAGATCCGACCACTCAACCAAATCAAATGCCTTCTCTCATCTAAAGAGATCAATAATCCCTGGACAGATTGTTTTTGACACTCTTGGATTATATTGATTAAATTCTTAACATTGTAAGAAGATCTGCGGCCCTTTATATAACCTGTTGGTCCTCTTTGGCAACGGAAGGCAGCAAGGTTTGCAGCCTTATTGCACGGGTCTCAGACAGGATTTTGAAACCAACATTTAAAAGTGAGATTGGCGTGTAAGGAACACAATCCTCCAGGGTCTTACTTTCTTCATCGTCAGAGAGATATGAGCCTCTCCTAAGGATCGAGGGAGGGATTCCTGACTGTATGAGTGACAGAACATCAGCACTGACAATAGGTTTATACATTATTTTAAAAGTTCACTCGGAAATCCGTCACGACCGTGCGCCTTTACATTCTAAAGCTGCTTCACACCCTCCTGCGCTGACAATGGTGCATTAAGGCACAACACCTCTTCAGGGGTTGCTCTTGGAAGACCCAGTTCTTGAAAAATGACTCAATCTTAATCCATCTATCCGCACAACGTTCAGTCTGAAATAATTTCGAATAAAATCTCGGACAGGCTGCATTAATCTTTTTGGAATCAAACGTAAGGATCCCAGTACCTTCCCTAAGTCAGGTAATGGCATGAGAGGAGCGCTCGTTTTCCTGGCAAGATAGGCTAAATACCTGCCTGGCTTATCACCATGTTCAAACAGCCTTTGTTTTGCAAAAGTATGTTCCTTCTTGGCTGTCTGTGTGAGCGTGGAATTCACAGAAGATCGAAGCATTGTGATCCTCTGCAGCTTAGCCACTGACGGTCAATCACAGTCCGCCCTCTCGGTTGACCTCAGCTGTGCCTCAAACCAGCGTTCCTGCTCCCCCTTCTGCTGCACCCTAAGGAATAATTATTCATTTGGCATAAGCCTTAGCAATTTCCCATAGAATGGATGGCTACTGGTTGAATCTGAATTAATGGCTAAGAAAGATCTGAATACATTGCAGAAATACTCAATGAACTAACTAGCCTTAAGAATAAAGGGATACATTCGCTAGTGTCTCGAATCTGTTATATTGTCCTTAATCGTAATGAATAAGTATACTGTATAATTGTCAGAAATGATAATAGTCCCAATTGTGCAGGATGCCACAGAATCTAAGATTGCTGCAGAGATGGGAAAGAGATCAACCATCGTGCGGCATTTCTGCTGGTTAAAGAAGAAAATAAAATCCCTACTTGTGATGTAGATCTGCCTCCAGACATCCACCAGCTCTAGTGCTGCACACAAATCCACCAATTGCTTACATTATAACGAGGGTATTGGAGGACCTTTGGACATTCTGTCCACTGTGGGGTACGTAAGACAGTTGAAATCGTCTTTCAAAATGTGGCACGAAGCAAGATAACTTAATTTGGAAACTGCACCTACCACGGCTTTAAGAGGGCGCGCCGGGAGGCAATAAACATTCAAAATACTGTATTTTTTCCCAGTGTTCAACGATTTCGGGATTATGATTCTCCTGTGAGTGTCAAATACAATCTAGTAATTTAACTGGAAGATTCTTCCTATCCAGTATGGCTCTCCCCTACTCCTACTATTAAAAACGAGAAATAAACCCCACCAAACCCGCCCTGCTGTAATGTCAAATGTTCCTTGTCATCAAGGTGCATCTCCTGCAATAGGACAACATCCACCCTCTCCTTTCTAAGAAAGAAAGTACCTTTTTCCTCTTAACTGGACGATGGATCCGCTTATTGTTCCAACTACACCATTTAAGCACATCATTATCCATCACGCACTGTAGCAACATTTGAGCTCTAGAGAGGAAGAACTCGAATTACACATCACTGATCATGAATGAAAAAAGACTCATAGAGCTTAAAAACAACACAAACTAAGACTACTGCAACTAACAAGCGCTCAAAACTTTCCAAAACTAAACTCATAAAAAAAATACAAAAGAAGAAACAAACTCCAAAGTGCCAATGATATTCGATTGGGAATTTACCTCACGCCCGCTCAGTGGGGACGGTTCCATATCACAAACTTTAACTTCTGCCTGCTACCAATATGACATCCAGAGCAATTAACAACAAAAATCGAACTTCAACTGCCCATTGGTCAGTATTTAATCATCACAAGTACCTTTGCAACCCGCACCCCAGACACAAACAAGGAAAGAGAAAAAGAGTAGTAATACTAATGAGGAAGTTAAAAGTGAATACTCTACCCATCCCCGACTACAATTTAACACTGGTTAATACCAGAAAATTCCGAGAAAATTTCTTTAAGAGAGAAACATGATTATCTAAACATCCATCTTACTTTAAAAATTCACAAAGTTTTCACTTTCTCTGGAGTGTCAGACGAGTGTATGGATACATTGAAACCAATACGGAGCACCGCTGGGTACCGTAAGGAATACTAAATCCCGAGTTCCCTCACTATTCTCTTGATGTCATCAAAAGATTTTCTTTCCTGAGTCACCACCGTTGAAAACTCCTGAAGAACATAATACTGGAGCCCTCGTGAGTAAAAGTAATCAGATCTGTCCCCTGTGTCCCGGAAATTCCATCAGTCTTTGTTTATCCCCATAACTATGTAACCACACAAGGACAGGGCGAAGGCGCTGGTCTCAGTCTGACCTCCACGCCATAACGCGATGAACTGTTTCAGTCTTCACGTGTCCCTTTTCAGTTTTGAAGTGAAGGAATCGCTGCAGCCAGTTCTCAATAAACTCACCCGCTGACCACCTTCCGTCCGGTCCAGCAAACCGACGATGTGAACATTCTTCATCCTACCCCTGTTCTCGAGGTCGTCGTCATGCTCAGTTAAGGTATGGACCTGATTTTCAAATGAACCAAATGAGAGGAATTGATCGCAGTCTCTGCCACTGCAGCTCGGCGCTTGACATTGTCTGTTCTGTTTCCAAGGCTGTCAAGTTGCTGCTCATGTTTTTGGAGCTCTGTTGAGAGCGGCTCGAGCCACGGCTGAATCCTTCTTCAATCATGGCTTCAATCATTTCACATAACTTGGTGAATTCAGTAACCAAGGCCTGGTGAGTAATTCGGTCCATGGAACGAGCAGAGTGGGTTGCAGCTACAGTCTCAGGCAGGCTTGATGCTACTGATGGGTTCACCGTGTGTTGGGATTTACTCGATCCTTTCCCGTGTTTTGTCATTTCCACTTGACAAAACGGGATTAGTAAAGATTCTATCGCTCTTTTAGTGTTGCAATTTACATAAATGGCTAGGATGGGATGGGTTAGAGAACCACTTTGCCCGTGCTGTGATGCAGAGCCCAGCAAAACAGACCTTCCAGATCGCCGGCATGTTGGATGCCCCTTAATGTTGTATCAATATTATCGTTTCATTTTTCATTATATTCCTGGATATTCTGGAACCGTGTAATTTGATACAACTGTCTACATTTTCTACACACTGCAAATTGCTGTCCATCCCTCGATAATCCTTAACTCTGTTGTTACTCATGAACCTTCTGTCGGTGCCTCAAAAATGTTCAATATTTCTGCCTCCAATGGTCCGTAGGGAAGAGTGTTCCAAAGACTCACAGCATTTTGAGTAAACAAATATAGTGAGTGAGCAAACCTTCAGCAGAACTAACATAAAGTATAAACTATTTTGGCATGAAGGATGAAACAATGGTAATCGATTTAAATGGAGAGAAATTGCAGAATTCTGTGTCACAGGCGGTTTCAATGTTCTTGGTCCATGAATCATATGAAGTCAGTATGTAGATGAAGCAAGTGATTTGGGAAGTAAATGGAATGATGCTGTTTTTGGCAAAAGGTATCAGGTTCAATCGCAGGAATGTTTAACTGCATCTGTACAGAGCATTGCAGAGACCGCACCTGATGCATTGCGTGCAGTTTTGATCTCCTGAAACAAAATGAAAGGATAGAATTCTTTTCGAAGATTTACCTGGAATGCCGGTCTTTTGTTATGGGGGAATATCAGTTTCGATCTTAGCTGAGAAATAGTATTGAACCATCCATGACTTTCTGAAAAGTGTCTCAATTGGATGCGCATTCTCTCTTGAATAAATTTTAAGAAAAAGGTGTATTGATATTTATACACATACTTTGACGACACCTACCGATATTTACAACTTACACAGACGCATGACTTTAAATTTAAAAATGCGAACATTTTTTGCGATTGAAAGGAATGACGCACTTGCATATAATCTATAATCAAGTTTTCCAGATAATGTTCCAGGAGAGCACACATGGCCCAGTTTGGTGTTCGGTTGACATTATTGTATGTTCCAACACAGAAAGGGAGAAAACTGTTCCCTGGCTGAGATGCAGCAGCCTCTTGATCTCTCTCTCTTACTTTGTTCCGCCCGATAGCAAAGTGTGAGACCAGAAAATCCCTAAATTATCTTTACCACTTGTGAAGGATTCCTGTTGAGAATTCATTGGAATCTCTCCACTGCAGAAACAAAGGGAATTCATCTAAGTCCAACTGATCTCGGAAGAAATCCCACGACCAGAATATTGTGTGAACAGAATAACTTCAAAGGCAGAATAACATTTGGGGCAATCCATCATTTTGACATTTGCTATGAGTTCAGCTTTCTGGGTCTCACATTTCTCTTGAAAATGACCTACGCTGAGACCTATATCATTGGCCACATCACTAAACTGGTTACATTTAAGGTTGGTGTAACCAGTGGAGGAGTGGGACTGAAAAAGGAGACAGTGACCCTCCAACTTTGGTTGGAACACAAATGAAAAATTCTCAAAGGGCTATTCAAGTGCAATTCCCTTCCCCAGACGTTTGTGGTGTCTGGATGTTTACATTTAATTAAAGTTGTATTTGGTGGCATTTGACAGGCAAGTGAATTTAGGAAAATGGTATACAGACAGAAAAGTGCTTCTGAGACGAAAATCACATCACCCATCATCTTTGTGCGTTTTAGAACGGTGACAAAGGGTCTAAAGGTCCACTCCTGCTGCTCAGCCCTATGTTCCTATGTTCCATTCAACCCCTCACCATTCCTGCATGGAGCAAATCGAGGCTACTCCCTCCAAATACCTGGTCTACAGGAAGACAAGATATCATTCATTCCCTCCAGACTATCACACACGGTTTAGTGTGGGTAGGAAAATGTAATTGGGAAATATTGGCTGGGTTCGAAAGCGCCTCTGGTCTCTTTACAGAATGTCTCCTCTCTGCAACTCGTGCTTTATTTGTTGGTCATATTATAGACCCAGGTTCCCTGTGAATACAGCCCCCATAACTCACCCAGAGATGAATCACAAAATTCTTTACTCTGTCTAATTGCAACATTCAATAACAGAACGTTCAGGAAACTTTCAACCATTAACTTTATAATTACAGAATATGAGGACATAAAGAACAAGATCGGTAATTCGAACGATCAAGCCATTGTATACAATTATTGCTGATCTACTGTTGACTTTAACTCCACTTTAATGCCAATTCATCACACCTCTTAGTTCTCTGACAGGTCAAAAATCCATCTACATCCTCCCTAGATGCTTTCAATGATGTAGCTCCAATAACTCTCTAGCCAAGATAATTTCTGACAGTGATTACCCTCTGTGAGAGGAAAACACTTCCTACACATACACCGTCACCTATTGATGTGAAAAAGAGGTGAGCACAGGGGCTCAGAAAAGAGTGAATATCTTTGATATCAATGCAGTATTTGACTGAGGATGGCATGAGGACCGCCTACTTACTTGAGATGAATGGGAATCAGTTGTAACTTCCCACTTGTCTGGGTCTTTCAGAGCACAAATAAATATGCTTGTGGTCAGTGGCAAATAGTCCTCTCAGTTCCGAGACATCTCTGCAGGAGATCCTCAGGTTAACCTCCTCAGCACAAGCATCTTCAGCTGCTCCATCAATGTATTTCCCCATCATAAGATCTGAAGTGGGGATGATAACTGAAGATCACAAAATGCTCAGAACATTATCTTGGCTCCACTATTTGTAGAACGTTTGCTACTTTAACACGACTTGCTGGCAGTGAGGAGGGAAGCCAAATGTTTTGTGTCAAGTCTCAAGGAGGTTTTAAATTTACACATTTGGGATGAGATATATGGGGGTGACTAAAGGAAAGAATATTGGAGATGGAAGCTTGATTGTATGTAATCATTCAATCTCCCTTGGATATGGGAGTAATGTCAAAGGATTGTCAGAATATAAACACGTTTTTCCGTTTATACATGGAAACATAAAGTGTGTAACTACTGATCAGTGATTATATTGCAAGTAAAATATGGAGGGAACCTTTCTAGTCCATAATTAGACAGGACAATGTGCGTACAACAACATAAGTTATAGCAGACAATTGGTATTGATATGTTAAAAGAGAATATGATGTGTCACACAATTCAGACGGTTATTTGCGGATCAGAGAGGGCCAGCGAGGGTCTTGCTGTTAATGTTGTCGATGTCAATCAACTGTGATTAAGTATAATTCGCTGAATTTCAATTGCAGTGTGATTATGATACTCTGGACATTGCTGCTGAGACTGGAGGAATGGAACATGATATTTCCCAGTCATCTGTATTGGAATGTTACTCTTTATAAACCATATGAAGATCAAATTGCAGGGTATATCTCCATTGAGGAATGAGGAGAGCCAATATTAACTAAGCAACCAGAAGACATTGGAGCAGAAATTTGGCCAAGCAGCGCAATGAGCCTGCTCTACCATACAATGATGAACTTTTCATCGCCATTCTCCCGCTTTCTATCTGTAACCCTTGATTCACTTTGCATTCAAGGACGTATCTGTCTCACTCTTAAATATACTCCATGACCTTGCCTCGACAGTCTTCTGTAGCAGTGAATTCCATAGATTTACCACTCTCTGGCTGAAGAGGTTCCTCCTTACCTTTGTTCTAAAAGGTCTCCTCTCTACGATGTTGCCTCGGGACCTAGTCTCTCCTACCATTGGAAATTAATTTCCAATATCAACTCTGTACAGGTCATTCAGTATTCTGTAAATTTCAATTCGACTTCCCAGTATCTTTCTGAATTATATTAAATATAGACCCAGAGCCCTCAGATGTTCTTCATATGGTAAGCTTTTCATTCATGGGACTATTCTCTTGAAACTCCTTGAAAAAGTACCAGGTCCAGTACATCCTTCCCGAGATATGTAACCCAAAACTGTGCACAATCATCTAGATGTGTCTTGACCAAAGCCTTATAGCGCTTCAGAATTACAAACCTGCATTTATATTCAAACCCTCTTGAAATAAATCCCATAATTGTATTTGTCTCATAACTACTGACAACATGCAAGTTTACCTTTCGAGACTCCTGGACTAGAACTCCCTCGTTTTTCTGCACTTTAAGACTTCTGAACTTGCTCGCTATAAGCTAAATAGTCAATTCCTGTATTCTTCCTGACAAAGTGCATGACGTCACACTTTCCCTCGTTATACTCCACCTGCCACGTCTTTGCGCACTCCCCCAACCTGTGAAAATCCTTCATCAGGAGAAAGTGAAGACCGCAGATGCTGGAGATCAGAGGAAAAACGTGTGGTGCTACAAATGCACAGCCAGTCAGATAGCATCCGAGGAGCAGGAGATTCGTCCTTTCAGGAATAAAGTCTTCGTCAGGAATGAGTGGGGTGGGTGAAATGGGGCTAAGAGATAAATGAGAGGGGCTGAGGCTGGGAGGACGTTATCTTGGAAGGCGATACCTAGCTGAAGGTGGGTGGTGATAGTGATAGGTCACAGTGGAAGGTGGAGTGGATAGATGGGAAGTAAGATGGACAGGTAATTCAGTAAAACAGAGTGGTGCTGACTTGGAGGGTTCGTTCTGGGATAAGGTGGTGTGAAGGGAGATGAGGAAACTGGTGAAATTGCCCTTGATACCGTATTTTTAGAGGATCCTAAGGCGGAAGATGATGAAATTTTCCTCCAAACAACTGTTGGCTAGAATATGGCAGTGGAGGAGGCCAACAACGTGCATGCCCTTGGTGCAGTGGGAGGGAGAGTTGAAGTCTTCAAGCATAGGGAAGTGGGATTGTTGGGTATGTGCGTCTGAGACTGTTCCCTGAACTGTTCTGCAAGTTGATGTCCTGTCTCTCCAACGGAGAGGAGACCAGGAGCAATGGACAGAGTAGGTGAAGTGTTTGGATGTATAGGATGTTCTTTGCCTGATGTAGAAATATCATTTGGGGCCTTGGATGGAGGTGAAGAGGGAGATGTTGACACAGGTTTCATATCTCTTGTAATGACAAAGAAGGTGTCAGGAGTGGAAGGTGACTTGGTGAGGATGGGGGTGTCATGAACCTCAAGAGCGAGTTGTGAAGGGAATGGTCTCTACAGACTGCTGATAGGGGTCGGGAGGTAAATAAAACTCAGGTGGTGAAGTCTGCCTCTTAGTGGCGGAAATGTCGGAGGATGATGCGTTGTATCCTGAGGTTGATGGAAGGCGAGCAACAGAGGAGTTCTATCCTTGGTCTAGTTGGAACGGTTGAATGCAAGGGCGGAGGTATGGGAAGTTGAGGAGATGCGCTAGAGCACCCTCCTGCAGCCGAACCACCTCTTCAATGCTACCTGTCCCTATATCTTGTTTTGCACTGTTTGGAAACGTAGCTAGAATCCCCCCAGTTTCTTTATGTAAATCATTAATGCACAAAATGAATAGTTGTGGTCCCAACACTGAGTCTTGTGGAACACCACTTGTCCCTGCCTGCCATCCTGAGAAGGACCCTTTTATCCCTACTCTCTGCTTTCTGTCAGACAGCCATTCTTCTATCCATGCTAGCAGCTTGTCTCTAACACCATGGGACCTTGTCTTTCTCAGTAGCCTTCTGTGTGGCACGTTGTCAAAGGATTCTTGAGGAACAAGTGGATAACATCTATTGGTTCTCCTTGGTCTAATCTGCTCGCTATTCCCTCAATGTATTCTAGCAGGTTTGTCAGGCCAGATGTCCCCTTGAAGAAACCATGCTGACGCTGTCCTACTTTACCAAAGACCACCAAGTATTCAGAAGTCCCATCCTTCAGATGGATTTCAGGACGTTACCCACAACTAAGGTTAGGCTAATCAGTCTGTAATTGTCCATCTTCTGCCTAACTCCCTTATTAAACGGAGTGTCATGTAAGACATTTTCCAGCCATTTGGCCCTTTCCTGATTTTAGTCATTCCTGAAAGTTTACTAGTTACGCTTGCACTACCTCTTCAGCTATCACTCTTACAATGCTGGGGTGTAGTCCACCTGGTCCAGATTATTTATCCACATTCAGGCCATTCAGTTTTCTAACATGTTCTTCTTGATGATAGCCACCATACTCAGCTCTGCATTCTCACTCTGTCCATTTTCTTTGGGAAATTACACATGTCTTCCACCATGAAGACTGATGCGAAGTTCCTCATTCGATTCTTTGTGTCCCACTACTGTCTCTCTAACATCATTTTCCAGTGTCCCACATTCACTTTTACCTCTCTTTTGCACTTTATCTATCCAATGAACCTCTTGCAGTCTCCTTTGTATTACTGGTTAGCTTACCACTACATTTAATATTCTCCATCCTTTTTTTTCTTACCTTCTGTTGACCGTTGTAAGTTTCCCAATTCTCTAGTTTCCTACTGCCCTTCCCCACATTATATGCTTGTCCGTTTGCTTCGATACAATCCCTGACTTCCCTTGTCAGCCCTAGTTGCCTCATCCTCCCTGCACCATGCCTCTATTCCTCAGCATGAATCTCTGCAGTGTCTCCTGAATTAATCTTGGAATCTCCTACGATTGCTGTACCCCTGCCTTTCCTGCTGGACCCCTCTCCCGGTCACTGCTACGCAGCTTCTCCCTTATGCCTCATCCTCCCTGCACCATGCCTCTATTCCTCAGCATGAATCTCTGCAGTGTCTCCTGAATTAATCTTGGAATCTCCTGCCATTGCTGCACTCCTGCCTTTCTTGCTGGACCCCTCTCCCAGCTTCTAATCCTATACAGCTTCTCCCTTATGCCTCTGTAGTTGCCTTTATTCAGCTGAAATACTCTTACCTCTGATTATATCTTCTCTCTCTCAAATTGCAGAATACATTCAACCATGTTCTGATCACTGCTTCCGAAGTTTCCCTTCAACTTAAGCTTCCTTATCTAGCCTGCGTCAGAAGATCCAGTATCACCTGTCCCGAGTGGGCTCTACCACAAGTTTCTGCAAAAAAAGACATCGCATAGATATTCCTGTAATTTATTTTCTTGCGATCCACTACCCACCTGATTTTCCCAATCTGCCTGCATATCTAAATCACCCACGATCACTGTATTTTGCCTTTCCTACACATCTTTTCTATCTCCTGGTGTATCTTCTGCCCCAGATCCTGACTATGTTTTGGAGCCCTATACAAGACTCCAACTATGGTTGTCTTACCTTTGTGGTTCCTCAGTTCCACCCACGCAGATTATGGACTATCTGACCTTACTTCCTTTCTTACTATTTATTTAATTTCTTTTCTTACTAATAATGCATATTCACTCGCTCTGCCCACTTGCCTCTCTTTTCAATTGGAATCATGACCTTAAATATCCTGATCCCCTTGCAGCCACTTCTCCGTGATGCCCATCACCTCATACCTGCCGATTTCAATCTGTGCCACAAGCTGATTTTCCTTATTCCATGTACAGCATGCATTCAGATATAATATGGTCAGTCCTGTATTAACTGTACCTCCTGTCATGCCATTCATTTGACCAGTTTGCTTGAAGTTTGATTGTTAAACATTTCCAGATGCTCTATCCTATTTGTGTCTGTGCTGGAGATTTTAATAGCCTCTCCTGAGTTCTGTACTCTTACCTCCCCTTTTAATTCGGCTTTCCTAATTAAACCCTGTAACTGAAGCCCCACTCCGCACACACACACACTCCTAATATATGTTGAAATCTATGTTATACAGTCCCAGTTAGGATTCACTCGGACTCTGGTCCCAGCACGGTTCAGATGATGACTGTCCCATCGGAACAGGTCTTTTCTTCCTCCGTAATAAAATTGATTTATTCAACACAAAACACAGGGGCAAAATACCAAAATATGAAAACTACAAAGAGACAAGGTGGTTAAAATAGACTTACTATGTGGTGCTGTGTAAATTTAAATGTGAATTACAAAACCATGGAAGTGATGTGCAAACTTTGTCAATCATTATTTGACCCGCAGCTGAGATCCTGGTTTCCCGTCTGTCAGTAATCCCCGTCACTGAGATTCTCTCGGCGTGTCTCTCACACACTGTCGAGAGGGGTTACAAGTTGATGTTGGCCCAGATTATTTAAATTAATCTACCTTCTCTCTGGAGCCAATCTATTGGTCTATTCGATACTGATTAGCTGTCAGCAACTCATCCCTGTGATGTCATTGGCGGTAAATGATCTGGGATGACAGCCAGTATCACAGGGTATGGCACCAGACAAAGCGCTCGCAGTCTTTGGGAGCTTGGAAATGAAATTCTGTGTATTTCTCCTCATGCCGGCCTCCTGATTACTTCACACTCGTCTGACATCCGTTGCTCTCACTCATTCTGTTGTTCCATTTTCTCGCCACTCTGTTTATTTCACTTCACTTTCTTTCTCTCTGATTATTCCTCTCTCCCCCTCTCAGCCTATCACCGATCATTCTCTTTATTTTCAAATGGTCAAGTTGGAGAGCTGCCAGATCAGTTTCAACCCGTCCTGCTTGTGTGTAGGTCCTACCGTCCCGGGAATCCCAATGATCCACAATTCGGAGATTGCTGCCATTTCAGTATCATCCCGTCCTTCTTGTTTATATCCTATGGACCCGGGAATCCCAATGATCCACATATCAGAAGTGCTGCCTCCCCTACCAGCTCTTTGGCAGTGTAGTTAATTGTGCTATCTTCCTATTTCTAATCTCACTCTTACGTGACATATTCTAATGTCTCCAAAATTCAAATATACATTCAGCACAACTCCATCAAGGCATTTTCTTTAAAGTGGATAGACTTAATAATAAAAAAAGTGTGACGTCAGGAAAGTGAGACCACTGAATCAGTCCAATGACCAGAGGTTGTGATATGTATCCCCGCCACCAAGCGTATTTGACAAGACATACATATTGACCAGGTAAAAACAATGACTGCAGATGCTGGAAACCAGATTCTGGATCAGTGGTGCTGGAAGAGCACAGCAATTCAGGCAGCATCCGAAAAGCTTCGAAATCGACGTTTCGGACAAAAGCCCCTTATCAGGAATAAAGGCAGAGAGCCTGAAGCGTGGAGAGATAAGCTAGAGGAGGGTGGGGGTGGGGATAGAGTAGCATAAAGTACAATAGGTCAGTGGGGGAGGAGATGAAGGTGATAGGTCAGGGACGAGAGGGTGGAGTGGATAGGTGGAAAAGGAGCTGGGCAGGTCTGACAAGTCCGGACAAGTCAAGGGGATCATGTTGCTGGAGGTTAGAAACTCGGATGAGGTGGGGGAAGGGGAAATGAGGAAGCTGTTGAAATCCACATTGATGCCCTGGGGTTGAAGTGTTCCGAAGCGGAAGATGAGGCGTTCTTCTTCCATGCGTCTGTGTGATTGCGCCAGGGCTGGGGGTTCGAATCGAATAGGGTCGAGGTAAGAGCCGTCGCTTTAGTAATCCTATGTGGAGACTCATTCTAAGAGAATAAATGAATCAGAAAGAGGTTTCAGTAAACTCTCGCACGGTATTCGAGCAAACCCAAGGCAAAGGATTGCCGTCTGTAGAGTGGTTAAGAGACAGCAGGTTTAAGGTGGTTTTAAACTTGGGACCAACACTGGCTGTGTTTGACTCGCCAAAGTCATACCGGGTACGTGATTTCTTGGTTTACCAAAAAAGGGATTGTGGTGGTCACGCCTAATGCGAGAGGAGACCGCCAAAGATAAAAGCAAGTCAAATGTTAAAAAATAACGGTAACGTGAAGAGCTGAACACTTTTCTAATAACGCTGAAAATAGGTGTCAGAAAGATCAAACAAAAAGAGGGTTAACAGAGGACTTGGAATGGCCAACCAATAATGCAATTATATGTTAAATAATTACGGCCCAGAGTTTGTAAAGGAGTTAGAATTGTGGATCAAGGAATGTGGGTTTAGTAAAAGGCAGTTGGAAGTACTGAGGTCACGGTTGGAGGAGAGAGAGTAGGAGAAACGGAAGGGGAAAATAGAACCTGTAAATTGGAGCGTTTACAAAATGTGGAAGGCTGAGGCCGATATCAGAGAAAATCTCAAGTAAATATCATAACAAATACGCATACAGACGGTACAGCACATGCAGGCATGTGCAGAAAACAACCTAATGAAGCTGAACACTGCCTTAATCTGTTTCAGATTCTGACATTGACGGCTACCCTCCCAGACCAAAAACCCCCCGTCGAGCACCGCCTGGTGAAGATCCCAGGAACAGTGGGCGGCACGGTGGGCGGCACGGTGGCACAGTGGTTAGCACTACTGCCTCACATCGCCAGAGACCCGGGTTCAATTCCCGCCTCAGGCGACTGACTGTGTGGAGTTTGCCCATTCTCCCCGTGTCTCCGTGGGTTTCCTCCGGGTGCTCCGGTTTCCTCCCACAGTCCAAAGATGTGCAGGTCAGGTGAATTGGCCATGTTAAATTGTCCGTAGTGTTAGGTAAGGGGTAAATGTAAGGGTATGGGTGGGTTGCGCTTCGGCGGGTCGGTGTGGACTTGTTGGGCAGAAGGGCCTGTTTCCACACTGTAAGTAATCTAATCCCAATTTAGCGACAGCCGCTATTGCATACCATACCCCCAACCAACTGAAGCAAGAAGCGATCACCCCATGACGAATGATGAGTCAGGCAGTGAGAGTATTGGCGTATGACCATCTTACCAGGTAGTTCTGCACGCACCAATGGTTGAAGTTCCAGGTCCAGAAGCGTGCCCAGTGTTGGTCCACCTGAAATCTTTCGGAAATGCCTCTGGGCATTTGCCTGACCCACGCGAAATTGGAGGTGATAAGTTCACCAAAGAAGTGACGAAGTTCTGTACCGAGTTCCATCCCACATTGCATGCGATGAGACCTGTCTTGGGATAAAAGCTGGGTGCTGATGTCACCAAAATCAAGTATAACTGGTCAGCCATAAACGTCCATGGCAGATCAACTGACCCGCAAGTGGAAGAAAACGGAGACATTAATGCTTGTGTTGCAGCGCTGGCAACCGCCTGGAGGGAGGTATTCTCAGTGCAAATGGACATGACAAAAATTGCAATGTGTAAACAATGAGAAGGTGATAAAGTGTCCCAGTACCTTACGCACCTCGCTGAAGTCCATAACACCAATAGTAGACTGAGACCACACACCGAATGAAGCACACCTGTGGAACAACTTCATCAATGGAATGAAGGACAAAATAGTGATAAAGGTAAAAGACATATATATTACGTGGGAAACTGGAAAGCTGAATTTGATAGAACAACATGTGATACATGCTGAAAAATTGCTTACCCAGGAGAAGGATAGTTGGAAACTAAAGAAGGAACAGCAAGCACATAAAGCTCAGCTTACTATGATGCACATGGCCACCCAGCTGTTGGAGGGAGATACTGCAGGAAAAGAGAGAGACAGAGGGGAAGGCTGCGGAAGAGGAAGAGAAATGGGTCGCGGGAGAGGCGCCTGCAAAGGTTGATCTGGTGGGTGCTTTATTTGCGTATCAGTGAACCACTGGGTGTCACAGTGCCCACACAGACAGCCTCAATCTTCCCTGGAGGCTGGACAGCAGGGTGACTGAGAGGGGAAGGCTGAGGTGGAGGTGGGCAGCCCACGAGGTACAGGTAACCCTCCTTCCTTTATGCTTGGCAATGAAGACTCGATTATGCTAATCACTTCGACTAACCTTATTGGCACTGAGACATGTTATTCAGCTCTGAGATTGCGAAATGTGGACAATATGTTCATTCTAACAATGATGCCTATAAGTCGAGCCTACCTCTATGTTATATGTGGAAGTTACACCAGTTACATTTTCTGGTAGACACAGGGACAGCATTTTCAGTCATTAAATCAAGTCAGTTCGGAGAGTCAACGCCATTAAAGTTGAATGGAAGATTTCTGAACTCAATGGGTGCATCAGCAGTTGTGCTACGAGAGAGATTTATGGCACCGCTGCAGAACAGAATACCCGTTAAAACCTGAGGCTTTAGCAGGAATTACTCCAGTCCTTGAATCCCCCTTTTCTAGCAATAACTCTGTTGTTCCGCGCACCTCAAATGTTCCTGTACTATATTAGATCAAATTCCACCGGACAGTAAATGGTTCTTTGCTGTGGATTTAGCAAATGCCTTCTTTATTGTATCAGTACACCCAGATAGTTAATTCTGGTTTGCTTTTTGATTCAAAGAGAAATCATATACCTTCACAAGACTTTGTCAAGTTTACTGTGAGTCCCCCACCATTTCCAATGAGGCTCTATGCAGGAGTCTGGAGACTTTTGTTTTAACCCTGGAGTCAGCGCTTCTGAAGTGTGTTGATGATTGCTTGATAGCAGCATAAACTACACCTACATTGGGATTCCAAATCCAAACAAGCCTTTTGTACAAACGATAGATGAGAAGCGTGGCTGCATGACATCTGCGCTTTTGCAGGATTATAGAGGAACGATTGAGGCCAGTAGCTCATTTTTCAGCTAAACTAGACCCGTAGCGGCAGGATTGCCTGAATGTCTGCGAACCGTGGCCGCAGCTCAAAAGGCTGTTGTAGCGTCCAGGGACATATTCGGCTATGGTGAGTTAATCCTACTGATCCCACATGCAGTATCCTTACTGCTTTCCGAGCAAAAGACAGCGCACATGTCGGCAGCTCTTTTGCTCAGATACATTACTGTATTATTGGAGACGCCTGACATTATAATAAAGAGATGTAACGTCCTTTACCCTGCTAGACCTTTACCCACAGAAGGAGACGGAGACCCACATGATTGTGTTGCTGTAACAAATGAAATTTGCAGCCCTAGACAAGACGTGCAGGATTCTCCACGACAGAATCCGAATATGGAGGTTTTTGTGGAAGGGTCAACATTCAGGAGCAAGGAGACAGGCCGGAAATGTGTTGGATATGCTGTAATGCCTACCTCCGAGGTAGTCAAAGTGGGATCATTCCTTTCTCATCATTTGCCATGACTGAGGCATGCAAATTGGCTGAGAGAAGGACAGTGAATAGTTGCACCGACAGCAGATATGCATTTGGGGTTATTAATGATTTTGGAACCCTTTAGAAACACAGGGTATTCTTGACCTCCACCGGAAAGCCCATCACACACCGTGACCTGATTTCTGACCTGCTGGAAGTGATCCTATTGCCAAAATTAATTTCTGTATGTAAATTTGAATCTGACACAAAAAATAACTATTCTACTTCTTAAGGCAATGCGACGGCAGACTCAGCAGCCACGAAGTGATCAGTTTGACATGTGTATGACAAATATCTGCACCCCAACAGCAGACGAACGGGAGTTACAGTCAAAGGCAACGCTCGAGGAGAACCGTGTGCAGAAAGGGGAGGGGTGTGTTTTGTCCCTAATGATAAAGCCTGTCTACAACAATCATTATTTCCATTCTATGCCAAAGTGACACACAGTACGGACCATGTGTTAAAAAGGGGGATGTACGACAGTATTTCGGCACACTGATACACTCATGGATTTACTCATTAATCCCAGAAATATTATGGACGATGTGTTACTAATAATGTGGGGAGGGGATTACAGATGAGACAAGCAGCAAGCCCTCAATCCTAAAGACACTTTGAGCATTTACAGATGGATTTCTTTGAACTAACGCCAAGCGGCAGGAACGTATATTGTCTGATTATCGTTGATATGTTTTCCAAATGGTTGGAAGCGTTTTCCATGTCAAAACAGGATGCCAGTGCCTAAGTTTTTCTAACTGACCTGGACTGGCGACCGTTGACTCCAGACCCAAAGCAATGTGATTGACTCTCAGTCGCCCTGAAATGGTTTAACGCGTCATTCAGATGTGCTAAAAAATCTCAAAGAAATTAAACCAGATGTATTGACCTGGACAACGGGCAATTGAACGTTAGAAACATCATTGTCGAATCTGCAAAGTCCTCCTTACTAACAAATGATTACTCGTGCCAAAATTCGGAAAACTCTTTAACAGACAAGTCAAATAACAGTCTGACTCACTGAATTTTACCTTACAGATATAACTCAGACAGCACCATAACCATCCCTGGATATGTCCTGTCCCAAAGGCAGGTACGATCCAGCACAGGAGGCAGCTCAGTGAGATACAGTGGGGCGGTAGATGCTCTGGGAGTCCCTGTAACTTGTAACCTCATATACCTAGCATATTACCCACTCCACCATTACCATCAACCAATAGGATTAACCTGGTTCAAAAGGGAGTGCAGGAGTGCAAGCCAGGGGCAGAACCAGGCATACATAAAAATAAAATGTTAATTTGCTGAAGCTTCCAAAGAGAACCTTTTGCATGCCAAGTAGCATAAAAAGCAAGGAGCAGACAAAGCTAAGCGATTCCAGAACCAACGCATCTAATTTAAGCTCTGTGGTTCTGCCAATCTGATCGACAATGGTGGTAGACGATGAAAGAACTCACCGGATTAGGAGGCTCCAGAAATATCCTCAGCCACCGTGAAGGAAGGACGCAGCATATCAGTGCAAAATATAAGGCCGAAGCTTTCACAGAATTCTTCAGTCAGAAGTTTCGAGTGGATGATCCATTTCGGTCTCCTCTCGTGGTCCCCATCAATACAGATAGTGGTATTCAGCAAATTCGATTGACTGGTCTCAAGAAACGGCTGAAGGCAATGGATACTGCAAAGGCTATGGGCCCTGACGACATGCTGACAATAGTCCTGAAGACTTGTGCTCCAGAACTTTCCGCTCCCCTAGCCTAGCTGTTCCAGTATGGTTAAAACCAACAATGGGGGGAAAAACTGCTCAGGTGTGTTCTGTACAGAAAAAGTAGGACAAAGTCAACCTAGCCAAATACCACCTCATCAGTCTACTCCCCATTATCTCTAAAGTGATGGAAGGGGACATCAACAGTGCTATCAAGCACCACCTGCTCAGCAATAACCTGCTCAGTGACACACAGTTTGGGTTCCACCAGTGACACTCAGCTGCTGACCTCATTACAGCCTTGGTTCAAACATAGAAAAAGGAGCTGAATTCCAGCCCTTGACATCAAGGCTACATTCTTTCAAAAGTTGCTTCACGAAACCCGAGCAAAAAGGGTATTGGCGGCCAATACTCCAATATTGGAGTCATACCTGACAGATAGGAAGTTGGTCATTGTTGTTGGAAGTCAGTCATCTCAGCTCCAGAACATTTCTGCAGTCGTCCCTCAGGATAAAGTGGATGTAGGTTTGCTCGCTGAGCTGCAAGTTTCATTATCAGACATTTCATCACCAGGGAAGACAACACCTTTAGTGACTCTTCGGATGAGACCTAAATCCAAGCATCTTCAGTTGTTTCATCAATGTCCTCCACGCCATCATAAGGTCAGACGTGTGGATATTCGACAATGACTATACAATGTGCAGCACCATTCGCAAATGCTCAGATATGGAAGTAGTCCTTGCCAAAATGCTACAAGATCTGGACCCTCTCCAGGCTTGGACCGACAAGTGGCAAGTAACATTTGCACCACAAAGATGCCAGACAATGACCATCACCAATAATTAACAATATAACAACTTGGTATTTTGCAACATTATCATCACTAAATTCTCCACTATCAATATCCTGGAGGTTATCATTGATCAGAAACTCAACTGGACTCACCACATAAATATAAGAGCAAATCAGAGGCTAGGAATACTGCACGAGTAACTCACCCCCTGACTTCCTAAAGCCTGTCGATTATCTAAAAGGCACAAATCAGGAATAAGATGGAATTCTCCCAATTGCCTGAATGAGTGCAGACCCAACAACATTAAAGAGGCTTGACAGCATCCAGGACAAAACAGTCCATTTGATAGGCATCACATCCACAATCATTCATTCCCTCCACCACCGTCGTCCAGTAGCTATCTACAAGACACAATGCAGAAATTCCCCAAAGATCCTCAGATAGCATCTTCCAATTCCATGAATACTTACATCTGGAATGACAAGGCCAGCATATTTATGGGAATGCCACCACCTATACATTCACTTCCGAACCAATCAACATCGTAATGTGGACATAAGTCGCCGTTCCTTCACTGTTACTGGTAGAAACCCTGGAATTCCCTCCTTCATAACATTGTGTGTCAACACACAGCAGGTGGACTGCAGCGGTTCAAGAAGGCAGCTCAGCACCACTTTCTCAAGGAGGCAACGAGGGCCAGACAAGAAATGGTGGGCCCATCCAGCGATGCCCGCAGCCAAAAGAAAAATAGTTCCAATTTGAGCATCTCGATAAAGCTGGTTATCTGATTTGAACACGAACAGGAAAACAGTGTTTCTTATCCAGAACATTATAGACGTTTCTGTTATTAGAAGGGTGTTCAGTGTTCGATAACATATTGTTGCCATGTGCTGTGAAAAATTGCATTTGTTTGATCAAATTCAACAACACTGGCATAACAGGATCGATCCTTCGAAAATACCAGACAGAAAATGACTGTCATCTGAGAGACAATGTACTCCCGCCAGATGAGACTCACAGATAGCTGTGTATATTCAATGTTTAATGGACTACTGGCCAACACTGAATCCTCCCATCGACCATCTCACAGGGGTTACCATTGAACAGAACGTGAAGTCAAATCAACTTACAAATACAAGGGTTACAAGAGCTGCTCAGAGACTTACAATTCTGCACTGAATAATCGACCACATGACCATAAGAGCATGAGATATTGATATAGATTGAGACCATTCAGCCCATTCGTTCACTGTGAAACTGTACCATTTTGTCATAGACTCTATAACTACTAGACATATCTTCTACACATTTACTGTCTCAATCTTTGCAGTAATCAATCAGTTTCTATCAGATGCCTCGCCTCCCATTCTTCTAAATTCCATCGAGTACACACAGTGCCGCTCATGACAAGCCACCATCCCCAGGATGGATCTCCTCCAACACAATATGATCTTACCCCAGAGATAGCGCCCAAAATAGCTCCAAATATTCCAAATGCTGACTGACCATTGCCCATTACATTCTCATCGGTATGCCTCCTCTCTTGTATTCTAGGTTCCATGAAATGAATGCTAACATTGCAATTGCTTTCTTAACTGCCAAATGAACCTGCACAGTAACCATAACAGAGGGCGAGTGCTTCAAAATCCTTTTTATGCTTCAGATTTAATGGATCCTATTACAACATAGTGTCTGTCTCTACTTCGCCTGCCAAAGTGCATAATCTCACACGTTCCCATATTGTATTCCATCAGCCACTGTCCAAGCTTTCCTGCAGCCTCCCAACTTCATGAATATCGCCTGCCCATCCAAACATCACTGTACCTTCTCCAAGCTTAGCAAAAACGCCCTCCGATCCTTTGTTCAGGTGGTTCATGTAAATGGCACTTCCTAACTACCTGAGGACTGTCCACCATTGAAAAGGCACAGCACTCAAGGTGGTTGACTCCATTCAGGTTCAAGCAGTGAGTTGACTGGAATTATACCTGTCATATCTTCACTCCCTGCACCACTGACAACCAGTAGGAGCACACCCTGTCCCTGATGTGTTGTGAATTTACCCCGTTATGGTGACAAAGGACTTGATGGCGCACAATCCCAATTTAATGATGTCACTCTGTCTCAACACTAAATGTGTGCTGCTCACAACAACCAATGTCGCTTTATGTTGATGATAACGGAGGGATGTGGTGGAGGGAATGTCTATGATGAATGACTGTGTGACTGCCAGCGTGCAACCTGCCCCGCAAGCCTTGGATGTACCTGTGCCAGCTGTCACACTGCAGGCATGATCAGTCTTCCTGCAGGTCAAGTCAAGGAAAGCAACAGGGTTGGAGATAGTTTCCGGCTGAGCACTCAGATCCTGTGAGGACCAACTGGCATAGGTATTCACAAACATCTTCAGCCTCTCCCTTCTGAAGTTGAAGTCCCAATACACTTCAAGAAGGCCACCATGATACTTGTAAGTGAGAAAGCACATGCAACGTTCCTTAATGACTACCGCCCAGTGGCTCTGACCTCAATAAACATTAACTGGTTGAGACGCTGGTTATGGCCCACATCACATCCAGTCTCCCAGCCTGACCTACTGCCTTATAATGTGCCAGCTCCACAACGGATGCCATATACCGAGTCCTGCCCTCATCACTGGGCCATCTGGACAACTAGGATACCTACACCAGACCCCTGGTCATTGACTACAGCTCCACCTTCAACATCATTATCCCCTCCAGATTTATCTCAATACTCCGTGACATTGAGCATGGCTCCACCCTCTGCAACTGGATCCCCCGGTTTCTGACACATAGACCACAATCTGTGAAGATAGGTATCTGCACATTCTCCACAACAAAACACAACGCTGGAACTCCCAGAGGATGTGTTCTCAGCCCCCTCTTGTAGTCCTTGTGACCCACAGCAGTATCCTCAGCCCCCTACTGAACTCCCTGCATTCCCACGGCTATGCCCTCAACCACCTATTGTACTCCCTGTATACCCACAGCTGTGCCTCAGCCCCCTACTGTACTTCTTGTACACCCATGACTGTGCCCTCAGACTCCTACTGTACTCCCTGTACACCCAAGACTGTATCCTCAGCCCCGTACAGTACTCCCTTCATACCCATGGCTCTGTCCTCAGCCCCCTACTGTATTCCCTGTTTACATGCAGCTACGCCCTCAGGCCCATACCAACTCCCTGTACACGCAAGGTTGACTCTCAGCCTCCTACTGTACTGCCTGTATACCCATGGCTATGCCCTCAGCCCTCTACTGTACTCTCAGTACAACCACGGCTGTTTCCTCAATTCCCTACTATACTCCCTGTATTCCCATGGTTGTGACCTCAGCCCACTATTCTACTCCCATGGCTGTGTCCTCACCCCCTACTATACTCCCTGTACACCCACGGCTGTTTCCTCAGTTCCCTACTGTACTGCCAGTACTCCCATGGCTGTGCCCTCAGTCCCCTTCTGTACTCCCTGTACACCCACGGCTGTGTCCTCAGCCCCCTACTTTTCTTCCCGTACATCTACAGCTGATCCCTCAGCTCCCTACTGTACACCCGATACACCAACGGCTGTCCACTCAGCCTTGTACTGTACTCCCTGTAGACCCACGTCTGTGTCCACAGCCCCCACTGTACTTCCTGTACACCCACAGCTGTGCCATCAGCCCCTTACCGTACTCCATGTACATCCACATCTGGGCATTCAGCCCCCTATTGTACTCCCTGTACACCCACGGCTAATCCCTAAGCCCCCTACTGTACCCCCTGTACTCCCATGGTTGTGTCCTCAGTCCCCTACTGTACCCCCCTACTCCCATGGTTTTGTCATCAGTCCCCTACTGTACTCCCTGTACTCCCATGGCTGTGTCCTCAGCCCCCTCCAGAACTCTCTGTACACACAAGTTCGCTGATGACATCACAAAATCGGGACGGATATCAAACTATAATCAGTCAGAATACTAAAAGGAGATTGAGAACTTGGTGGCTTGGTGTAATGGTAATCTCTCTCTCAAATTCGGCAATAGTAAGGAACTGATCATTGACTTCAGAAAGAAAGGAGAGGAACACGCCGTCATCTACATCAATGGTTGAGGAAGTGCAGAGCATCAACTCCCTCGGAGTGACAATAACTGACAACCTACCCTGGTCTTCTTGCATAGGTGTGACCGTAAAGAAGATTCAACAACGCCTCTCCTCCCTCAGGTGGCTTAGGAAATTCAGCATGTACTACTTCTACAGATTCACCATTGTGAGTGTACTGTCCGGGTATGTAACGGCTTCACACATCAATGCTCTGCCCAGGACCATAGGAAACTTCAGAAGGTTGTGTTCACAGCCCAGACTATGACGGATTCCAATCTCCCAACATTGACTGTATTTACACGGCTTATTGCCGCAGAAAGACTGCCAAAATCTATCCCAGGTTACTGAGGGAAGGGAGAGAGGAAATAGCTGGGGCCTTAACAGATATCTTTGTAGCATCAGTGAACACAACTGAGGTCCCGGAGGACTGGAACGTTGCTGATCCCCTTGTTTGAAAAGTGTAGCATGAATAATCCAATTAATTATAGACCAGTGAGCCTGTCATCAGGGGTACGGAAGCTGTGAGAGAAGATACTGAGAGATAGAATCTATTCTAATTTGGATGGAAATGGTCTTATCAGTGAGAGGCAACATGGTTTTGTGCAGGGAAATCCATGTCTTACCAACTTAATAGAAGTCTTTGAGGAAGTGACAAAGTTGATTGATGAGGGTGGGGCTGTACATGTCATGTACATGGACTTCAGGAAGGCATTTGATTAGTTTTTCCATGGTCGGGTTATGGAGAACGTGAACTCACATAGTGTTCAGGGTGTGCTGGCTACAAGGATAAAGAACTGGCTGGGCAAAGCGTAGTAGAGGAAGGGCGTTTCTCAAAATAGAGAACTGTGACCAGTGGTGCTCCATTTAAGATGTTTCTGGAAAGATACATGAATGGGCCGGGAGCAAAGGGATACAGACCTTCGAAAATAGGCAACGGAATTAGATAGAGGATCTGGATCGACGCAGGTTTGGACCGCCGAATGGCCTGTTCCTGTCCTGGAATTTTCTCAGTTCTAACATTATCAAAGACCCATCATATGCCTGTAAAGATCTCCCACAAACTCTTCCATCAGGCTAAAAGATACAGAAGCTTGAAAACATAGATCAGCTGGTTCAGTAACAGCTTCTTCCTGGCTGTTATTAGATTGATGAATGGAGTCTCTAATATCAGATAATGCTGATCTTGTACATGTTGATCTCGCCTAGCGCACACCATTTGCACCGCAGCCTATTTGCCTCTCAGATATGTTTTACAGCCATCGTTCTGCACATCCTTGCTTAGCATGATCTGCCTGAACACCTTGGTACAGATCAAAGTAAATTCTGACCTCCCTCCTTCCAACTCCCACCAGTGCTCACTCCCAGGTCTCTCCGGTCCTCATCGACAGTTTCTCCCATTCCCCCCAGCTCCCCGTGACTCTATCCCCAGCTCCCGGTATACTTTGTCTCTCACTGTTTCTCTCACACTGTCTCTTCCTTGTGTTTTCCTTTTCCCTGTCTTCTGTTTCTTCCCATGACATTATCTCCCTTGCTCCCTGCCCGTGTGACTCTTTGTTACCTTGTTTTTTTCCGATCACTCTTTGCCAGATTGTCCATCAGTTTCTCTCGCTGTGTTCTCTCTCTCCTTCCCTTCGTGTCTGTCTCTTTCTCCAGCATTGTTATGTTGATGGCTTCTCTATTAGCTTGACGCAGGTGATGGTTCATTGTTTCAATGTTGACAAAACAATTAACTCAACTGAGTTTTGGAATCCTGGACATAATGTAAGTTTATCGGTTACATTTAAATTGATGTCAAAACAGCAACCAGAACGTGGGTATCCATTTAACAGCCAATTGTTCCATCTAACTATTTTGGAACCGCCCGTCTGCCAGTGCTCAGTATACGGGCAACTCAAAGCTTTCTATTCACGTGCATAATGGACTTACATGGTAACCGCTCTGCCCAAGACCATAAGAAACTACAGACGGTTGTGTGAACAGCCCAGAACAACAGCCGTCCATCCATTTGTACTTGTCAATGTCGCAGAAATTCTGGCAACATCAAAGTTCTCTCCCAAACCGGTAATGATCTCCTACAACCTCTTCCAACAGGGAGGAGACACAGAAGCTTGGAAACATGAACCAGGATACTCAGGAGAACTTCCTTCCCAACCATTATTCGACTGACGAATTGACATCGCTAACTTTTCATATAATATTAATCTTGCTAAATTAGATCCTACTTTGCCCACTTCCTGTGAAGCTGTAACCTTGTATGCCTCACTCTGTCTAAGTACCCTATGATCTCTGTTTACTTGTTTACCACAATGTGTCTGCACTCTTCGCAAAACAATTCTTTGCATTGTACATTTGACTACATTAAATACAATCAAATCAGATCAAACACGTGGAATATAGTGGCTCAACGGCTTATTAAGGGCAACTGGTAAAGTGAACTAACCCTGGCTTTGTCGGTGATTCCAATATTCCATTAATGAATATAAGAAGATGACCACACTCTGGGAAGACAGGGGTATCAAATCGATTTAAACATTACCTTAGATTAATATAAGTTTCCCCCCTATCTGTAAGTAGAGTGTTCCTATGATATGGTGTAAAGAGCAGTAGCACTAATTTGTATGCGAAAAAAATTGTCTTTCTTCGTAAAAGTGAAAATCGTCTTCGGATTTCTTTTGGTTAGCGAAACAAGATCCTAATGTAGGTCATTCGGAAAGGGAAGTGTTGAAAGCGAACTTTTGAAAAGCGGGCGATATCTGTAACTAAGTGAGCACGATATTCAGGAAAATAAATGAGACGAATCTTACATTTTATTTCCAGCCCAGCTGATCATCATTCTCTTTGTTTGCTCTTTTTTCTTCTGTATCTCTTTCTGTATTGATTCTTTCTCCCCTTCAAAGCAGACTTCCCTGTCAAAGGTATTAATCATATTCCTTTCCAGCTGCCTTTCAGTTCAGAAAATTTCCCCAGCAATTTCTGGTCGTTCCTTTGCATTTCTTTCCATTATTTCAGTTTTTCAGCACTTTCCTTTATTTGATTTCACCTTCAATTTTGTTATTTCGTGGGATGTTGGCATCTCTGCCAAGGGCAGCATTTAGTTACCATCACTAATTGCACTGCTTCTGAGGCCATTCGACAAGCCAATATAATGTCAAGCACATTATCATGGGTCTGAAGTTTCACATAACCCACACCGGGTAATAACATTATATTTCTTTACCGAATGTGATCAATGAAACGGGAAGTTTTTCAGACAAAATGTTGTTTTTGTGATTGTTTTTCGTGAAATTCACTTTCAATCCAATTCTTATCATTTTTATTTAAGTTCTGTCATCAGCTGTGGTTGGACTTGAAACAAATCACTTGAAACAATATTGTTTGTTTAATAAGCTTTGCTTCTGAAATTCATCCAGCGGCATTCCTACATTCATACAGTGTCCTAATCATGAAGTAAGATCCGAGACAAGAATAATTTTTTGATTGAAATATTTGTAATGGAGAAGTGGTCAGCAGAGAGCTTTAAACATTAAGTCTTAATTTT
Organism: Chiloscyllium plagiosum; assembly: GCF_037043375.1. NCBI lineage: Eukaryota > Metazoa > Chordata > Chondrichthyes > Orectolobiformes > Hemiscylliidae > Chiloscyllium > Chiloscyllium plagiosum. Next base: position 90,174,522 of record NW_028270180.1, on the reverse strand, counting down.
ACCAACGTGCAGCCAATGGTTTGTTCAACAACAATACTGACACAGAGATGAAAATTGGGGATATGAGGAGCTGATAGTGGACAGATTTGGTGGCAGAGAGAACACGAGACATAAATCAGTTCAGGGTAAAAAGCGATCTCGAGGTTGTGAACAGTTTTGTTTGCAGATGGTTGTGAGGTAGTCGTCAGCAATTCATGGATAATGAATGGAGACTTCAATTGAAACTGAAGACAACAGTTTCTTTCTCTGACAAATATAAATAACAGTACTTGCAAGGAAGTTCAAATTTGTTTATGGGATTAATGAATGGGCAGAGGTAGAGAACACCAACAATCGCGAGAATAGATTAGTAGCACACCTTCCACCATGTCCAGAATAATCATCAGCACTGCTGATATCCGATATAATAGAAATTCCTAATAGGGCGAAATCTTGAAAAAACTCAAGGAAAATCGCCTCTCCATTTTTGTAATGTTCCAATCCGCAATTCTCACATTCAGATCTGTCCTCTCTCTGACTACACAGCTGTTGATCTCTGTTACTGTTGGAGCTGATGCATCTGCAACTACAGTGGGATAGCACACTGAATTAAGCCCCTCACCAATAGGAGAGGGAAATCTTCCAGTGACACAGTTACATTGCATGGAGACTGACATTAATCACAGTCACTGAGCAAACAGTCCCAGCTTTCTATACAGTACATTCAGTTCACAATATAACTGGAGTGAACTACATGTTGACATTGTTTGCTATTGGTCAAATCTCCCAACACCAATTGGTCTAGTGAAGTCAGTTGTGAGGGAGAATGATGGATGCTTTTTTGGTAGGCGAGCTGATTCTGCTCTGTTGTCTGTTTACTATGCTGTAACCATCTCTCCACAAATCCATGCATCCCGCAAAAGAATCACAATCAGGATGATTTTACTGTTCTGATCTCTCCTCCACGGGAACAAACATTAGCGAACAGAGTGTCACTGGGCACAGTTGCCCTGAACATAGACAAGAAGTGTGGACTTCTCTGAATGTTCCTCTTTGGAACTTCCATAGAGAATATACTTCAATAATTAATTTATACAAATTGACAAGCTTCTAAGTGGAGTTTTATTTTCTGTAAAACAGTTTTTGTTTTACACATTTTGGCCTCATTCCAAAACCAAAGGTGATAATTACAATGAACTGATACATTAAGATTTATGAATTAATGAGTCAGGTTCGAATGAACATGACATTGGCTGCGAGATAAGGTTGAATGGGGGCAGTGGCTGCGGAGACTGCATGGGGAGTACAATGATATTCCCCAGTCATCATCATTCTTTCTGACAGACAGAATTAATTCTAATGCAAAACAGGGAAATAGCCAACATTAGGGAGATGTAATGCTGTATGACGATGTGATCTGAACAGGATAATTTTAAATGCAATACAATGAGAAATATTTAATATACACACCATTTAATCTTTGGGTATACAGATTGAGTAGTCACTGGACATGAAACATTAACTTTGATTTCTCTTCACAGGTACTGCCAGACCTGCTGAGCTTGCTCTCGAAGATCTGTTTTTTTTGTTTGACATTGATCTTATTGTTCATATCTGACAGGATACTTACAATTAAAAGCAGACACTAATAACAAAATGTGAAGAGCTATGGGTACAATACAGAAGACTAACAGTGGAGATATAGTCATTCCAAGCTGGAAGAGACAATGGGTGAGTTTCCCCCACTTGTGCTGTAAATAATTCTGTGATATGTAATCAAAGCCCTTGGAAAGGGGTAGACAAACTAGTTCAATGAAGGATACAGAATGATCCATCATCAATAATCTATTCCTAATATCTCATGAAATTTCAGATGGCTCTGAAATGTCTTTTCAAACAAAGTGGAGTTCCTGAGATTTACAGGATATTCAGAAAAATATTGTTTTTCCTTTGAATCTTAAAGAAAAAAACAGATTTCCGCCCTAACACAGATGTCACAGACACACCAATTATAACAGGAACAGAAAAGGACGACATTGTTCATTTATAACTAAATTCAGCATGTAACCCTGTCAAGAAACATGAAATACAGTGATACGGAAACATGAAATACAAACAGAAAAAGGTAGAGAAGCGCAACAGATGAGGAAGTATCTACAGAGAGAAACAGTTTAATATATCGAATATGATGTGACACTGTTCTGAAAAAGTCTTATTGGAATCAAAGATTAATTCTGTGTATCTCTGCTCAGAGGGTGCCAGACCTGCTGAGTTTTCACCTATCAATTACTTTTTCTTTCAGAACTGTGACAAATCGACTGATCTGAACGATATTAGCAAAGCTGCTATCTCTGTTGAATCTCGAGTAATTTATTATGAACTTTAAATGAGAACTTACAAAGTTCCTACGTTTCACAGGGCTCTAAATATCGATGACGTATTGCATTGTGAGACCAAACCATTTTGAGACAGTGTCTTTTGCACAGGTACATCTTGGATATTCTGTGAAGTGGTCACCCAGTCTACCTTTAGTTTCCCCAATGTAGGGCTGACCACAATGTGAGCAGCGAATGTAGTAGACCGGATTGTGGGAAATGTTTGTAGGATGCTGCTTCACTTGGGAGGTATATTTGACTCCTTGGATAGTGAGGAGGGAGGAGGTATATGGGAAATGTAACACCTCCGGCAGGGGAAAGTGAAGTGGACCTGTGGTGGGGAGTGGGGGAGGTGGGAGAGGTGTTGGGAGTGAATGAAGAGTGGACCAGGGTGTCCTGGAGGAAATGGCCCTTCAGAAGGCAGAAAAGAGAGAGGACGCAAATATGTGTCTGGTGGTGGCATCTCGCTGGAGGTGGGGGAAATGCGGACTGATGATCCTCTGCATGTGAATGCCGGTGGGATGGTAGGTAAGAACAAGGGGAACTCTAACGCTGTTGCAGGAGGGAAGAAAGAGGCTGAGGGTAGAAGTGTAGGAGATGGGTTGGAACTAGTTGAGGGCCATGTCGATAACAGTGCTGGGAATTCTCGGGTGAGGAATAAGGTGGACATTTCAGAGGCCATATTTTTGTAGACGACATCATCAGAAGCAATGCGGTGGAGATGGGGGAACTGGGAGAATGAAATGAAGTCTTTGCAGGAAACAGGGTGTGAGGATGTATACTCCAGGTAGCTGTGGGACTTCCTGGGTTAATACCGAATATCAGTGACCGGTCTGTCCCCAGAAATAGAAGCATAGATGTCGAGGAAAGGAAGGGAGGAGTCAGAGGTAGACCAGGTGAAAGTGAGGGAGGGTTGAAAATTGGAAACGATAAACTTTTCCAATTCTGGACAAGAGAGAGGAGCAGCAGCTGATAACATCTACGTATCGGATAAAGAGTTGTGGATGGGGGATGGAATAGAACCGGAACAAGGAATGGTCTACGTACCCCATGAAGGAACAGGTATAACTTGGGCCCAGGTGTGCATGGCAGGAGCAGGCTGAAGCAATGGGTTTGCCCAGGCAGTTCTGTTTGTGGATTTTCAGGAGGAGATAAAAGAGAACTCTGCTACCAGTGGACCATCAGCTGTGGGACTGTTAGGTGGGTGTGAGTGTGTGTGTGCTTGTCGGGGTGGGGGGGGGGGGGGGGGGGCGAGTGCGTGGGAACCTTCAGATGAAATGTGGTCAGATTTAGTTAATAAAATAACCTGATGTGCCATTTTAGGGTTATGGACAAGCAGTTGATATGCGGAGGTATCTGAAAGCTGGCACTCAGCCTCTGAAATGTAGAGGTCAGTCCACCAGACTCCAGCAGCACCACCCTTATCGGCACAGGCTGAGGAACATAGTCAGGGCTGGATCGAAGCATACAGCGTACAGTCTGTTCGGAGGGTGATAGGTTGGATAGGTGAGGGGAATACAGAGAATTTAAGACAACCAAACTCACATGGAGCATTCTCAATGAACAGATTGAGTTCAAGTAAACGCCAGAGTAATGGGTCCAGGTGAAGGGAGAGTGTTGGTGCTGGGCGAAGGGTCTATGGGATGGGGAGTGCACTCTTGCACAAAGAAATGGACACCGAGGAGAAGACGGTGGAAGAGGAGTTCAACATTATGTCATGCCTGAAATTCATTAAAGTGGGGGCACAGAGGGATAAAGATGAGACCTTTTCTGAGTACAGAACATTCAGCATTAGAGCGTGGACAGTTAGGAGGGATAGTGAATACACGACAGGAGGTGGGCTTGTGGGAGGGGATGGACTGAGATTGCAGGGCATGGGTGGGGTGGCAGGTTCCAGAGGCTCATAGGCATCACTAAGTGATTCCATCTTTTCGGCATCTTTTATCTGGTGAGCATGGCGAATGAGCTGGAGAATTAAGTCGAATTGGGGAATAGTGCAGACTTGAGCCAATGTGATGTGATGCTGTTGAACAGAGAAAATGTTGATCTCAGTGACAACGAACACCGCACGACCAGACCTCAGAAAGTAAATGATTGAAAATAATCGGAATCATTATCTTATTGTAACGCTCTGATTTCATTGGGGTGACACTCATCCAGCAAGGTCTTACGTTTCTGAGATGGTAGACCAAACTGTGAAAATAGAATGTATCTTGATGTTATTAATAAGACGAATCCATCCATGGTTTTGGAAGGCACTAGCAAAGGCAGAGTTTATTTGTAATTCCCAATAGCTCTAGGGAAGGTTTCATTATTCATTCAGGAAATTACCAGCACAGAATTTCCTCTGATTCCCGTTGACCGCAGTTGCCTGAGGGTCAATATGATACATGAGTCAAATACTACCTTAATGGCAAGGGAAGTTATTCTGATTTCACCTCAACTGACATTGGAAAATCAGTTAAAATTCTAAAGAGAAAAAGGGTAGAACACGACATATTTGAACAATGTGGCCACTGTCCTCGCAACGTTTAAGGACAAACAGCTGCTTGGATTTCTGATTCTGAGGAGAGGTTTGTCCTATTTGGGATGAGGCTGTTTGGTTAAGCGTTGTGACAGAGAGACAGAAAAATGTTCCACGCTCTATGGGGAAAAAACACCCTATTCACGGTGCATTGGACAATGACAGACATACACTATTGTCTGTTCCTACTGGTCATTGATCATCCCAATATCATCATTCACTGATGACCAATAGCAGCACAGAAGCCAGCAGCTCCCAGCACCCCAGTGGAAAACAAAAAGGGTAAGGGATGACCAGTGGAAGTGGGAGTAACTAAGGAACTGGTGTAACTTACAGTGGGAGTGGCAGTAGAAGGGTGTGAAGAGATATCATCAGTGGAAGAGTATGTGGCAGCAGAAAGGGTAATGCAAGGGAGGTAGGAGTGTAAAGAGAGAGTAGGAAAGGGAGGAAGAATGGCTAATGAAGTTTTAGTGACTGGGAAAAGATTGTTTTTGGAAAGGTGAGGTTGGGTGAAAACCACCACTGTTCAGGAAAATTGGAAATGATTCGATTGAAAATTAAGATTTGATGCCCTTCTTTTTCTATCATTTTATTCTTTATCAGATTGTACATTCACTCTGTAGTTTTGTATCTCCATCAAACGCATGTGACTTATTTTTTCTCCCCGGTGTTGTGTCTCAACATTTCTGAATTTTTTAACAGTATGTATTTGCTCCCAATTCAAGGTAGACATGAGAATATGATTTAATATCCTGTAGTCCATAACATAGAATTTAATTGAATATTTATCCTCATGACTTGAGCTGATTCAAGCAATGAGTCTGTGTCCATCCTGCAGATTAAAAATGTCTTCAGTTCTGACTATTGTTACAAAGCACAGTGCCACACAAAAGGCTAATGTTCCAATGCAAGTTGCCAAACCGTAGTTCATCCTAAATTAGTTACAAGATTTATGAATATGATATGCTGAGGGACAGAGTGTAAAAGGTGAATTTAATTTTGTGTCGAAAATGGTATTTGCAGCACACTCATAATAGGTGTTAACTATATCAATCTGTAAATTCCACAAAATAAGAACAACAAGAGACTGGAATTCTTAATTATGCTTATGTGAATAACATGTGGAGAACAGGAAGGAGATCAAGGTGTGTTTGTGATATTCATAAATAATGATGGTGAGAATGTGGAAGATGGATGGCAGTGGAATGGTAACTAATGTTGGGGATGACACAAAGATTAGCTGGGTGCTTCACAGTGAGGAAGAAAGGGTTAGGCTACAGGACGATATAAACAAATGTTTTCTATATCCAGATTAATGGCCGATGAAGTTTAACACTGATAAATGTGAGATGATTCATATCTGAATTAACAAGAAAAGTGAGTACTCAAATTTTGAAGGGCGAGGGTTAAACTTGCTCCTTTTTTCTTTGCAGCAGGGAAGGTTGAGGAGGGAACCTGGTACAGGTGTACAAGAGCATAAGGGGTATGGAGAGGATGAACAGACAGCAGCTGTTTCCTTTACTCGAAGGGTCAAAACAAAGGGCAACATACTTAAAGTGAAAGGCAGGGGATTGAGAGAGGATTTGTGGAGTCTGCATTGAACTGAGCGGGTGGCACAAACATAGAATATAAAATATATAATATTTGTGGAAACAGGCCCTTCGGTCCAACAAATCCACACTGACCCTCCAAAGAGTAACCAACCAAACACATCTCCCCGTGTTTGCCCCTGACTAATGCACCTAACCTATACATCCCTGAACACATTCGGCAATTTAGCATGGCCAATTCACTTAACCTGCACATCTTTGGATTGTGGGTGGAAACCGGAGTACCTGGACGAAACCCACGCGGACACGGGGAGAATGTGCAAAGTCCATGCAGGCAGTCACCCGAGGCTGGAATTAAACTTGGGTCCCCAGCGCGCTAAGCAGAAGTGCTAACCACTAAGCTGCCGTTCTGCCCGTGGTGACATGTGTCTGGAATGCATTTCATAGGCGGGTGATTGATCAGGTAATCTCACAAACATTTAAAAAAAGCCTTTGATATGCACTTGGTGGTGCAGGCTCGTAATTTCATTCAATTGTTCTATGTGGTGGCAGCCACGAACACTCAGATATATTCTGAAGCAATAGCTAATGGCAGTTCCGAGTTTGTCCCATTGGCTGCACACAGTAAGTGAGCCTCCAGTGAAGTGCTGGTGTTATCTCCCACTTTGTATTTAAATGTTTCAGTTTCCTTGAGTAGGTATTGTAACTTCCTTTGTCGATGATGTCATTTCTGGCCCTTTTTCTCAGAGGATGGTAGATGGAGTCAAAATTGATATGTTTGTTGATGGAGTTCCGGTTGGGATGCCTTGTGTCTCGGAATTCATGTGCTTGTCTCTGTTTAGCCTGTCCTAGAATGGATATGCAGACCTAGTCAAAGTGGCGTACTTACTCATCAGTACGTAAGAAATTAGTGTTGTGATCATGTCTTTTGTAGTTAGTTGATGTTCATATATCCTGGCGACTAGTTTTCTGCTTGAGTAGAAAAAGAATACTGTATTACAGCATCAAGGAATTCTAATTTCAAGGTTGTCAGCAAAAGAGCCAGGAGTGAAATAAGGAAAAACGTCTTTATTTACGAATTGGAATTGACTGGCTGGGAAAATTGTGGATGAAGATTCAAATGAGAACTATTTATATATTTGGAAATTAGGAATTTAACTGGCAACAGAGTGAGGGCTGGCAAATGGGGGTGCTTTAGATACATTTTTGGAGCTGATTCATACATAATGGCCAATGGCCTCCTCCTGTAGTTTAAAGTTTTGTACTCTATCATGTGCCAGCTGTGAATAAAAGTCAGTATCCAATTGTTTCACTGTGTAAATGCTCAAAAATATCTGATTATTTGGTATAGCATAAGCATTTAAAATGCAAGTATTGCAAGGTCAGCATCATTATGAAGTCTAATTATTACTCAGAACATGAATATTTTACATGTTGTATTCCAATTACTAAAACAAATATATCATTGCTTTGTCACAAAACTCTTTGGAAAGCTCTGACTTTTCACTGACACGATATAATTTTCGTTGCTTTGTTTCAGTCTCCACATTTCATATTAAACATCATTCATTCTAAAAATTGGAAGTTTTAAAATTATTATTCACTAAAATTTGATAATACAAATAATTTATTTAGTTTAATATTAACAGTCCATGTTGAATTATTGCCATTTTTAAATTGCTGGCAATTAGCTGAAGTTCGTACATTTCAGTGAGAAATTAAACTGGTTGTTTATATATAAATGTATACGAACACTAATTCTATTTGTATGTTCAATCGTTTGCTCACTCAGAACATGTGATCATTCAGAAGCCAACCACTTTAAAAATATTGGAGTGGCAAAACATTGTTTTGAATCCTGACATTGGATATCTAATTCTGATCACCACAAGAATTATGTTCTTTCTTGGATAAAATAAAATATACGTGTTTTATTTCTGTGTTAGAAAATCTTGACATGAGTTTATAATTTAGTTCATTAAATATAGAATCAAAATAATTGATTTAAGAGATTATAGTTCAGTTGAATAATTATCGTTCACGTCTTTTTTTTTGCCCAATTCATGAAATATAGTAATCATTCGATTATTGTTCGGGTCAGTAAACTCAACACCTTGCAATGAGCTACGCTGAAAATTGCTTCCAATAGATCTGAAATCATTTACAGTGTTATTGGACCTCACAACTGCCTGTGATACAGAGAGACACAGTGGCCTGTTCCTCAATCTGTGCATTGAGCTTCTAACCTGGTTCAGAGCAGTCAGTCAAACATTACTTCAAAACAAACAATTTGGAATTCACCTTTGGCAGGGGGAGAACCCGCCAACAGACTATCACTGGTCTCAGTGTAGGTACAAATGTTGTCCAGGTTAAATACTAATGGCTGACCAGCAACCAAGTTTTAAAATTCATCTTCAGTCAGAGCCTGGCCTAGAGAGCACACGTGTTGACATGGAGAGCCAGAATCACACCATACAAGTTATGTATGGTGATGGAATCTGATCTGCCTCCCAGACTCCATACATCTGCACCCCGGATCAGTCACGGGTGAAGACGTTAACAAGTTGACAATCTATTGCAGTGCCTTGTATCTCACAAACAAACCTTGAAATCCATATCCAATAAATGTTACCTTCACATTCTTTAATATCAAAATAAAATTGTACATCTCTGTGAATGGTCAGAGATTACTACATGGGTCACACAGTAGAATTTATGTGAAGTAACCATCAGCAAACGGCAATCCAAAAATCACATTAATAACTGAACTTGGCGAATTCTGTCTGGTTTAAGTAACCACACATATTATACTGGCTTTCAGGTGACTGTAACAATGCACACCATAACTGGAGGTTTTGGCCTTACATCCTCCAAAGCTTCCTGATCTCACACACATCATTGCCTCACACATTCAACAATTGATGAGAATCCACAAGCTGGGTGAAACTGGAAACATAGAACAGTGCAGTTCAGTGCAGCATTGTGCAGGCCCTTCGGCCTTTGACTTTCTGTCGACTTTTTACCCTATTCTAAGATCAGACTAACCTACATACCTTTCATTATACTATCGTTCATGTGCCTTTCCAATTAAATATCCCTAGTATAGCTGACTTTACTACAACTGCGAGCTATTCATTGCACACACACACACCACTCTCTGTGTAAATAACCTACCTCTAACATCTTCCTTAAACATTCCTCCAACTGCCTTAAAATCATACACTCTCGAAACCAATTTTCACCCTGGCAGAGAGTCTCTGGCTTTCCACTCTATCTATGCCTCTCATCATCTTGAACACCCCTGTCAAGTCACTTTACATTCTTCTTCGTTCCAATGAGGAAAACACTCTAGCTCCCTCAAATTTTCTTTGTAAGACATGCCCTCCAGTCCAGTCAGCATCTTGATAAATCTCCTCAGCACCCTCACCAAAGCTTCCATATCTTTCCTATAACGAGGTAACCAGAACTGATCACAATATTCTAAGTGTGGTCTCACCACGGCTCCATAGAGTTTCAGCATAACCTCGCAGCTCTTAAACTCAATCCCTCGGCTAAGGAACACATCAAACACCTTCTTAACAACCTTATAAACCTGGGTGGCAACTTTGTGAGAGCTATGCCATGGATCATATGATCCCCCGTTCCTCCACAATGTAAGAATCCTGCCTTTAACCTTGTTTTCTGCATTCAAATTCGACCTTCCAAAATGAATCGTATCCCACTTTTCCATATTGAACATTATCTGCCACTTAGCAGCTGGGTCCTGCATCCTGTCAATGTCCTGTTGCAAACTACAACAGCCCTCCACACTATCCACAGTTCCACCAAACTGTGTTACATCATCAATCTTACGAACCTACCCTTCCACTTCGTCATCCTAGTCATTGATCAAAATCACAAACAGCAGAGGTCCCATACGGAACACCACTGCTCACCTAGTTCCACACTGAATACTTCCCATTTACCACAACCCTCTGTCTTCTATGTGCTAGCCAATTCTGTATCCAGACAAATAGGTGTCCCTGTATGCCATGCCTCCTTACTTTCTGAATGAAACTGCCAGGGGGAAGCTAATCAAGCACCTTGTTAAAATCCATGCAATCGGCATTCACTGGTCTACCTTCTTCGGTGTGCTTAATCCGATCCTCAAAGAATCCAATCAGAGATTTGAGGTATGACCAGCCCCTCACAAAGCCATGCTGACTATTCCTAATCAAACTGTGATTTTTCAGAATCCCCTCCAATACTTCGCCCAATACTGAAGTAAGACTGACTGGTCTGTCATTCTCAGGAAAATCCCTGTTTCCTTGCCTGAACAAGGGACTAACATTTGCCACCCTCCAATCATCCGACGCTACTCAAATGGAGACTGAAGACGCAAAGACCATCGCCAAAGACACAGAAATCTATTCACTCTCTTCCTATCGTAACCTAAGGTGTTTCCCTTCTTGCCGAGGGATTTATCTAACTTTATGTTTGTACTTCAATCAGTCTGTATTTCACCTCAACTTGTTTACTCACTGTCCAAACAACTGATTGACTGCTTTCCTTTACAGGGCTCTGTACAGTGCTGCCTTCCTGAGCAAGTATGGTTCCCAATATCGTGTATATTATGGAATGGAAAACATGGGAAGCTTTGACTCTGCTGTTCCTCAGATGCAGCATGACTGGCTGTGCTTTTCCAGCGCCACAATGTTCGACTGTGATCACCAGGATCTGCAGTCCTCACTTTCTCCATTACTGAGGGCTGTCCCCTCTGCACAGGGGACAGAGGGGGAATACTTCTGAGTAGGGAACTAATCAGCAGAAACTCGTTGTATCTGGAGCTGAACGTTCAGTTCTGGAAAGTTGCCTTTGATGAACACATTTATTAAAAACGAAATTCACATTTAACAAATATTCATTCAGTCCCAGAGTTACAGTTTTGGTTCATGAATTGGACAGGTTGATAACGAGCAATGAATGACTGAAGAATTCCGAGATACAGAGAATTCCGGTGATATTTTCCAGTTTGGATGTGCTTTACCTTAATGCTGGTAATATTATCAGACAGACAGATATGATAAGGAAACGAGGTGACATGTGGAAGTGTGACATTTTTTGCCATTACAGAGATGTGTTTGAGGGAGGTCGGGGCTGACAACTCAATATTCTGTGGTACCAGAGCTATAGACAGGATAGGAGAGAGGGTAAAAGAGGATATGGTATTGCCTTATTAATTACGGAGTCAGTTACTGGCGTAGGAAGGGACGATATCTTAAAAGGATCTTCTAATGAGTATTGGTGGTTAGAGCTCAGGATCAAAACCATAGCAGAATCACTGCTAGAGATATATTATATACTCCCTGATAAAGGAAACTACGGGAGCAGGTATATAATCAAGTTATTGAAGTGTGTAAAAACAATAATGGGATCTTTATATTCAGGCATTTCAATTCCAAACATTCATTAGGGCAGTGATAACGTTTTAAGAGAGGGCAGGTGTTTTGAAATTTATTCCAGAGAGCTTCTTATATCAACATAGAGCAGATACAACAATGGGCAGTGTAGTGCTGGGCCTCACTGTGGGGAACGAAGCCAGTCAGAAAATATCACACATTTTGACTTTGCTAAGGAAAAGACCCCAAAAATGTTCGAAAAATAAGAGCTTTTTGCATTGGGGAGACAGATTTTATGTAATCAAATGACCGGATGTGGGCAAAGTGCAGTTGCTTCTGGGTGAAACTGTAGCAGAACAAGGTGGGGCGGGGTTTGGGGATCATTTGATTAAAATTGAATTGATGACAGTGTCAGCCCAGCATGTTACACCGAAGATAAAATTTAGGAACACACAGCCAGAGAACCTCAGATGTCGACACGAATTCCGAACAGGATGAGAAAGGAAAGAGAAGCTAAAAGCAGGTACCAATTGAGCAGGTCAATGAAGGTCCTAAAAGAATATAGAAAGCGTAGGGCTAAACTGAAAAAAATAAGTGGAAGAGCAGAAGGAGGGGTGATAAAACTTTAGCGGGTAAGACTAGCAAGAATCCAAAGTCATTTTTGTTGGTTTATTAAGGGGAAGAGGATAACGCGGGAAAGAATGGGAGTATGAGGGACGAAGGGGACAGCCTGTTCACAGAGACAGAGAATATGTTAAACACATCCTACGAATCGGTCTTCAGTTTGGAGAAACAGTTCCTGGATTCAGGGAGAGTTGCCGTTTGACCCTTAAGCAAATTGGTACAGGAGCTGAGGAAGAATTGGAATTTTATGCAAGATCGAGTGAGCAAATCACCAGATTAAAGACCAAGTCTCACATCAGTGAAAGGTAAACAATTGTAGAAAATTCGGAGGGCTGTTGAGGCTGGATCATTAAATATCTTCAAGGCTGAGACAGACAGATTTTTATACAAGTGTTATAGGAAATCACAGGAAAGTGGAATAGGGGATTAACAAAATAAATATAACCGAGTTGAAGGAAAAGCAGACTCAGTGAGCGGATAGACATATAGTTGTCCCTATGTCTAATTGTGTTCTTTTCCAATAGCCCTGTATTCACAAGAACATCAACCTCTCACTATGGAGTGAGACAGTGTTTGGAATGCAGTCGAGGGATTCAAGGAATTCATAAACGCGATACTAATATTCAGAAAGTACAAGAGGACTGCGACAACACGGATTGCCTGGCGGGGTGAGGATCTGCATCGACATAGTCTCCACTACCAGAAGGAAAACCTCAGCAAGACACCCTCCAAGGTCAAGCAGCGACCTGCACTGGGAAGCAGGTAGCAGGGGCCAGGTGCAAAGGAGTGCTGAAGCCCTAAACACTACATCACTGTCGTGTCTCGTTCCTTCCCTGACCAAACTTAAATGTGGAGGGGTAGAGAGACATGCCGTTGGTAGATGAGTAAGCAGGAAGTCTTTGACACGAGAGGTTTGGACAGCTCCAGCTCAGCAAAATGTACAGGTAAACTCAAATAAAGTCCTTTTACCTTTATTGTTACAGCAGTCGAGATGGCATTCAGGGCAGTCGCAAGCTCCTCTTCTGAGATGTGGTAGCTCTGGGAGAATTCCACCGGCCCTGATGCCTCCACGTGTGGGCACTGCACAGTGCTTCAGCTCCTGGGAGACCGTGTTAGGGAGAGATGCTTGGCGGCACGGTGGCTCATGGGTTAGCACTGCTACCTCAGAGCACCAGCGACCAGGGTTCAAATCCTGCCTCAGGCAACTGTCTGTGTGGAGTTTGCACATTCTCCCCGTGTCTGCATGGGTTTTCTCCGGATGCTCCGGTTTCCTCCCACAGTCCAAAGATGTGCAGGTTAGGTGAATTGGTCATGCTAAATGACCCGTAGTGTTGCGTGTACGGGGGTGGGTCTGGGTGGGCTGCTCTTCTGTGGGTCGGTGCGGACTGTTGGACCGAAGGGCCTGTTTACACACTGTAGGTAATCTAATCTCGGATGCACTCAGGGTCATCCAAGATACTGGCAAATTCATAGACATGCCCCTAGTTATGGTTTTTTTAATGACTGCAATATTCCAGTCCAACGTTTATCGTCCTGAGTTCATTAGCCTTACATTTCAGTTCTGTTTTATTTAAATAAACACAATTTAATCCAACAGGCGTTACTTGCTTCCTGTCATGTTACAGGCAGAGAGTAGATGGGTGACCACCAGGAATAGCAAAGTGAGTAGGCAGGTAGTTCAGGAATCCCCTGTGGCCATTCCCCTCGAAAGAAAGTAGACCATTTTGGATTGTTGGGGGCGATGACCGTTCAGGGGAAAGCAGCAGTAGCCAGGTTGGTGGGACTGCCACTGGCTCTGGGGCACAGCAGGAAAGGGAAAGGTAAACAGGACGTTAAAGATAGGAGGGCCGATTGTTATTGGAACTGATCGGAGATTCTGTGGTCGCAAACGGGAATCTAGGATGGTGCGTTACCTCCCAGGTGCTAGGGTCCAGGATGTCTCCAAGTGGCTGCAGAACATTCTCAATGGGTAGGGTGAGCAGCCAGAAATCATTATGCACGTTGGCACAAATAATATCCGTAGAAATTGGGACGATGTCCTGCAGCGTGATTACAGAGAGCTAGGAGAAATATTTTAAAAACAAACCTTGACAGTGATAATCTCCTGAGAGGGAGATTATAGTCCGAAACATGCACTGGAGGGGAAATCAATATCTTGGCAGCCAGTTTTGCTAGGGTTACAAGGGAGGGTTTAAACTAGAATGGCAGATGGTCGTATCCTCAAGAGCAGGGAGGCAAGTGGAAGGAGATACAGTAATCAGAAATAGTAAGGTTAGGCTGGAAAACGACAGAGAGAAAGCAATGCATTTTGGATTAAATGGCATCTGTTTCAATGCAAGAGGGCTGACAGGTAAGGCCGATGAACTCAGGGCGTGGATATGTAGGTGGGACTGGGATATTATATCCATTACAGAAACATGGCTAAGTGATGGATAGGACTGACAGCTTAATGTGCTAGAGAACAAGTGCTTTAGGTGAGACAGAGATGGTGGAAGGAGGGGAGGGGGAGTTGCATTTCTGATTAAGGGGAGTACCACAGCAGTAATCAGAGATAAAATAACTCACGGATCATCCAGTGAGGATTTGAAGGTGGAGTTAAGAAATAGGAATGGAATGGTGAGGTGATTGAGGTTGTAATATAGGCCCCCAACGAGGCAACAGGCATGAGAGTAACAAATATGCAGGGAGAGAGGGGAGACCTGCGGGAGCAATAGGGTTATCATAATAGGGGATTTTAATTTTTCTAATACAGTCTGAAACGGCCAGAGCATAAAGAGATTTGATGAGGTAGAATCTGTTAAATGCGTCAGGAAAGTTTCCTCAATCAGTATATCGAGTGTCCTACTCGAGAAGGGGAAAAACTCGAAATTTTCTTAGTAAATAGGGCATGACAGATGTCTGAGTTGATAGTGGGGAGCACTTTGGGACCAGTAACCACAGTTCTATTAGTTTTCAAATAGTTATGGGGAAGGACAAAACTGGTCCTCAGATTCATGTTCGAACTTGGGGCGTGACTCAGGTCCAGGCAGCTGGGATCAAGGGAATCCCTGGAGATATATAAGAGATACAGGAGTTTACTGAAGAAGGAAATCAGTAGGGTGAAAAGGGGGCAAGAAAGATCCTTGGCAGAGAAGATTAGGATGAATCCAAAAAGGTACTTTAAATATTTTAAAAGAAAAAGCAATAATTGGAGAGAAAATAGGACCCCTCGAAAACCAATGTGGATAAGTATATGTGGAACAATAAGAGATGGGTGAAGTCCTCAACGAATATTTCTACTCTATGTTTACCGAGGAGAAAGACATAGACTCATTGAGATGTACAGCATGGAAACAGAACCTTCGGTCCAACCTTTCCATGCCGACCAGATATCCCAACCCAATCTAGTCCCACCTGCCAGCACCCGGCCCATTCATATACCCATCCAAATGCCTCTTAAATGTTGCAATTGTACCAGCCTCCACACTTCCTCTGGCAGCTTATTCTATATACATACCACCCTCTGCGTGAAAAAGTTGCCCCTTAGGTATCTTCTATATCTTGCCCCTCTCACCCTAAACCTATGCCCTCTAGTTCTGGACTCCCCGACCCCAGGGAAAAGACTTTGCCTATTTATCCTATCCATTCCTCTCATAACTTTATAATTTGCGGGGACCCTGGCCTATAATTTTGATCATCATTGACCACAGCTGACGTCCCGGAAGACTGGAGGATAGCAAATGTTGTACCCTTATTCAAGGAGAACTGCACAAAAAAGCCCTGGAACTTCAGATCAGTAGGTCTAACATCTGTAGTAGGTAAGTTAATTGAGAAGGTTCTGAGGGATAAGATGTACATGCATTTAGAAAGACAGGCTTTGATTTGGGAATAGTAACTGTGGCTTTGTGAGAGGAAGTTTGTGCTTGACAATTTTCTTAAAGTAATTGGATGATGTGACCAGGAAGATTGACCTAGGTGGGGCAGTAGACGTCAAAACATGTGGTGTTGGAAAAGCACAGTAGGACAGGCAGCATTCGAGGGGCAGGAGATCTTCACCAGGAACGCCCAAAACATCGATTCTCCTGTTCGTCTGATGCTGCCTGACCTGTTGTGTATTTCCATTGCCAAACTTTTCGACACTGATCTCTAGCATCACTTTCTCAAGGGCAGTTGATTTAGTCAATATGGATTTCAGTTGCACCAGAACAGAATGAAGCTTTTCAGCCCCTGGAGCCTGATATACAATTATAGGAGGAAGCCAATAAACCCCTAGGGCCTATATAACTGTAACCAGATCATGCAGCACTAGTATCCAGTTACACAGCAACAGGATCAGTCTATTCAGTTACTTGAAGTCAGTAACACAGGAAATGGAAGAGGCCACAAAGTGACTGGACTATGGGGTATACTGGAATAAAACCAGGCGACATAGCCCCTCAGAGCTGCCCTTCCATTCAGTAAGTCAGGGCTCATCTGCACTCGGCCGCAATTTCTCTTTTATGCACAATTCTTTGTAGCCCTCGACTCTCTGACGGGACAAAATCCACTGACACCCACTCGCGCCCCCCAAACATTTCAGTGATTTGGCCTCCCCAACTGTCTGGTCCCAACCATCACTACTTCCTGAGAAAAGGAAACACTCCCCACACATATACTTTGGACTATTGACATGGATAGAAGATACGAACACAGCGTAAAGTGACTGGCCCTGATATCATGGCAGTATTTGATTGAGCAAGATGTCAAGGAGACTGAACAAAATTTAACTTGATGGTAATCAGTTGTTAACTCCCCACAGGTTGAATCATTCAGAACACAATGGGGCTGGTGGACATCAATCCTCCCAGTCCCTGGATATCCCTTTGGACAATCCTCAGGGTAGCACCTTCGGCACAAACATCTTCAGCTGCTTCATCAATGTCTTTCCCTCTGTCATACGATCAGTGGTGGGGATGTTCTGTGAAGATTATACAATGTTCAGAACAAAGAGTCACCTCCTAAGCTACTCAAGAATCAAATCTGGACAACATTCAAGCCTGTGTTGTTAATGTACAAGTAACATGAATCAAAAGCACTGCTGGACACTAAACATTTCCATGGTTAAAAGAAAGAGGAACTCCTTCCACAACTCTAGCTGGTTTCACAGTAATATAAGAAAGCCATTCAGCCCATCTGATCTGTTGGATAACAAGAGGCACAATGCGTTCACTCATTCCTGCGTATTACACAAGGAGACAATTTTTAAAAAGTAGGTGTTTGAATCCAAAAGACACACGCAGGAAACTGGAAGAACAGAATAAGCAAGGCAGCATCAAGATGTTGAGAAGTGAACGCCTTGGATATAACCCTTCGTCAAGACTGTGGATGGGAGAAAGGGGGTCTATAGATAAAGGGGTGGGTGAGGGATGAGGAGGCAGAGTGGCGAGTTGGGGGATAAGTGAACACAGGTAAAAGGTATCAGCGGTTTGGTGATGGGAGGGCTGAATCCAGTTGGTAGCTGGACAAAAGCATGCTCAGAGGAATGGAAGGGAGGAGAGGGCCTGGAAATGGAGGTGATTTGAAATTGGAGAATTCAATATTGAGTCCCAGGAGTGTAGGCTGCACAGGTGACAGATGAGATCTTGTTTCTCGAAATTATGGTTTGGTTCATTGTGGCAATGGAGGAGGCCAAGGTTGGCCATGTCGGAAAGTGATTGCGAAAGAGAATTGAAATAGGAAGTGACTGGGAGGTCTTCCATTCCACCTAACGACCCTACCTTCCAGCTCCCAACCAGATTCATCCCTCCCAACGCCCAACCAGGTTTCACCCACCACTTGTGTCCACATATCCATAACTTACCATCCCCCGATCTCCCCACTCCAACCACTCCCTTCCCTCTTTATATGCAGCTCCCCTTACTCCCCAACCCAGTTCTGAAGGATATTTACTCCTGAAATGTTGACTTTCCCAGTTCATGATGCTGCCTGGCTTGCAGTGTTCTTTCAGCCTTCCGTTTGTCTCCTATAACTCAGGAAGATCGAGTCTCGTCAGCACAACGGGCTGGTAGGCAGGAACCACGGTTTTCCCAATGAAGTCCTTGAATGCCTTCCCTCTGACCAGGAGGAAGACTTTCAGTCATCGAGACACTGACACATGAACAGAAGAGGCCATTCAGCCCCTCCAAACTGTTACACTGAAACATGAGGATGTCATTGTTGCTGCAACACTACAAACCAATGAGGCATGGATTGCACTGACAGACTGCTCCATGTTGCTCCTCCTGGCTCCATTGCTAATTGTACTCACGTGTTATGTTAACGTGGTTTGCTGACCATGAGGAGGGAAAGTGATTGGTTTGTACCAATTCCCAAGGAGGGATCGTCCATCTCCGAGATGTTATGGACTCGGCTAGACGACTTAAAACATTTTTAAGCAGGCAGCCCAGCGCATGCCTTTGCAATTTGTTTCGGTAGGTGTACAATGAAAATTACCCGGAGTAATTTAGTTAGGTTGACTATTAGATTTTAAAACAGACAAAGACTTTATTCATAAAATTACACACTGAAACACAAAGAACAGAATAAATAATTATGATAGAATTCAACCTATTCAGCTAGACTTAATTATGCTGTTCCGAGCGTACACATCTGTCCCAATAATCAAACTCCCAATAAAAACGGAACACAAACTTCCAGGTTGAAATTGAAGGTCAGAAAAGAGAGAGAGTTTCCACACAGCTCCCAGTTGAACTTCCCAGTTCAAAACTCGACTGAAAACTGCTCAGCTCAGCTCATCTCAGCTCGTTCAGCTAAATTAGCTCACCGTTCCCCATTCATTATACCAGTTAATTATAAAGAATGACCACTTTGGCCTGAAGTCTCATCTGTTTCCATGTAAACAAAAGGCCTCTAAAAATCATTTTCATCTCTTTGCCAAACCAGACTGATCGGAGCTTGGCCCCGTTTTATTGTCCCTCTGAAAGAAACCAAGGACAGAGTCTCCTTGAACCAAGGAACAGCTTTTTGACAAAAAAGGGACTTGCTTTGTGACATGTCTCATCCTAATAAAACAAAGAATCATCAATGCTAAAAGATGGCTGCATTTTTAACCCTTCAAACCCAGACAGTAGTCTCAAAATAGACAGACTCATTATGCTAACTGTAAACATTCAAACATGCACAAACCCATGCAAATTCAGGCTGCCGTCCACCCACCACCGAACACCTCCGTTTCTCATTCGAGTCTCAATAACTCTTCAGCTTTCACGCTTTCGTGACCTTCCACATGTGCAACTGTCAGATTGAATGGCTGCAACAAGAAGCTCCATCTAAACAGTCTGACATTTTTGTCCTTAATTTTTTCAACAAATGTCAATGTGTTGTGATCAGTGTATGCAATTGTCTCAGATGCATTGCTGGTAATATAAACACTGTTATGGTGTAATGCCAACATCAAGTTCAACGTCTTTTTCTCCACCGTTGGACATTTCTGTTGATGAACGTTCGACTTCCCAGAAAAATACCCGATGGGTCTTTCTATTCCCTTATCATCCTCCAACACCGGACCAATACACACATCACTGACAACGATAGCCGCCTTCACAGTCTTCGTGTAATCTAGTGTAGCTCATACTGGGGGCAGTAGTTAACACTGTTTTTAGGCTATAAAATGCCTTTTTACAGTTCTATGTCCACTGAGAGTTCTTGCCCTTGACTATTTGGTGAGTGGAGCAGCCGTACTGCTGAAAGGTTCGCACAAACTTTCGGTAAAATCCTGTCAATCCCAGAAACCGTAGTATTACATATTTCTTTTATTCGACGGTATGGAACATTCCCCAACTACTTTCGTTTTCTTATCTCATGGGGCCATTTGTCTATGTCCAATAATGTGACCCTGGAACGTGACTTGGGCTTTCTCAAATTCACTTTTAGCTGGGTTTACTACCAAGCCTGCCTTCTGAAGTTGATCGCACAAGTCTGATAAATGCTGTAAATGTTTCCTCCATGAATGATTAAAAACCATCAGGTCATCAACGTACACCACATAGTTGGGTAATCCGGCAATGACCTAATTATCAGTCTCTGAAATGTGGATGGATCGTTTTACATACCAAATGCCACAACTTTAAACTGATATAGTCCATTTGGCGTTATGAAAGCCGAAACTGCCTTTGCTCTCTCTGACAGAGGTCCGTGCCAGTAACCTCTAAGCAAGTCCAACTTATAAATGTAAGTAGCTTCTCCCACTTTTTCGACACAATTCTCCAAACATGGAATTGGATATACATCAGTCTTTGTAACGGCATTGACTTTGTGATAGTCAACACATGACCGTTGGGTACCACCTGACTTTGGCACCATGACTATATGCGAACTCCAATCACTATAACTTACTTTGATTATGACATTTTGGAGTGTCCGCTCTATCTACTTCTGAGCCTGTGCCAATTTTGGAGAGTCGTACCTAAAAGAATGTTGCTTAATCAGAACAGCATCTCCTGTATCGACATCATGCACAATTTTGTCCGTACATCCCAGTTTATTTCCGCATATCTCTCCACAAGATAGTAATATCTATTTCAGGTCACTTTGCTTTTTTTTTTGTGTAACGTAACTCAGTAATTTATCCCAATTTTTGACAACTTTCTCATTGTTCAATTTAATTTGAGGAATGTCCAATTCACAATCCTCTGAACTTGGTTCTTTCTTCTGTGCTGTAAACATGAACACCTTCTCCTCTTGCTTGCCTTCCCTCTCAAAATATCTTTTGTGCATATTCACATGACAAACTCTGTGAGATCTCATCCTGTCTGGAGTCCGTATCAAATTGTTCACCTCATTCAATTTCTTCCCAATTTGATAAGGTACGCTAAAACCTGCTTTTCAAGGCTCAACTGTTACTGGAAGTAACACAAATATTTTACTCCCAATTGCAAAATTGCCAATTTATGGTTTATGATCCACTTCATGTTTCATTGTATGCTAAAATGCTTTTAAATGCTGTCTACCCAACTCTCCAGCTCTATTTAATCGTTCCCTAAAATGTGACACATCATGCAAATAGGTGGTCTCTGAATTCTGATTTATTAATTTCTCCTTAACCAATGTTACTGGTCCTTTTACATTATGCTCACAAATTAATTTTAAATAGACTGAGTTTGGTCGATTCATTCTGTGCGTCTGTGATCACAAATAGTTCAAAAGGAATTTCCTTATTGCAATCATTTGGATAATCCTGGCCATAAAACCTCAACATGGTCTTCAGTGTTTGCTGCCATCTCTCTCATGCTCCCTGTGATTCCGAATAGTATGCAGTAGATTTGAATTGTTTTCTTCCCAACTTATCCATCATCTCCTTCAATAGTTCGGATGTGAGGTTTGGTCTGTCAGGATCTCTATTGGTAGTTCGTACCTAGTTAAAAAATAAGCATTTTTTCTACAACTCTTTTAGCTGTAATGCTGCATAATGGGTCTGCCCCTGAAATCTAGTCGACACATCCATTATTGTTAATAAATACTTATTCCCACTTTTTGGTTGAGGTAGGGGACCGACACAATCTATCAACACTCTTGTGAAAGGTTCCTCAAATGCTGGAATAGGTATTAAAGTTGCAGGGTTTATTACTGTCTGTGTGACATGTTTGAGATGTCTGGAAATATTCAACTACATCTTTGTGTAGTCCAGGCCAGTGAAAATATTTTTGTACACCAGCCTATAATGTACTCACCCCGAAATGATCTCCAAGTGGTAGCTCATGTGCCACTCGCAGCACCTCCTTTCTATACCCAACAGGAAAAACAATTTGAAGAATTTCTGTCCACGCCTGATCTGCTTCAGTGTGTGCTGATGTTCATATCCGTTATAAGACATCATTTGCTAAGTAATAACACACAATTCTCTTTCTTGCTAAATATCGTTTGATATAAATTTTGTAACTCCTCATCTTTCTGCTGTAATTCAATCAGCTTAGCAGAGCTAATACTTTCATGTTTTCACACTTGCTCCTTCTCTGTTCCACTTATCTGATTAAAAAGAAACTTTCGGATAACTCTACGTCAGCTTTCTTATTTGTGCCTTTATTCTGCTTAAACCTGTGTATCTGTGATCTTCTGATCACGCAATCAGGGAAAATTCCTGGATAAACATTCTCCAGGTCTTCAGTTGCCTGCATCTCCACTGGCTTTTCAACTAGAGTAGGCAGCACGCCTACCAGTGAATCAGCTATGTTATTTGCAAGGACAAATTTCATTCCTGCAGCTGAGAGCTAAGGGTCCAGTACTCTTACCATACATTCTCAACTCTTCTCTGGACTCCCGCACCTCACTTTACATAACTGAGCACTTTTTTGCCTCACTATGAATTCCTGTTCCCAGCACATTTTCTGGCAATAGTCTCTCAAGAGTGCACAAAGCCTCACCCCTCAGCATTACAGACTAAAAATATCCTGTATCAATTAATATTGGAACCTCCTTACCAATTACTCCTAGCCTATGTGAATAAAATTTATCCTTCCATGTCGATGTTTTTACGCAGATTTAGCACGTCCACTGATCATCTTGTACACTCTGAGGCTGTTGCCTAACTCCCCCTATGCTTTTTGTCATTAGTTCAACGAAACTTCCAGGCTTGTCTGGTTATCGTACATCCCAGCCCACCAACACTGTGATTTTGTGTGGCCCACTTTATTACAATGAAAACACCATAGTATTTTAACTTCTTTGTCCCCCTCAAGGTTTTCTTTATTACAGTAGTAAATTATCCTTATGATCTACACTGTGATCTACCTTTCCCTTTGCACGTGAGAACATCTCTTTGCTCCAATTTCTGTCCCTCAGAGACCAGAACTGGTTCTGGAAAGCAAACCAAGTTTTTGTACCAGTTCATAATCACCAGCCATTTCAGCAGCTAACCTTGCTGTTTACCTTCTCTGCTCTTCCACTGAAGTTTGCAGGTAGTGAATTTTTGAATTTCTCCAAATACTAACCTCTCTAAGGGCATTATAGTTTTGCTTGAATTTTAAAGGTCTTATCCAGCTATCGAAATTAGTCTGTTTGATCCTTACATACTCAGTGTAGGTTTGACCAGGATCATCATTAGATTCCTGAAAGGTTGCCTAAGCAGACAACTTTTTTAACCTCTTCAGACTCCCCAGGTACCTCCTCAAAGCGGGATGTGAATACCTCACCAGTCCTACCTACAAGTTTCGTTTGGATCAACAAAACCCATATTGCCTCTCGCCACTGCATTTGTTTAGCCAACTTTTCAAATGAGGTGAAAAGGGCATCACATTCTTCTCATCAAATTGAGGCAATGCTTGAACATACACAAACAAATTCTCACTAGGCTTCTGACTACCAGGGGCTTGCTCATCCTCACTCTCTTCCTAACTGAGCGCACCCTCAGCCGTTATCTCAGCCTTTTACACTGACTTTCCTTTTTAAGTGTCAGTTTTTGCTATTCAAAAGCTGTCTCTTTCTCTCTCCCCTGTTGCTCTCTCTTTTGCCAATTTTTTACTCTCTGTTCTCCTGCTCTCTTCCACCCCCCACCCCACAACCACCTTCTGCATTTTATCGAAAGTCAAATGTTTCATTTTGGCTGCCCTTTCCTTACCTCTCGACGTTAACTCAAGATGTTTCATTTGCAACTGAATTCTTGCCATCTCTGTAGATTCTGATGGTTTCTCCAGTAAGTTTAATTGACGAGCTACTGCTGTAATTATCTCTCCGTTCCTCACAGAAGCAGTCACTTCCAATTCCAGCTTCTCAGCGAATTCTTGCAACTTGGTCTTATTCACTTTTCGTAAAATTTCCAAAGTCATTGCATGCACACCCAGGAAACGTTTGGCGACTGAAATAGCCATCACTATTCGAAGCTTTGTCAACCCAATCAAACTAATACCCGAATTAAAGACACTAGCACCTCCCACTCGCTGTTGAAAATCCAGCAATGAGTACCCACTCTGTTATGGACGAGGCTAGACCACTCAAATCATTCTTCAGCAAGCAGCCCTGAGCATACCTTCGCAGTTTGTTTTGGTCATTATCCAATGAAAATTACCCGGAAAACTTTAGCTAGAGTGTTTTTAAATCAGACAAAAACGTTATTCACAAAGTTACACAATGAAACACAATGAACAGAATAAAGAACCCCTACAGATTTCAACCTATCCAGCTAGACTTAATTATGGTATTCCAAATACACACAATAGTCCCAATAATCAAACTTCCTTGAAAAAACGTTAAAATGGAATGCATGCTTCCAGGTTGAAGCTGAAGGGCAGAAAAGAGAGAGAGTTTCCACACAGCTCCCAGTTGAACTTCCCAGTTCAAGACTTAACTGAAAACTGCTCAGCTCAGCTCAACTCAGCTAGCTCAGTTAAACGAGCTGACCACTCCCCGTTCATTATACAGGTGACTTCGAAAGCATGACAACTTTGCCATGTAGTTTCATCTGTTTCCATGTAAATAAAAGGCCTCTGAAAATCTCTTTCGTGTCTGTACCAAACCAGACTGATCGCAGCCTGACCCCGTTTTATTGACCCACTGAAAAACATCAAGGACAGAGTCTACTTGAGCCAATGAACAGCTTTTAGCAAAAAAGAAGTCAGAGAAGACAGGCTAGTGTTCTGTGTGGAGGTCAGAGCTGTTGGGAATGGCTAATACTATCTGATGACAGATTTGTGAACAACATGACGTTCAATACAGGGTCACATACCAACTGTACATCCAGACGGTGATTCTTCATTCAGAACCTGGAGCTCTCTCTCAACCAACATGGGGGCTCCATTGATCTTTGTAAACTATCATCGAGTCATAGAATCCCACAGCACAGAGACAGGCACATTATCTCAAACAGGTTCATGCTGATCAAAATGTCCATCCATGCAAAAACCTCATTTCCCTGCGCATGGTCCATATCCTTCTAAACCTTTCCTATCTATACATTTGTCCAAATGTGAAGGCACGTATCATGGAAAACATGTTCTATCCAATGCTATCCGTATTTTGTTTTGGAAATAATGAGTGTTGATTCATAACACTCAGGTGTTAATGCAATCATGTTTCATTCTTTTTGTAGCATTACAGATTAAACACTCATTTCTTTCACACTCTCCTCATGGTATCATCACTGCAGGGATTAGTCTGGTGAAACTCCATTACACCGTCTCTCTGTACCAAGGAGATAGAACATAGAACATAGAACATAGAAGAATACAGCGCAGTACAGGCCCTTGGGCCCTCGATGTTGCACCGATCCAAGCCCACCTAAACTACACTAACCCACTATCCTCCATATACCTATCCAATGCCCTCTTAAATGCCCATAAAGAGGGAGAGTCCACCACTGTTACTGGCAGGGCATTCCATGAACTAACGACTCGCTGAGTGAAGAACCTACCCCTAACATCAGTCCTATATCTACCCCCCCTTAATTTAAAGCTATGCCCCCTTGTAATACCCGACTCAATACGCGGGAAAAGGTTCATACTGTCGACCCTATCTAACCCCCTAATCATCTTGTACACCTCAATCAAGTCACCCCTAAACCTTCTTTTCTCTAGTGAAAACAGCCCCAAGTGCCTCAGTCTTTCCTCATACGATTTTCCTTCCATACCAGGCAACATCCTGGTAAACCTCCTCTGCACCCGTTCCAATGCCTCCACATCCTTCCTATAGTATGGCGACCAAAACTGCACACAATATTCCAGATGCGGCCGTACCAGAGTCTTATACAACTGCATCATGACCTCAGGACTCCGGAACTCAATTCCTCTACCAATAAAAGCCAGTACGCCATATGCCTTCCTCACCGCACTATTTACCTGGGTGGCAACTTTCAGAGATCTGTGTACATGGACACCAAGATCCCTCTGCTCATCCACACTACCAAGTATCCGACCATTAGCCCAGTACCCCATCTTTTTGTTATTCTTCCCAAAGTGAATCACCTCGCACTTAGCTACATTGAATTCCATCTGCCACCTTTCTGCCCAGCTCTGCAGCTTCTCTATATCCTGCTGTAACCTGCCACATGCTTCCTCACTGTCAACAACTCCTCCGACTTTTGTGTCATCCGCAAACTTGCTCACCCAACCTTCTAACCCCTCTTCCAGGTCATTTATAAAAATGACAAACAGCAATGGTCCCAAAACAGATCCTTGCGGAACACCGCTAGTGACGGCACTCCATGAAGAAACTTTGCCATCAACTACTACCCTCTGTCTTCTTCCATCCAGCCAATTCCTAATCCAAACCTCCAACTCACCCTCAATGCCATACCTCCGTATTTTCTGCAGTAGCCTACCATGGGGAACCTTATCAAACGCCTTACTAAAATCCATATATACCACATCTACCGCTTTCCCCTCATCAACCTCCTTCGTCACCTTTTCAAAGAATTCAATAAGGTTTGTGAGGCACGACTTGCCCTTCACAAAACCATGCTGACTATCCTTGATCACATTATTCCTATCTAGATGTGCATAAATCCTATCCCTTACAATTCTCTCTAAGACTTTGCCCACAACAGAAGTGAGACTCACCGGCCTATAGTTACTAGGGCTATCCCTACTCCCCTTTTTGAACAAGGGAACCACATTTGCTATCCTCCAGTCTTCTGGGACTACTCCTGTAGACAAAGAGGACATAAAAATCAAGGCCAATGGCTCTGCAATCTCCTCCCTTGCTTCCCAGAGAATCCTAGGATAAATGCCATCAGGCCCAGGGGACTTATCTATTTTCACCTTTTCCAGGATTTCCAACACCTCTTCTCTACATACCTCAAAGCCATCCATTCTACTTATTTGTGCCTCAGTATTCTCATCGACAACAATGCCCTGTTCCTGAGTGAATACTGAAGAAAAGTATTCATTCAGTGTCTCCCCAATCTCTTCCGCCTCCACACGCAACTTCCCCCTACTATCCTTGACTGGACCTATTCCTACCCTAGTCATTCTTTTATTCCTAACATACCTATAGAAAGCCTTAGGGTTTTCCCTAATCCTATCTACTAAGGACCTTTCATGTCCCCTCCTTGCTGCTTTTAGCTCTCTCTTCAGGTCCTTCCTGGCTACCCTATAACTCTCAATCGCCCCAATTGAACCTTCACGTCTCATCTTGAGATAGGCCGCCCTCTTCCATTTAACAAGGGATTCCAATTCCTTATTAAACCACGGCTCCCTCGCACGACCCTTTCCTACCTGCCTGACAGGTACATAATTATCAAGGGCACTCAATAGTTGCCCCTTGAACAAGTTCCACATATCATTTACACTCTTGCCTTGGAGTCTACTTTTCCAAGCCACACATCCTAAGTCATGCCTCACCGCATCATAATTTCCCTTACCCCAGCTATAATTCTTGCCCTGTAGTACACACTTATCCCTCTCATTGATCATTGATCATAAATAAAAGAAAATACTGTCTCAAGTACACTCCACAACTGCAGGACGGTGTCTTCAACCTTATACTTTAATCATTTGTAATGAACGCTCCTACTCATTTATTGTGCTGATTACTTGCTGAGCCATAGAGTCATAGAGATGCACAGCATGGAAACAGATCCTTCAGTCCGACCCGTCCATGACGACCAGATATCCCAACCCAATCTAGTCCCACCTGCCAGTACCCGACTGCTCTGTATGAATTCTGTTAGTGCCCCATGATCAAGGACATCCAGCTCCTTTTCACCAAGAGCACTTCCCATCATCTCGCCTTCTCATAAATACAAAATGCGAAGGATGGCATTTTTTGCCAATCATTTATTTGCCTTATGAAGCAAAGTCACATCAACCACAACATCACTGTTGCCATTGGAGTTGATGGGAGATACTGAGGAGGCGATGATCTAGCTGTATTGTCTCCGAATATTAATCCAGGGAATCAGGTAATGACCCAGAAACCGGATCCGAATCCCACAACGGCAAATGTTGGGAAATTAATTCAATAAAATATCAGGAATTAAGAATCAAATGAAACAATGAAACCATTGTCGATTGTCCAACCTGGCACCCTCATGCCCTTCAGGAAAGGAAATCTACCATCTTCAGCTGGTCGGGCTTACATGTAACTCCAGACCCACAGCAATGTGGTGAACTCTCAGTTGCAGTTTGAAATAGCTAAGCCAGCCACTCAGTTATATCAGTCACTTCAAAGCCTCAAAGAAAAGAAACCGCATGGACGTCAGCACTGACGACTTACAGCCCACGGACTGCAGTGGGTCAGGAAGGCAGCTCACCAAAACCTTCTCAAGGACAATGAGGAAAGGGAATTAAATGTTGGCCCAGCATCCCATTCATGAATAAAGGAACATGATCCCACTCAGGGAAGAGAGAAAAACAGACATAAATAACTTTAAACAGGAACTTTGACATATACCTTACATGGTCATAGTTATCAGTAATATGGGAACAGGAGAAACATAAGTAAGGTTTAATTTCATTTTTTATTTCCATCCCAGCTGATCATCAACAATCCCTTAGTTTGCTTCTTTCTCTCTATCTCTCTCTTTCTCCATCTATTCAACTCAGTCCTTTTCCCCTTCATAACAGATGTCAGTGTCACCAACATCAATCACGCTATTTCCCAACTGTGTTCAGTTCTGATGTATGGTCATTAGAATCGAATTGCCAATTCTATTTTTCTCTCGACCCGCTGTGGCAGATGGGCTGCCACACCTGCTCACTTTGTCTTGCACTTTCTCATTCGTTATTGTTTCTGATCTGTTGCATCATTCTTTGCTTTATTTAACCTTTAATTTTGTTATTACTTGGAATGTCTGCATCGCTGACAGGGGCAGCATTTGTTGACCTAACCAAGTGTCTTTTTCTGCGAGGTCATTCTTTCAGGCAGTACAGAACAAAGCACTTTGCTGTGGGTCTCACATCAGTCTTAAGCCAGGCCAGATAATAACACAAGGTCTATTTACCAAAGGACATCAGTGAAATAGATAAACCATATTGACAAAATGCAGGAAACGTTATGGTTGTTATTTCCAATTCCTGTCTTTTGTATTTACTTTCTGACATCGTCTGTGGTAGGATGTGGAACAGTGTCTGTCTGTGTAATAACCTGTGCATCTGAATTACATTTCTTCCGACATTACTGCTCTGAGATAGTGTTCGTGTCATTATGTTATTTTAGAGACAAGAACAAAGTTGTGATCGAAATATTTGCAACTGAATGAGTGCTTAGAGGAGACATGGTACCATAAAGACTGAATTTTACCAAAGCATAGATAATGGTTTATTAAGCGTCAGTCTGAAGCCAAGATGGTGACTGGGCATATAATCGAGCTGGTAGTGGACATGTTTTGTGATGGATAGAATAACGAGACATAAATGAATTTCATTTATTTAAAATTGGTATTGTGAACAGTCTCGTTCTCCGATGTTTGTGGGGGCGGGGGTGTGGGCGGTTCTGAAATTTGTGGGGAACCAATGGAATTTGCATTTGAAACTGAAGACAATAGTTTCCGCCTTTGTCAAATGTAGATAACAGAAATAGCAACGAAGTTCGCCATGGTTGAAGAGATTAATAAATGGATAGAGATGAAGAAACTTATCAGGAATACCAACAATAGCTCAGGATAGGATAGTAACCCGCCTGTATAATCATCAGTGCACCATATATTCGATATGGCAATGTTGACCTGGACCAGGATAAAAGGAAAATGCCCCAGGATAAACTCCTGTCCATTGTTGCAGCATTCCAGTCTAATGTTCGCAGATTCTGATCCATTAGTGGATCATTCCAGACTATTCTCAGATGTTTAAATCTCCTTTTTCTGTCTCTGCAGCTGCTGATCCCTTTGAGCGTTGGAGTTGATGCATCTGCTGCTACAATGGCATAAACCATTGCAAGAGGCCCCTTACTAATAGGAGACGGAAAACATCCAGTGACACAACTAAGATCCATGGAGATTGGCATCACTTACAGTCACTGAACCAACAGCTCCATTTAACCCCTTTCAGTATGGTTCCTTCAGTTCACAAAAAACTACTGGACTGGATTGAATGTTTGCACCGTTGGCTATTGGTCACATCTCCCATCACCCATTGCTCTCGTGAAGTTAGTATTGAGGGAGAATGATGCATGGTTTCTTATCGCAGGCTAAAGGATTCTGCTGCTTTGTCCGTTTGCAATACTGTAACTTGCTGAACCTCCCACCACCACCACCCTCAAATACCACAATCTACATGCTGTTACCGTGCAGATCTCTCCTCGACTAGAACAGGCACCAGCCAATATATTTACAGTGGATATATTTGCAGTCCAATGCATAGGAAATGTGAATTTGCCTGGGCATTCCTTTAATTTTCTCTCTTTTTCTGGCCATTTCTCCATCCATTCAATTTAAACCTGGCCCCCACCTCTCTCTCCAACCCAACCATCCATGATACCAGGATAAATAATATCATTTCCCAGTTTGCTTTCAGTTGTGAGGTTCAAACCGTTATCTGCATTTCTCCTGATAGAGGCTGCCATACCTGCGAGATTCTCCAACACTTTCAGACGCTGGAGAATTTTATTTTCGATCTTAAGCACTCACCGTTTCTTGGTTTAGTTCACCTTTCATGTTGTTGTTTCTCCGAATGTCAGCATCACGAGCAAGGGCAGCATTTGTTGTCCATCACTAATTGTCTGTGACTACACGGCCATTAGTCAAGACAAAATGGAGCCAACAATGTTTTTGTGGGTCTGAAGTCACACCATGTTCAGACTGGGTAATAATGTTAAGTTTCTTTAGCAAAGACTATCAGTGAAATAATAAAAATAAATCTTAACGGTTCCTGAGTGAAATTGCCTAGTCCGTATTCCCTAGTTTCAGCCAGAGAGAGATGGCGGGGAAATCAGTTTAACTACCATCAATCAAAAGGACTTTGGGGAAAATAGCGAAAGGGAGATTGAGCGACAATTTCAAGTAAGATCACAGGATTCAGAATGCTGAAATGAAGACATTTCTACAGCATCCTGCAACATGAACCAGTATTCCTAGGAATGATAGGTGAAGGGGATATTGGCGTCAATAAAGATGAGGGAGAGTTTTAGATGAACATTTGTTCTGCAACTTAGTAACTGGGTGTGGGTTCAGTAGAGTCTTCGACTCATTGGGCTGAATCTAACAATAGTTTGTCTCAGTGACATTTTTATTGAGTGTGACAGAGGGATTGTCTGTACGAGACTGAACTAGTTTCATGGTGCTATCTTCTCGAACTCACCTAATTAACTACCCACTCAATCTCATAGTGTTCCTCGCATTCAATGCCACCCCGATTCTCCAACCCAACATGGCTGGAGGGACTCACCAGCGCACTGATGTCGCTGGCTATTCTATGATCACTGACACTGATGACATCTTTCAAAGGCCAATGGGTTGACTGTTGTAATTCCTCAGTTTGGAGCCACCCTGCACAGTTGACCCCGAGTATCGCAGGTAAGGGGAACTAACACCACGGTTTTTCAACAGGGGTAGAGAGTTCCTCATGAATGGGCTAGAACAGGGGGGTCAATTCTTTTCCCAGAGGAGGCCTGAGCATCGTCTGAGCTCACCAGCCAGCCCAGTGCAGTATCTGTCTCTCTCTCTCTCTCTCTCTCTCTCTCTCTCTCTCTCTCTCTTACACACACACACACCCACACAGTGATTATGGAACATTTCAGATAGTATTCCAAAGAATTCCCATTTTCAGGTGCAGGGACTTGCAGTCATTCAACCCCCTGGGTTCCTGCATAAAAATGCACCTATTTTATATCCAATCACAATTAGTAATTCTGGATAGTTCACTTTGTCTCACTTTGTTGTATTCAGCCAAGCACTGCTTTGAAACACTTGTCCCGTTATGAAATACAATTTTGAGCAGAGAACCTTTTATCCTCAGCTGTTATCTGGACCGTTATCTGAACTGTACCATTTTCTTTGTTATGAAAGTTTCTCTTGCCCTTTGTCTGTGCCTGTTTCTGTCTGTAACAGTTAGACTGTCTCCCACTCAATTGGTCGGACGGCTGGTTTGTGATGCAGAGGGAGGCCAGCAGCGCAGGTTCAATTCCCCCACACTGACAGAGGTTACTATGAAGGGGACATTCTCTCAACAATGAGCAATCGAGCGTGGCCAATCCACTCTAAGCTGCACATCTTTGTACTCTGGGAGGAAACTGGACCATTGAGAGGGAACTCACACAGAAACGTGGGGAATGTTCAAACTCACCTGAGATTGGAATTGAACCCAGCTCCTTGGGTGATGTGCGGCCGCAGTGCTAGCCACATATCCATCATACTCCTCAGTTAGTTCTGTTAATTACTTGTAGCTGAATGAAGAAATCCAACTGGCTTGTTCTGAAAACTGAACCTTACCCAGTCTTAGACCTTTATCATCGGCCATATCGCCAACCTGTTTACATTTAAAATTTGTTGTGAGCAGTGGAGGAGTGGGATTAGAAATGGAAACAGTGGCACCCTTCAACCTCAGTCAGGACCGCAGTAAGAAGAAATTCACAAAGTGGGAATTCATTCAAGTAGGAATTCTCTCACCCAGAAGATTGGGAGGGCTGAATCTTCATATTATATCGAGGCTGACTTTGTCTGATTTTCCAGAGACAGGTGAATCAGGGATCATTGTGAAATCAGAGAAAAGTGCAGCTGGGACCACAATGAGATGAGCCATGACCTTATTGACTGGTGGAATAGTGTCAAATGACGAATGGTCCAGTCGTGTCCGTCAGCCCTATGTTCTGATGTTCCATTCAGCCCTTCGGTCCTGCTGTGAAGGAGCAGATTGAGGCCACTCTGATGGTTTGGTGTAGTTTGGGAAATGTATTAGAAAATCCAGGCTGTGTCAGGAAGTGACCCCTCTTTGCAGGCTTCTCCTCTCTGTAACTTCTGATCCTGATGTAGGTCATGTTACAGGCCCAGAATCGCATTGAATACAGCGCCCATGTCCCACACAAGGTCAACTCGCACAATCCTCTGTTGTCTCTGAATTCAACATTTTACATCATGATTTCCAGGAAAATAATCAATTATTTTCCAAAAACATGAATAAGAACGGAAGAAATAGGAACCTGCGCTGTCATTCAGTAAGAACATGGCTGATCTACTCCACGGCTCAACTCCACTTTCCTGCTAACCCCTTGCATCCCTCAACTCGCTGAAATGTCACAAACCAATCCACCCATCTGTAAATACAATCAGAGACCAAACCTCCCCAACTCTCGGGGTTAGGAAATTCCAGTCACTTACTACCTTCTGAAAGAAGACATTTCTTTAAATCTCAATTTGAAATCGATATTCCTTACTCTGTATCTACATCTCTGAGTTCGAGACTCTGTCCTCAATGCCGACCTTGTCAAGCCCCCTCTGTATCTTGTCCGTTTTAGTTATGACACCCTCATTCATTTAAACCACTATGAATAATTGCCTCAGCATTTTTGATGTCTTCAATAATTCAATCCTTTCATCCCAGGAACCAGTCTAATGAACCAACATTTCTGCATCAACATGCTGACGTTATGTTTCAGACACAGAAACGCACCACTCCGTTGCACTGCTCCTTTTTTAGGAGTTCTCTCCATTTAATAACAGCTGCCTTATGGTTGTTAGTATCGTCCTCGAACTCGAATATATATTGCACTCAGCTCCCGCCGCCAGGAGCTGAGTGCAGCTCTTGTAAGCAGCTCTTGCCATCGGACTGATATTTGTGGTACTCCAGTAGATACATTTTTTTCATAAAGATCGATGAGTCCTGACTCTCCGATTTCTAAGTGTTTACCAAGTGTCTTCCCATGCTCATGCATTATCCATCATACTATGAGCTTCTGTCTTGCGTAAGAACATTTATTTAGTGATTTCTTGTGGAAAATATCTGGAAAGCCTCATGTCTACCAGTCCCCCTTTATCAAGGCCACTAGTTACATTCTCATGGATTTCCAGAAAAACTTTGCATGATTTTACAGGCAAAATGTAGTTCGCCTTTAACAAGACCGTGCGGACTCTGTGTGAAGCTTTTCTAAATGCTCTGCAGTCCCTTCCTTAATAACAGACTTTCACAGATTCCCAGCAATAATGGTGAGGCTAAGTGGGTCCTGCTTTCAGTCTCGCTCGTTTCTTGAAGACAGGCGCCACATTGGGGTGTCTCAAGTTTCACTGGGTCACTCCTTTAATCCAGAATTATGGAGTATTTCACACAGTGCCACCAACCACTCTGTGACCACTTCTTTTGAAACCAGCTCTAAATTGTTGATGACCTGTTTACCCTTGGTCTTATCTGTTTGAGAAATGCTTTATTCCTTCTGTTAGAGAGATTTCAAGATCTTCCCTCCTATTATCATTTTGTTTATACCATTGAAATATTTACAGCACGTTCACCTGTGAGGGACGATGTAAAATACTGGTGCAAATTATCTGTCTGTTCCCTGTATCCAGTTCTCCAGTCACACCCACGAAATGTCCTCAATAAACCTGCCTGACTTTCTTTATACCAAAGATCACACACACCTCTTGAACTCCTCTTACATGCATGTAAAAGCCCGTGCTGCTTGTTTTTATATTTCTTGCCAATTTGCTTACATCACATCTTTTCTTCCCTTTTCTTCGCATTCTATATTCATACAGTCATATCGCATACAAGCACAATCTTTGGGCCAACTTGTCCATGCAGACCACGTTTTCCATACTAAACTATTCCCATCTGCTTGCATTTGGCACATATGCCGCTAAACGGTTCATATTCATATGTTTGTCCAACTAAAAATCTTTCAAATGTTGGAGCTGTACTTGCATCTGCCAGGCTTCCTCTGGCAGCTCAATCCATAAACGCATCACCCTCTGTGTATAAAAAAGTTCTCTCTTCCTCCCATTTAAATTTTCCCTCTTCCACCATTAACCTATGGCTCGATGATTTGATTTTCCTATCCTGTGGAAAAGACCTTGGCTTTTAACCCTGTCCAAGCCTCCCCTGATTTTATAAATTTCTACAATGTCACCCCTCAACCTCCTACACTCCATCTGATATTAACTTCAAGAACAAACATTTAAAGATCAGCACTGTAAATTTGAAACAATATTAAAAGTGACAGGTAAACAGCACTCAGCCCAAACATCATACTGTTAGTTGTTTTCTTCTTTATGTTACAATAATAAGGCAGCATGAAAATCTTACTCGTGCCAATAAGCCGTCAAGAACCTGAATTCCTTTGTCTGATGGCAGTGATGATCTCGACAGTGAAAATGTATCCCTGGCCAGATCTATATAATTCCACATGTTCAACATTCTCCCTCCTGGCCTCCATATGACCTTATGTGGTTGTGTCTTCTTTATCTTGCACTCAATAGAGAGAACCCCTTTTCCCTATTCACATCTTAATTTAAATTCATTTTGCATCATCTTCTCGTTCACCACTGCTAAAAGCCTGGTTATCTGTTGTCACATCCTCTTTTCCCTGTCACCTACCCCCCACCTCTGGCAAGTGACTAAAATGTCCAGTTTCCAATCATTTTCAGTTCTGAAGAAGTGTCACACTGGACTTGAAATGCTAGCTCTGTCTCTCTGTCTCTGCAGATGCTGGCAGACCTGCTGAGTGTCTCCAGAAATAAATAGGCACATCACAAATTTTCAATTAAACAAATAACTAGGGATACTGGAAATGAAAATGCATAAATTGCTGTAGAAACTGGGAGCTTTGTCGAAAGGTCACTGGACCAGAAAGATGAACTCAGCTTTCACTCCACAAGATGCAGCGAGACCTGCTTAGTTTCTTCAGCAATTTCTGTTTTTGAACATTTTCCAAAGACGTGTGTCGAATCTGCTCAAACGCCCTGTCCAGCACAGAGTGCTGTACATTGGGAAGGGAACAAAAACGCAAAGTGCACAAGTTCATTGCTCTGAAACGACATAAGGCTGGCATAGCTGACACGATTGAGGTCTTAATCATGGTCATAGAGAAAAACAGAGGTAAAATACAGCGTCAAACACAGGAGATGGTATTACGGGAAAGACAATGATTCAGATTAATAATTTAAAATACCTGAGTAATGTAACAAATTGGAGGCGTGACATCAGGTCGAGACGCTCAGCAGAATGATACTATGAAACTGGATGTGTTCGCACGTCAGAAACCAGGTTAGGTCACTGAGTACAGGGCTGATGGGTGAATGGGTCTCGGTGTGAACTGGGGGAAAGTCAGTAGAATTGATTTGCAGATATTGCATCTCACACGGGGTTATCAGTGATGCTGTAGATCACAGCAGCAGCCGCAGCAGAATTGCAATCAATCACAATCCATAGCTTTTACCCCAGGATAATCCATCACTCTACCATTATCATCAAGCAGATTAATGGTTCAATGCCGAGTTTGGGTGAACATGCCAGAGTCAGAACCATGTGTATCTAAACCTGATGACAACCCATTAAAGCTACGGCTCTTGACTGGTTACATTACAAACAGCAGAACTACCGTTTGGTGGAGAAGGGGAAATGATTCCAAGACAAACAGATAAGATCGAAACTCTGCAGTCAAGCCACATCAAGTCATCAATGTCGATGGATTAATAAACAACTTATAGGAGGAGAGTGCTCCACAAATATCCCCAGCTCTGTACATCAGTGTAAAAGACAAGGATGTAGTATCTGCACCATCCTCAGCCAGAAGTGTTGAGTCGATAATCCACCTGACCCTCCTCATGATGCCCACAGATTCCCAGATGCCAGTCTTCAACCAATTCGATTTGCTACACGTGACATGAAGAAACAGCTGAACACAGTACATATGACAAAGGCAATGGGCTCTGACACCATTCCTGCAATAGGAATCAAGATTGTGCTGCACAACAAGCTGTGTGGGTGGGGAAGCAGTTTCATTCCAGCTCCAACTCTGACATCTGCCTGGCCATGTGGAAAGTTCCTCAACTATATCCAGTCCCATAACAAGGGAATGACTACAGTCTGACCATTTACTACGCCCTCAGTCCCGTCGCGATAGTCGCATTGGTGGGAGTTCTTTTTGACAGAGCTGTCAAGCAGCACAGAAATAATGTGCTCAGTGTGGTTTCCGATAGGTCCCCATGCGTAGATGGTGCTGTTGTGCAAATGTCACTGGATTACTGATCCAGACCAGGATAATGCTATGGCAGCTGGTGGAAGTTGAAAACAATTAACAAAACATCGAGACATAAAATGTGGTGCCAGTAATATTGACCTTGAATCTAATGTCCATTGTAAACATATGTCCCTTCCCCAATGTACTTTCAGGAAGTGAATCTCCCGTGCTTCCTGGTCTGGCCTACAAGTGTCTCCAGACACACAGACATGTGAAAAACTCTACACTGGTCTCTGAAACGCCCAAGCAAGACACTCAATTGTATCAAATTACTGTGAGTTCTGAAAGGATAAAACTAGACAGAACACCGGCAACGAGCTTTGGAGAAGGGAACGGGAAACACAGTCCTTTCAACAAGACATATGCCGCCTTCCTAATGTTTAAGAGCTTGTGACAATAATGACAGAGCTTTCCCGCATACTGCTCAGAAACATCAGGAAGGGAGCAAGGCATTAAACACTTTGAGCTTCCCCTGTTCTAGCTCATGGAGACAAGTTCACTTCTATAACCCTAGTTAATGCATTCTTCAGAAACTCATCAATTCCTGTCTTATGCTGCTCAATAATTGACCGTCCAACCCATACAATCACATAAGCACTGATTCTGCACTGTCATAAATACAGCACGACCTACATTAGTCCCACATTCCAATACGAGGCACATAGCCATGTATGCTATGGCACTTCAAGGGCATGACCATGTATTTATTAACGGTTGTGTGGTTATCTGTGCCAACTGCCCTCTGCATTCCTGACCCCAACAGCCTCTGGATGAAAACCAATCCTCAAATCCTCATTAAACATCAAACCCTTCACTTTAAAATGGCACTCCCTTGTTCATCGCCCTTTGACTGAAAGGAACAGCTGCTGTCTATCCATCCTGTCCATGCTCCTGGTAATCTTCTCCTTCAGAAGCACGTCCCTCTCAGCCTTCTCTGCTTCAAAGTAAACAACTCGAGTTGATCTACTCCATCCAAGGGAGCATCCTGGTGAATCTCCACTGCACCCTCTCCAGTGCAATCACACACTTCTTATAATGTGGCTCCCAGAACTGTACATAGTATTCCATTTGGCCTAACCAAAGTTCCACATAGCTCTTATAATCTGTGTCTCCATGAATAAAAACCATGTTTATGGTCGCTATGCTTTGTCAACTTGTGCATTAATCTGTTTAATCACATTCAGGGATATGTGGAGAAGCACCCTCTGAGTTTCCTAGTGTGCTGCTATTCATTGAGTGCTTCCCTGTCTGGTTCCTACTTCCAAAGTACATCACCACATATTTATCAGGGTTACATTCCATCAGCCATTGATCCACCTATTTGATCATTCCATCTGTACCTTCCTGGAATATAAGGCCTTCCTCCTCACTGCCAACCAACCAGCCAAACTTTGTGTCAAACGTAAAATGATTTATCACTCACCCCAACACCTCCATATTCACAGCTGCATCATTTATGAATACTACAAATAATAAGGTTGAAAATCACACAACACCATGTTATAATCCAACAGTTTTATTCAGACGCACTAGCTTTCGCAGCGCTGCTTCTTCATCACGTGATTATGACTTTGAAAGTTCGTGCCTCCAAATAAACTGTTGGATTTCACCTGCAATTTTTAAATTTTACCCAAGCCAGTCCAGCACTGGCATCTCGGAATCACAAATAATATGGGACACAGCACTGATCCCTGTGGTACAGAATTGGATACGAGTCTCCAGACAAACAAACAGACTTCAACCAGCAGACCTTCTGTCTCCTACCACTAAGTTGATGTGGATGCAACTTGGCAAGTCACTAATGAATCCTACCTGTTCCCTGGCTATTCTGTTCCACTTGATGTACCTGTAGAATATCGGGGATTCTCTCTAATCTTGTCCTGCCAGCAGGTTTCCATGTCGCTGTGTTAGTCAGCCCCCTTCAAATGAAGAATTGCCTTCTGATTGCAGTCTGAAATGGTCTATCATTTACCTGCCATTATTTGCCGTAAATGTAGAGTAGACAACCAGAGAAAAATCCTGTTGATTTCCACCTTGTCATTTGTTTAGTGACTTTTCTAAATTTCACTATGATCACCTCTCATTCTTCGAAACTCTAAAGAACACAGGCCGAGTTTCCACATCAAGCAATCTCGCCATCTGAGGAATTCATCTGGAAAATGTCCATTGCACATCCTCGGTGGTCAGTATATTCTTTCTCAGATTGGGTCAATACTCTATGTACGGTTTCATTAGCAAGCTGTGAAACTGCTTCAACATGACCTTCAACTATGTTCTGATTCTCTTAAATGAAGGCGAACCGGACTTTAACTTTCCACTTCTATATATTCCTCCAATTACTATTCACATTACTTTATTTAGGAATTCACTGCATGAGTTCTTATAAAAAACCTTCTGAAAATCGAAATATGCCATTTCTATGTTGTAATAAACACATTCAAATCATTCTGAAGTTTTTCAAGTATGAAGACTCTGTCAGACTCTATCAGTGTATACTGATTCTCTCCAATCTTGCTGTTAATTTCTAAATATCCAATATCTGATCCTATACAATAGATTCCATCAGTTTCCCGACAGATGTCAAGTTAATTGGTCTGCAGTTCTCCACACTATCTTTTCTTCCCTTAGCAGATGCTTGAATCCCTTCCATTCATCTAAAATGCTTGGAATACATTGACTAACTTCCAGCCTCTGCAGAATGTACAGGAAAATAAAACAGTCATCGACACACAATTAATGCGTCTATTGCTGATTTATTTCTAATATTTTGATACGAAGTACAACTGGCTCATCAGACTTAGCAATGCCCAATCCAGCTACAACACTACTATGCCAGCCTTCAACTACTACCTTGTTACTGATATGAATTGACTTTATGTCTTTAGTTCCACAGGTTCGATGTGATCACTTTGTACTTCTCAGCGATTTTCTGGATCTTCCTCCGTGATGACAGATGCAAAGTAACTGGTTACTTTCTTGGCCATTTCCCTGTTCTCCACAATAACCTCTCCTCTCCCGATTATAAAATTCCACATTTGACCTCGCTTTTATTTTGTTTTCTTTGCAATACAGATTGTAGATTTATGCAGTCTTCGTGTTCTTCTTTCACAGAATCATTAAAAGCCCACAGTGTGGAAAAGGCCCTTGGGCCCAACAGGTCCACCCCGCCTCTCCGAAGAGTAACCACCCAGACCCATTCCCCTCTGATTCTACACTTTGCGACGTATGCACCTAATCTACGCAGCCCTGAACACTTTTGGAAAATCAGCATTTCCAATTCAGCTCACCTGTAAATCTTTGGAGTGTGGGAGGAAACCGGAGCACCCGGAGGAATCACACGCAGAAACGGGGAGAATATGCAAACTCCACACAAACAAATTTCTGAGAATTCTCCGGTTTCCACGATGTCTAGAATTCTTCTGAACTCACTTCCTTTGATTAATATAATCTTTAATTTATTATGATAACCTTCATCCAGTCACTTGCCCTTTCTTCGGTGATGCTACCTTAAAGAAACAGACATATTTTTCAGACATTGCAGTATTTCTGTAGATATCCTGGTCCTGATCAGGTGTATCCAAGAACACAGCAAGACACGAGATAAGATATTGCGAGCGCCCTGGCTGATCTTTTTGCATCATCGCTGTCCACGGGGGAGGTCCCGGAAGACTGGAGGGTAGTGAATATTGTGCCCTTGTTCAAGTAGCGTTTGTGAAGAAGAACCTGTGAACTATAGACCAGTTAGCTTAACAACTGTGACATGTAAGTTCCTTGAGAAGGTTCTGAAAGATAACATATACATGCATTTGAAAAGATACGGTTTCATAAGGAGCAGTCAGCACTGCTTTGTGCATAGGATATCATAGCTCACAATTCTTTAGCGTTCTTTTGAGGAAGTGACCTGGAATGTTGATGAGAGTATGGTGGTAGACGTAGTCTATCTAAGTTTCAGAAAGCCTTTGATAAGGTTCCACATGATAGGCTGCTATGAAAGATTCGATATCATGGAATCCAGGGGTATCTGGCAAATTGGATACTCAATTTCCTTGATGGTAGAAAGCAGAGGCTAATACTGGAAGAATGCTTGTTGGACTTGAGGCCTGAGACTAGTGGAGTGTCTTAGGGGTTGGTGCTGGGCCTATTACTGTTTGTTATCTATATCAATGATTTGGATGAGAATGTAGAATGCATGACTGGTAATTTGGCTGATGACAATAAAATAGGCAGTCCTGTGAACAGTGAGAAAGGTTATCAGAAATTGCAGCAGGACATTTTTTCAGCTGGGGAAGTGGGCCGAGAAATGGCCAATGGAGATTAATATTGATATGTGTGGGTTGTTGCATTTTGGAAAGTCAAATCCAGGTCGGAGTTTCGTGGTGAAAGTTAGACCCTGAAGGAGTGTAGTGCAACGGAGGGACCTTGGAGTTCAGGTCCGTGGTTCTCTGAAAGTAGTTGCACATAGACAGGGCAGTGAAAAAGGCTTTTGGCACACTGGCCTTCATCAGTCAGGGCACTGAGTACAGAAGTTGGCGAGTTATATTGCAGTTGGACAGGACGCTAGTGAGGCATGCACTTGGAGTATTGTGTTCGGTTGTGTTCACTTCGTCATAGGAAGGATGTGATTAAACTGGAAAAAGGACAGAAGAAATGTACACGGATGTTGCCAGTACTCAATGCGCGCTGAGCTGTAGGGAGAGTTTGGACCGACCAGAACATTTGCCTTTGACTGTAAGAAACTGATGGGGAAATCGTATAGAATTGCACAAGATCATGAGATAGTGGATAAGGTGAATGCACTCATTCTTTTTCCCAGTTTTGGGAATCAATGACTAGAGGACATCAGGTTAGAGGTGAAAGAATAAAAAGGATCCGAACGGTAACTTTTTTACGAAGAGGTTGGTGCACATATGGAATGAGCAGACAGCAGTTTGGTTGAGGCACGTACATTAACAACACTCAAAAGGTTTTTAGATAAATACGCGCATAGGGAAGGTTTAGAACAATAAGGGGCAAGGGCAGGGAAATGGAATTAGCAGGATGGACATTTTGGTCGGCACGGACCACTTTGGTCCAAAGGGCCTGTATCCATGCTGCAGGCCTCCATGATTCTATGACTCTAACAGCCATTGCGTGTCTACCACTTCATGCCCAAACATTCTATATTGTATGCTGGTGCCGTGTAAAATATAACATATGAACGCCTCTAGTCCTCAGAGCAAGGTTAATAATGAGTCCTTCTGACCACACAACTCCAAATACAAAATAACCTGCTCTCTTGTTTGAGTCACAACATACTCTTCAACCAACCTGTTATACGTTTATGGAATTTATTTTTCACAACATTAGCAGTCACTTAGTTAACACAGTTTAGATGCAATTTGAGATCATGCAGTAATACTGTAGCACCCACAATATTTGCATCTCTAATTTTCAGAGCATATAATGCACAGAATTTGCACGAGGCCATTGGTTTAGATATATAATACACCAATGCTTGCTTCTCCTTCCTATTTGTAAGATCGATCCAAACGGATTCTGTTGAATCTGAGGGACAGAGTCTGTGGCGTTATTAGTGACAGACTTGGAAAAGACATTCGGGAAGGGTCACCTCGATTCTGACATGATCTGAAAAAATTACCAGCATCACAGGACAAGCATCGATATCCTCCCCACTCTGTCAGGTTAACTGTCCTCTCTCTGCTCCCTCACACACATTACCTGTTATAGCAACTACCCCCAACAAGGCTCACACTCTATCTCCAAATAAGGCTCACACACTACCACTCTCACTACTGAATTCAGCACCTTCCGCACCCCCCTCCCACCCCGCGCACTCTCTCTCCCTTCACTATACTCCCAACACTAATAACACTGCATGGATACAACACTGTGGACTGACTCCCTCCGGGCACCTCACCATTCCCCCTCCCCCTCCTTGTACACCAGCACTAACAGCAGGGCCACTCACTCCCACCATCACTCCCTCCCCCCCTTTCTCCCATTCCAAGAGAAACGGACTGTAAAAGGAGAGAAAGGGCCAGGCCAGATGGTGGAGCGCCCGATATCTGATCCATCGTCCATCACCCCACCCCTCCCCCGCCATGTGGGCAGAAACCTGGTATGAGCTGGAGAGGACCGTGACGTGTCGTCTGGAGATTCCATGACATCCATGTCCCTCCAACTGAGTAAAAAACAATGTTCAGTGAATGGCAATTCGCACTTTTACCACTCTGTCTGTTCTCACAATTTTCTCCCTCCCAAAACAACAATTATCTAATTGCAGAGAGATACAGACACAAAAATATTCCGAGACATATGTAGACACGCTCATATACTGACACTCACAGTGCATACACGGAGATAGAACCGCACAAAAGTAGTGGCATACGGAGACATAGACAGTCGCCCACAAATAGATACAAGCACAAGTAAAACGCACAGGCTAATACACAGATGAACCGATGTCAGCACATAAATGCACAAACACATAGACACATGAACAAACACACACAAGTGTACACACGGACCCATAGAGACACAGACACTAGTGCTTATAAGATAGAGATAGATAGGTTTTTGATGAATAAGCATGTCAAGAGTAACAGAGAGTAATCAGGAGAATGATGTTGAGAAATCTCTAAGCCACTATTTAATGACATTCAGAGTCGATGAGTCGAACGTCCTAATTCTGCGTTTTTAATGCTCGTGTGGTGTCATGCTATCAGCTATTCTCTTCCTGGGACAGGAGCAGAGAATGAGTTTAATACATATTTGATTGAAAAGAATCAGTGGTACTATTGGACAGGGTTAGAGGACTGAATGGTTTATGTCTATTCCTAATTATTCTGTCCTTGTGTTTCAAAAGAGGTGGCGATTTCATGTTAGGTTAACACAGATTAAAATACCAGGGTCCACGCTGAAATAAGGTCGCCCCTTTCACTTTCGTGTTGTACTATCCCTCATCCTCAGGGAGCAGTGAAGACTCGGGTTTTGAAC
This sequence comes from Chiloscyllium plagiosum, assembly GCF_037043375.1. NCBI lineage: Eukaryota > Metazoa > Chordata > Chondrichthyes > Orectolobiformes > Hemiscylliidae > Chiloscyllium > Chiloscyllium plagiosum. Next base: position 90,130,049 of record NW_028270180.1, on the reverse strand, counting down.
ATATTCAAGGCTGAGCTCGACTGATCTTTGCTGGACAGGAAAGTCAATATTTATTGAGAACAGACAGGAGACGGATGGTCAAACACAATCGGGTCAGTCATGATCATTCTGACTAGTGGCGCCGAATGACCAACTGCTGCCCCTACACCATGTGTTGCTCCCTCAATCCACCTTCGAGGCTGTTACAGAGACATGCTGTTGTCCCTACGTCATGTGTTGCTCTCGTACTTCACGGCCAATGCTGTTACAAGGATATACTGCTGTCCCTACCCCATGTGTCGTTCCCTCAAGCCACCCTTCGATGCGGTTACAGAAATATACTGCTGGCCCTACCCGATGTGTTGTTCCCTCAATCCACCCTCGATGCTGTTACAGGGATATACTGCTGCTACTACCCCATATATTGAGCCCTCCATCCACCCCTCGACTCTGTGACAGAGATAGGGGACCTTCTCATTCAGCCAGTCATAATAGTTACCATGAGACTGGAGGAGACCATTCTGCGTATTTAACGAGTTACAGAGGAAAATAGAACTAATCATGTTAGCTCGTTGAGTACATTTTACTGCTCAGGAGCCCATTTAAACTGCGTGAGCTGCTACACAGGAAGCTGTTACTAACAGGAAATAGAGTAGAGATAAATGCTTATTGTCATATTACAAAGCTGTAACTGGTGGAGTGCCTCAGAAATCACTATGGGATTATCAACGATCGATATCTGTGTCAAAGATCTGGAGGAAGGGACTGAATATATCAAACAGCATCCATGGAACAGGAGAATCGACGGGTCGGGCATAAGCCCTTCTTCAGGAATGAGGAAAGTTTGTCCAGAAAATAGATGATGTATTGCATCCTCTGCACCCGATGTGGCCTCCTCTATTTTGGGGAAACAGGCCGCCTACTTGCGGAGCATTTCAGAGAACACCTCTGGGACACCCGGACCAATCAATCCAACCACCCTGTGGCCCAACACTTTAACTCCCCCTCCCACTCCACCAAGGATATGCAGGTCTTTGGACTCCTCCATGGCCAGACCACAACAACACGACGGTTGGAGGAAGAGCGCCTCATCTTCCGCCTAGGAACCCTCCAACCACAAGGGATGAACACGGATTTCACCAGTTTCCTCATTTCCCCTCCCCCACCTTGTCTCAGTCAAATCCATCGAACTCAGCACCGCCTTACTAACCTGCAATCTTCTTCCTGACCTCTCCGCCCCGACCCCAGTCTGACCTATCACCCTCACCTTGACCTCTTTCCACCTATCGCATTTCCGACGCTCCTCCCCCAAGTCCCTCCTCCCTACCTTTTATCTTCGCCTGCTGGACAAACTTTCCTCATTCCTGAAGAAGGGCTTATGCCCGAAACGTCGATTCTCCTGTTCCCTGGATGCTGCCTGACCTGCTGCGCTTTTCCAGCAACATATTTTCAGCTCTGATCTCCAGCATCTGCAGACCTCACTTTCTCCTGAATATATCAAAGCCCAATTAGCTTAAACACCAAGCTGGTCATCCAGTATGTCATCAAATGGAGGTCGTGTGTCATCAATGTGATATAGGCAAAGGGAGGTTAGTGAGCATACCTTCTCCAGATATAGCAAAATGTGAGTTGTCTATTTTGGATGGAAGTATAAAACAATGGTAAACAATTTAAGTGGAGAGAGATTGCAGAACTCTGTGATACAGGCGATATTTATGATCCTGGTACACGAATCATATGCAGTTACTCTGCACTTGCTGTTAGTGATTTGGAAGCTAAGTGGAATGATTGTGTTTCTGGAAAAGGGTACCAGGTTCAATCAGGAATGTTTGACTGCATTTGTAACGGTAAAAGTGAGGAGTGCAGATGCTGGAGATCAGAGTCGAACAGTGTGAGGCTTGAAAAGCACAGACAATCAGGCAGCATCCGAGGAGCAGGAAAATTGACGTCACGGGTATAATCCTTCATCAGGAATATGCCTGAAACATCGAGTCTCCTGTTCGTTGGGTGTGGCTGACCTGTTGTGGTTTTCCAGCTTCACATTTTACGAGTCTACATCTGTAGAGGGCATTGCTAAGACCACATCTGGCACATTATGTGCAGTTTTGATCCCTTAACCTAAAAAAATGTTATAGAAGCTTATCAACAATGTTTTGTTCACACTTTCCTGGAATGAAGGCCTTTTGTTCTGAAACATTATCAGTTTTGGACTGAGACGAGAAATCCTTTTGAAGCATACACAATTTTGAGAAAAGTCAGCTGGATGCATATTTTCTCTTCTCAGGGAGACAAAAACTATGGAATACATTTTAAGAATAAAGTGTATTATTTTAGCACAGATATTATAAAGACATCAAACGATTTTTCAAAATTAAGCATATGCAAACCAATGATCGCTGGGATCAAGTCCAGCGAGGGAAGGGATCCTGTTGGACCGGTAAAGTGATCAAGTGGATTTAGTGCAGGGATCCAGTACAATGACTGGAGAGATCTAGCTCAATTATCACTGAGATCAAGTAGAGCGAGTGATGGGATCCAGTAGGACCAGCGCAGTGACCCAGTGGATTTAGCGCAGGGATTCAGTAGGATGACTGGAGGTATCGAGTTCAATGATCATTGGGATCAAATCCAGCGAGGGAAGGGATCCAGTTGGACCGGTGCAGTGATCAAGTCGATCTAGCACCGGGATCCAGTATGATGACTGGAGGAATCTAGTTCAATGATCGCTGGGATCAAGTCAAGCTTCCTCATTTCCCCTCCCCCCAATTTATCTCACCCCACCCAATCTTTATAATCTGGCATTTCCATGACTGATGCGACTAGCCCGCACATCCCTGGACATTATGGGTAATTTAGCATGGCTAATCCACCTAACCTGTGCATCTTGGGACTGTGGGAGGAAATTGGAAACTGTAATTGAACACGAATGTCTGGTACCGTGAGGCAGCAGTGCTAACCACTGAGCTACCCAGTGTGGGCAACACAACTTGCCTGCATATTTCAGCGCTTGAAAAGTGACATTTAAGCAGGGAGATTCCATAAGACCCAGACCTGTCATTGAGCGACAAGAGGACGGCATTGAGAACTTGAAGGGCTTGGTCAGGAACAGGATCAGGACATACATGCCATCGCGACTATAATGTAGGAACACCAAGAGGACATTCAGCCCAGCGAGTGTATAAAGCAGGAACAAAATGTGCCATTTCAGCTACTCATGTCTCTTACACAGCAATTAGCACAGATCTTTTTCAACCTTGTGCCTGTTACACAGGAATTGTGAAAGGAAATGTAGAGGTTATAGAAAGCAAAGAAATTATAATAACCAAATTCATTAGGGAATGAAACGTTGTGAGAAATCCATTGGTATTGAAGACAAATTGTTAGAGTCCATTACGAAGGAATTAATAACAAGAAATTTTCAAAGTCAAGCCAGAATTCAGCACAGTCAACATAGTTTTATGAAGAATAAATCATGTTTGAATGATTTGACTCGCTTTCTTAAAAATGTGACGAACAAAGAACAAAGAAAATTTCCAACCCAGGAACAGGCCCTTCGGCCTTCCAAGCATGAGCCGATCCAAACGTACTGTCTAAACCTATCGGTCAATTCCTGAGCTTCTGTATACCTCTGCTCCCCACCTACTCATGCATCTGTCCAGACGCATCTTAAATGAATCTACCGTGCCTTCCTCTACCACCTCTGCTGGCAACGCCCACCACCCGCTGTATTAAGTACCTGCTGCGTGCATCCCCTTTAAACTTTCCACCTCTCACCATGAAAGCTTGACCTGTCGTTATTGAATCCTTCGCCCTGGGAAAAAGAGCTTGTCTCTATCCACCAAGTCTATACCCTTCATGATTTTGTAAACCTCAATCAGGTCCCCTCAATCTCCTTTTTTTTCTAATGAAAATAAACCTAACCTACTCAACTTTTCTTCATAGCTAGCACCTTCCATACCAGGCAACATCCTCGAAAACCTTCTCTACACCCTCTCCAAAGCGTCCACATCCTTTTGGTAATGTGTCGACCAGAACTGTACACAGTATTCTGAATGTGGCCGAACCAAAGTCTTGTACAATGTTAACATGACTTGTCAGCTCTTATACTCAATAACCCGTCCAATGAAGGCCAGTGTACTATATGCCTTCTTGACCACTCTATCCACCTGTGCAGCAATCTTCAATGTACAATGACCTGCACTCCCATTGTGCAGACCAGATCTCTCTGCCCATCAACTTTTCTCAAGGCTCTTCTGTTCATTGTATAATTCGCTCTCGAATTAGTCTTGCCTACATGCATCACCTCACATTTGTCTGCATTGAACGTCATCTGCCAATTTTCGGCCCAACTCTCCAGTCTATCTATATCCTACGATATTCTCTGACAGTCCCTTATGCTTTCTGCTACTCCACCAATCTTCGTATCATCTGTAAACTTGCTGATCATACCAACAGTGCCCTCTTCCCGATCATTTATATAGATTACAAACAACAGTGGCCCCAATACTGAACCCTGTGGTACACCACTGGTCACCTTTCTCCATTTCGAGAAACTCACTTCAACTACTACTCTGTCTCCTGTTTCTCAACCAGTTCTTTATCCACCTGGCTAGAACACCCTGCACACCATATGACTACAATTTCTCCATTAGTCTCCATTATCAAACGCCTTACTAAAGTCCGTGTGCATGAAATCAACAACCCTTCCTTCCTCTATCAACTTGGTCACTTCCTCGAAGAACTCTATTAAGTTGGTAAGGCACGATCTCTCCTGCTCAAAATCATGTTGCCTATCATTGATAAGCCCATTCTTTTCTTAATATGAATGGATCATATTCCTCAGTACCTTCTCCAGCAACTTTCCCACCACTGATATCAAGTTCAATTATCTGTAGTTGCTCGGAATATCCCTAGTACCCTCCTTGTACAGGGGGACAAAATGAGCAACCCTCCAGTCCTCCGGCACCTCACATGTATTTAAGGATGCCACAAAGATATCTGTTAGGTCCTCAGCTATTTCATCTCTCACCTCCCTCAGCAACCTGGGATAGATCCCATCCGGTCCTGGGGATTTGTCCACCTTAATAACCTCTAGCGTACCCAACAAATCTTTCTTACTTATGTCAACATGATGCAGACTAATCAAATTTCTATCTCTAATCTCAACATTCGTCATGTTCCTCTCCTCAGTGAGCACTGATGAAAAGTAATCATTCAGAATCTCACCAATTCTTTCAGGTTCGACACACAGCTTTCCTTCATTATCTTTTAGTGGACCAATCCTTTCTCTAGTTACCCGCTTGCTTCGTATATAAGAATAAGATGCTTTGGGATTCTCCTTAATTCTGCTCGTTAAAGCTATGTCATGACAACTTTTAGCCCGCTTGATTCCTGGTTTAAGAGATGGGCAATGGGGCTCATCTAGATGTATTATATTTCGAATTCCAGACAGCAATGCGTCATGTGCCTCACAATGGATTAATATGCAAGACAAGACCACATGGGGAAAGGAAAGATTTATTTACTAAGAGAGATAATGGGATAAGCAATAAATAAGTACGATATGGAGCCGCTAGTTTTGGACTGCGTCGGACAATGTCAAAATTCACACGACAGTCGGTTAGAGTCCAACGGGTTTATTTGAAAACACAAGCTTCCATAGCGCTGCTTCTTTGTTAAGTGTTAGAGAGAGATGAAGACCTTAGACCCAGACGTTATAAGGAAAAGATCAAAGGATTGTGCAACTCATGCACATGAATGGTACATACCTAAGATGGCTCTTAAATCCTTAATCACTTAGAATCGAGGTGTAGGTTTTGATTGATATGCAAATCGCAGACATTATCGCTGTAAAGGAGGTGACGCCTCCGATCAGGCAATGTATTTCAGTGGTGAGGTCTTGTTTGGAGATTGTCTGTGTCTTCATCTGGAGTCAGACTGAATTTGTTCCGAGTTGAGGAGTTTATAAAATGCCACATTGATTGACTGTCTCCAAATTGTATGTTTTTGGAACAAAATAAAGCGTATCTGCAAATACAAATGCAAATTCACGCCGCAGATTTGTACGTGCATACGTGTGTGCGCGTGTACGTGTGTGTGAGGGGGTGTGCCTGTGTAAGGGGGAGAGAGAGAATGTGTGTAAGTGAGAGAGACTGAGGGGGAGAGTGTGTGTGAGTGTGGGATGAATATATAGTGGGTATGGGTGTGCATGCGTGTGACAGAGCAGAGTGTGCATGTGCGCATGTGAGACAGGGGGAGTGTGAGTGTGTGTGTGTGTGGAGCGGAGAGCGAGTGTGTGCATGAGTTTATGTAACGGGGAGAGTGAGAGTGTGTGTTTGTCCAGGCGAAAACACAAACAGATACCGCAGATCCCTTTCCCCACAGGCACTCACTCCATGGTTTCAGAGCTTCCCCTCTCTGCAGCCTCTGCTCCATTTGTTGTTCGTGTTGCAGACCCTGATGCTGTAACTACAGTCCCCATGCTCCATCCCGAGTGGGGTCACCAAATCCTCAGGTCTCCCAGAATGTCTGAGGCAGCTCACAGCGCAACCTCCAGCAAACCATCCCCAGCACCTCCAATAACTTTTCAATAACAGGAGTCTGTCAGAACCCCCTCAGCTACAAGCCTTATGGACAGACCAGACCCCTCAAAATATTTTTAAAAGGCAGCCGAGACCCTAACTTTTCCTTATTTTAACTGTCGATGTGAACTGTGCGTTCCACAAATGTTGCAACTGGTCAACCCACTCAACGTTAAGTAATATGTAATCCATTCAAACCCGCCAGTTAAAACACAATCAAACAGATGAACAATTTGAGATAGCTTCTCAAGAGGAACACTTACGCAAACAATAGATACAGTGCCTTCTACTAATTAACTGCGCTAATACAGGAACATCCCATAAACATGTTCCTTGACACAAAGGTACATTCAAACACAGAATATTAGCTGCAGTTCTCCAATCCAGGAAGAAGCATCTTCAAGAGTGTTTTCAGAGAGAGGAGCAGCTCGGGATCATGTATTGAAGCTTCCAACCCGCCTGGGACACCGAGCAGCTTCTGAATGCTGCAGCTGAAATCAAAATGAGAAGATCTGGTCTGGGAGAGCTGGACACTGCCCTACATTTGTTACCACTGTTTTAATAAAACCTAAAGACCTTGTAAGTTAGTTACTTCAGCCGTTTTCAGTCGGCAGTTCGGCATCTCTGCCTTTAAGACTTCTCTTCAAAAAAAATTTTTCAAAATGACAGCATTGTCACATCTCCTCCTTTGACAAAATGAACCATTAATACACAACAGCAGCTTCTTTTTAAACCCATGATTCTTACTCTATTAGTGGACTACAATGCATATATACGACATTGACAATAAGTATGCAAACATTCACAACTCCATTCTATTTCTGTCTGTATACTCCTGCCACAGAACGCCTCGGTCTTTCTTCATTCAAGTCTCGACAACTTGTCAGCAAGTACAGTTTCTTGTCGTGTCACCTTTTAACTTCCAAATCGAATGGAAGCAATAAAAACCTATATCTGAACAGACCAGATGTTTTCTCCCTAAATTTCTCCAAAGACGTTTAGGCGTTATGATCGTACATAGATTTGTCTTGGGCACGTTATTTGCAAGTTAAATGCTGAAATGTTGTGACACAAACACCAAGCTCAAAGTCTCCTTCCCAGTTGTGAAATACTTCTGTTGATGGTTTCACCGGACACACCAACCACACGTTACATAATGGAGCAATTTGCATCTCTCCAATAGTTCTTCTGAATGACATGTCTCCTCATTTCTCAGCATCAAGAAATTACATGCCTCTGTACCTCTTAATGTTGTAACGTCTTTTCCTACTAATCCTGGCCTATGCCAGTCAACCTTACTCTCACAGGTGTATATTTTAAGAAGTACTCATACATTCTTCTCAATCCATCATGGTATCCAAACTTTGATTTATGGACGAACTCATAATCATCAGCCATTTCTGCTTCTAATCTTACCATTGTAACTCTCTGCTCTTCTGCGCGAGTTCTCACTATTGCAGGAAGTGAATTTTTGAACTCCTTCGAAAAAAGAACCTTTCTAAGAGTGTCATAGGTTTGCTCAGATTTTTATACCCTTACCCACCTTTCAAAATTACTTTGATTCTTTCAAACTCAATTTGCGTTTAAATCAGGGACCCTTTTTTAAATTCCTGAAACATTGTCTGTCGGCTTCTAGCACAAGCTCATATGCTTTCTTCACCTTATACTCCCCAGATACCTCCTCCGAAAGGGATACAAACAGCCTGACATACACCCCATTGTCCATGGAGCACCATATGGGACACGCTGGGAAGTGAACAACAGCCTGACACACATCATTTCATTGTCTCTGAGCTTCACCATGCTAGCAGTCGATACACTAGGGAGCCAGAAACCAAGGTCACGGAAAGGTACAGAGGGACAGAGAGATCCACATTAAAGACAGAAACAGATAGTTAATTACCTGAGAACCTGTTGTGGAAATAGGGGGAAAAAGACTGAGCAGTGGAACTAACTGGAGGAGTGAATCCTTCGTGAGCAAAATTATAACAATGAGAACATTGAATAAAGGTATTTTCAGGTGAATTGAAATGGTTTGTTCAATCAAATTCTGAAACTGCTTCACAGAGCACTTCAAACAACGTACGCTGGTACAAGATGACAGCCCAGCATGGAGAGCTGTGCACACTATGCTCGTGTATTGCTCAGTAAACTGCACTATCTGCCCAGCATGGGGAGTATTGAAAAACTTTATTATCATATGGGAATGATGCACACAACAGATTACTGTCTAAAAGGGGAGGATTTCCATCTCCATTGGACCAGCATAAGTGAAGGTGTGTGTTTGCATGTGCATGTGCGCGAGCATGCATGTGTTTGTGTCTGTGTGTGTGTGTGTCATGCACGTGTTTGTGTGTGTGTGTGTGTGTGTGTGTGATGCATTGGGGTGTTGAATGCAAAAATCATTGCATGAGAGAAAATCCACATGAAGGAAAACAGATTAAATATGAACCACTGACAGGGATTTGGATAAATGACACAGAGAGACTGAGGGAAGTTTCATGGACAGATGAGTTAAAGTGCTTCAGAATAGTAAAATAAAGACATTGCCAGTCACAATAGCGATATAGGTCAGCGTGCACAGCAATGTCAGATGGATGGAATTTTGGTGTGAGTTCGAATCGGATTTGTTTCTGCAGGTTTGAACTTGAGAGTGTCAGCAGCAGATTGTGTCATCATTAAGTCTGTATTCCACAGTTCGAGATTCAAACAGCAGATGAGTTAAGACAGTGAAGTACTTTCTGGAGCAGTGTGTAGATAAAGTTAATAATGGTCAGGGCATGGTGTCAGGAATCAGCTCATGACCAAAGGGATCACCAAAGTTGTGATTCGTCTGTTTCAAACACAACCTGCATGTTTCACCTACACGCACCAACCCCTCCCCCACCCCCCCCCCCCCACCCCCACCACCACCACCACCACTACCATGATTTGGAAATATACTGGTGTTGCTTCAGAATCGTTGGGTCAAATTTCTGGAATTCCCTCCCTATTGGCATTGTGGGTAAGCCCACAGCAAGTGGACTGCAGCAATTCAAGAGGCAGCTCACCACCTTTTCAAGGGCAAATAGGAATGGGCTATTAATGCTGGACAGCCAGCGATGCCCAAGACCCAGAAATGAATGAAAAAAGATATCGGCCAGGGATGGGATGGAGCCCCAGGAAGAAAATGGAGTTTGTAAACATAATAGACGACAATGACCTCCACACTCCCAATATTTAAATAACAAGCGCAGAGAGACAGTGGTTCATATCTGCAACTGAGTAGGTCAACATGGAGACCCATGAGTAATACTGCCAGATGCAAAGAGGGAGACAAGAATTGTACTGGATTCAAAGTCTCAAAAGGAACACTATTGGGGGCAAGAAGCGTAGACTACACGAAAGAACACAAATGCAGTCGTAACTGGTTTATACAAAAAATATCTGGACAGTGAGACTTACCAGGTACACCAACGATAGACAGGAGAGGATAATAAATATATTGAATAATGTGAAGTGCACAATAAATCCGCCATGATAATGACAACCGACCATAATACATAGAAAGATACCAAATAAAATAGGATAAACTCCTGTCCATTGTTGGAACATTCCAGTCTATTGTTCTCAGATTCTGATCCATTGTTGGAACATTCCAGTCAAATATTCTCCTATTCTGATCCATTGTTGGAACATTCCAATCTAGTATTCTCAGATTCTCATCTCTCCTCGCTTCTGTCTGGAGCTGCTGATCCCTGTTAGTGCTGTTGGTGATTCTCCCGCTCATACTATGGCATAACACATTGAACGGCACCCATTTATGATTAAAAGATAGGAACTCTCCTTTGGCGTATTTAGAACCCATGGAGACTGACATTAATTACAATCACTGAACAAACAGGCTCAGTTAACCCCTTCCTTACATCACAGCTCATATCACAATAAAAGGGAATAGTTACTCATTTTGGATGGAAAGAATGAGGGTTACTGGATGGACTATGAATCGTACATTTTAAAAATATTTTTCCTTGAATGTACGGGTACTGTAAGAGCACTGCAGGTTTATTCATGTCCCACTCTGTCTATAAAATAAGACAGGGTTTAAATGTCAGACTAGCTGCATAAGATGTCTGATGAGGAAATTTCTGGATACACTAACTCAAGGGAGAAAGTGAGGATTGCAGATGCTGAAGATCAGAGTCGGAATGTGGTGCTGGAAAAGCACAGCCAGTCAGGCAGCATCCGAGGAGCAGGATAATCAACATTTTGTGTGTAAACCTTTCATTGGGAAAGCGGCTTGAGGCCCAAGGTGTAAAGAGATAAATGGGATGGGGTGGGGTTGGTGGGAAGGAAGCTGAGAATGTGAGAGGTAGATGAATGTGGTCTGTCGGAGAGGAGGGTGGAAGGGATAGTTGGGAAGGGTAATGGGCGGGTAGGACACATCAACAGGGCCGTGCTGAGTTTGAAAGTTAGATTTTGGATAAGGTGGGGGTCGGGAAATGAGAAAACTGGTGAAATCATCATTGATCCCATGTGGTTTCAGGGTCCCAGGGAGGAAGATGAAGCTTTCTTCCTCTAGGCGTCGGGTGGTTAAGGAGTGGAGGTGGAGGAAGCCCAGGACGTGCATGTCAATGGCGGAGTGGGAGGGGGACTTAAATTGTTCAGCTACGGTGCAGTGTGATTGGTTGGTGCGGGTGTCCCACAGATGTTCTCTGGAGTGTTCCGTAAGTTGGTGTCCTGTCTCCACAGTGTAGACGAGTTAACATCGGGAGCAACGGATACAGTGGATGCCACGTGTGGAAGTGCAAAAGTTCCAATTGACGTGGAAGGTTCCTTTGGGGTATTGGACGGGGGTGAGGGGGAGGTGAAGGTGCAGGTTTTAAAACTCCTGCGGTGGCAGTATAAGGTGCCAAAATGGGAGGGTGGGTTGGTGGGTGGCGTGGACCTGACAAGGGAGTCGCGCCGGGAATGTTCTTTATGGAGCACAGGTAGGGTGGGGAGGGAAATATAACCTTGGTGGTGGGGTCTGTTTGTAGGTGGCCCAGATGGGGGACGATGATGCATTGCATCTGGTGGTTTGGGAGGGAGGAAGATGGGACCAGGGTGTTCTTTCCCTGTTGCGTTTGGAAGGATGGGATTCAAGGGCGGAGGTGCAGGAAGTGGATAAGATGCGCTGGAGGGCATCGTCGACCACGTGGGAGGGAAAATTACGATCTTTGAAGAAGGAGACCATTTGGGATATACACTGGGTTCAGAGTGTGGTACTGGAAAAGGCCAGCAAGGCTGGCAGCATCCGAGATCGCTTTTGCCTGAAACATCGATTTTCCTGCTCCCCGGATCCTGCCTGACCTGCTGTGCTTTTCCAGCACCACATTATCGACACTAACCTTCAGTACCTGCAATACTCACTTTCGCCAACACACTAGGTACAGCGACTTCCATCGTACTGCCTTGAATTCAGTTCTCCCTGCTTTAGAAAATATGTTGTTAAATTTGAAAGAGTGCAGAAAACTTTTACAAGTATGCTGCTGGTGTTCGGAGTGGGTGATGTTGAGCTACACAGAGAGAACGAATAGGCTGGAGCTATATTCCCTGGAGTGTTGAATCTGAGGAGTGACCTTACTGAGGTTTATCGCAGTGAATCCCAATTCTCCAGGGTGAGCAACGTCAAAGGCCAGGGAAATAGAACAGTTTTACTCACATTTAAGATGGACAATAACACATGGGTCAACACGTTACTGAACGATGGAGATAGATTGAAGAATGGGACTGGCCGGTGGAGTCAGAATTTGGAGGGTCCAACCACAAGAATGAGAACAAAAGTAAAAGCATTGCCATATTAGTTGAAGTCATCAATTCTATCACATTCTCAATCCACCTCAGAGTACCAGCCCAGACACCATAAACCCAGAGGAAATATCTGTTCAGAATGGAGCACTGTGCAGACCATGCTCGTGTATTGCTGAACACAACCCGGCAATCGGTCCAGAGTAGAACACTGTGCAGACCTCTGAAGTGATTGATCTATAAACCCAGATGAGACATGCGACCAGGGTGTGGAACTGTGTCCACCACCCCAGGACGTTTCTCAGTAACACTGCATGAGATTACTCACCAGCGTACAGTATCCTGTAACATTAGCCAGTGCTTCCAGGAATGATTGGTGAATGGATATTGGAGTGAGTTCAGGAGAATTTTGGATTAAAATTTGTTCTGCAGCATTGTAACTGGGAGTAGGGTCAGCACAGACTTCGACCCATTGGGCTGAATCTAACAATAATTTGTCTCAGTGCCAAGTTCTTTGAATGTGATAGAGGGATCGTGAACACGAGGCTGAGCGAGTTTCCTGGTGCTATGGTATCGAACTCACCTCATTAACAACCCTCCCCTCCCCATGGCGTCCTTCTCATTCAATGCCAGACTGATTCTAACACCCATCATGGCTGGAGGTACTCACCATCGCTCGGATACCCCTGGATATTCTGTGATCCCTGGCACTGTGGCCAGCTTTAAAAGGCTAACGGACACATGTTTGAGCTTTCTCTATGAGGAACTGCCCTGCAAAGTTTACCTCGAGCATGGCAGATAAGGGGCACTTACACGACAGTTTGTCGGCAGGGGCACGGAGGTCCTGGCGGATGGGCTAGTACAGAGGGGGAACATTCTCTTCCCAGAGGGGGGCCACATCACCAGACCCAACGAGCATGATCTGAGCTCACCACCAAGCTCAGTGCAGTATCTGCGGTCTGAAGAAATGTCCAGCAATATAGGACAAGCATCAATAACCTTCCCCGTTCTGTCAGGATAAGGGTCACCGTATTCTCTCTGCTCCCTCACTTTCACTGTATATCTGTTATAGCACCCACCCCTGAACAAGGCTCATGCGCCAACATTCTCACTGCTGCATGTAGCATCTTCCCCCTCTCTCTCTACTTCTCTCACCTCCACTATACCCCCCACACTAACAACACTGCATGGATACAACACTGTGGACAGACGCCCCTCCAAAAACCTCTTCATTCCCCCCTGACACCTACACCAGCACTAACAGCAGGACCTCCCATCCCCAACCTCCCTACTTCCCTCCCTCTCTCCCACCCATTCCAGGAGAAATGGCCAAGCCTGGTGGTGGAGTGTCCGATATCCGTTCCCTCACTGGCCATGTGGGGAGGACCCTGGTACGAGCCGGAGAAGACCGGGACGCCTCGTGTGGAGATTCTGAAACATCCACGTCCCACCGACCGAGTCAGGAGCAATGTTCAGTGAAGGCAAATTCTCACGTTAAATCCATTGGCAGTTCCATTTCCCCCTGGCACAACTTAGAAGCCGTGACCCTTATGGCATCTCCCTTTTGTATCGTGCTGCTACAAATGGAATCCAGGCGGTGGGCAAGAGGGTGGGCTCACAACACATCGTCACCACCACCTCCCAGGAAGGGAGCACGGAGACTCCGTCCTACACCTCCCCCTGTAAACAGCTCAGATACTGAAAGTAATCTGTGATAGTTACTGCTCTCCTCACTTGTCCTGAAATCTTCAATAATCTGTGCTCATACACACCGAGGTCCCTCTGCTCCTGATCCCACTTTATAACAGCACAGCCTTTTTTCCTTCCAAACTGTATCACCTCACACTGTCTTGCATTGATCGTCGTATGAAATATACCTGAACTCTACACCAAATTGGCGTTGTCCTGTTGCTGTTGCACTCCATCCTCCACACACTTCACAATTCTTCCAGGTTTGCTGACATCAACAAGTCATAGTGTCACACGCCAGTCAAAATAACTGAAAGAAAATGTGGTGCTGGAAAAGCACAGCAAGTCAGAAAGTACGGACAGCAGATGCTGGAGATAAAAGCGGAGAGTTGGTGCTGGAAAAGCACAGTAAGTCAGGCCAGAATCCGGATTTTTGACAGGGCTGATGAAGGGCCTATGCCTACAATGCTAATTCTCCTTGTCTTCGGATGCTGCCTGACCTGCTGTGCTTTTCCAGCACCACGATCTCGGTTTTGATCTCCAGCATCTGCAGTCCTTACTTTCCCCTACAGAACAATTGAAATACTGACAGACTCACTGATGTGATTAAGGTGTACACTGATACTAAAGGAGCATCAGAAATAACAACACACATCCCAAAGAGCCAGAGAAGAAAACTGACATGCTGCAAACAGAGAAATAGAAATAATATTGTACACTATACAGAGTGGGTGAAATAGTGAGAATTTGCCACAGAGAAAGAGAAATACCGATTGACTCCCATGTTTGTCTCATGTCAGTATATCTCTGTGTGTGTATTTATTCGTATGTCTGCATATTCGTGTCTGTAATAGTGCATGTAACTGTGTGTATTAGTGTGTGTGCGTGTACCTCTGTGTGGGAATGGTCTGGTGGTCCCTGTGTTGGTTAAAGTGATGGAATTCCACATTCTGCTGGCCTTTCCACTCCATTGCACAGACAGTGGCTGAGGGTGAAAACCATCTGGAAGGAGGGAGGGCAGCAGGTCACAGCATCATACAAACTGACACCAACAGCAACAGTACACAGACAGACAGACAGACTCAGTCACACACACACACAGGCACGCAGACTCTCTCTCTCTCTCTCTCTCTCTCTCTCTCTCTCGCTCTCTCTCTCTCTAGACTGGTGTGGAGAGGATTGCAATTGTACTGAGGATCATAGGGAGAAATGTCGTGCTCCACAGCATTTGTCTTCAGGCGTCTATAAGTGAACCATTGTGGAAGATGAGATCATTTGATAGCATGCTCTGCACGTTCTGCTACTTGCTTTTTATTTGCTCTACACTCTGACAAATGATAAGTGCGAAAGCATTTTTAATGACCCAATGGTGCCAGCAGGTCAATGCTAGACATGTCCACCTCCTTCTCTAATATCTCAGGGACAGCATTGCAAGGGATCAGACAAACTCCTCTCTGTTGCCAAGGCTAATCTTTGAAGCATGAATGTGGGCGATTCACAGTTATTGATGCATTCTCAAGCATAAGATGAGTTCTCCACTTTCCCCCTGTAGTTCGAAGATGTGCAGATTAGATAGATTGGCCGTGCTATGTGGTCCATAATGCTTAGGGATGTGCAGTTTAGATGGATTGGCCATATGAAACGCAGGGTGAAAGGGATGGGAATGATTGTGGGACACTCTATGGCTGGTCAGTGTGAACTAGATGGAATGAATTCCAAAATGAATGGATTCTATGGAGCCTACTGCTTGCACAGTGGAGTTGGTGAACCAGCAGAGGATTATATTACATCATTTTAAACATACGAGGAAACAATGTGTTATTCCCCATTTCAATTAATCGCCTGTCCCCAAAACAAGAGAGATCCCATTACACAGTCTTTGAAATAGAGTTTGGTAAACTTTTGATTGATAAGTGAATCAAGGGTAATTGGGAGGAGTGAGGAGTATGTGGTTGAGAAACAAACCGGCCATGATCAAGCAGCAGAGCAGATTCGATGAAGCTAATTCTATTCTTGTTTCTTATGATCCTTTGATATCTGGAAATGGCTTTGTGATGGTGCTGTGCAGGCTGGCTTTGATAGATATTTAACCAAAATATAGTCAATGGTAATGTGGGGCATGTTTAGCACATTTTACACATTCTCCCCGTGTCTGTGTGGGTTTCCTCGGGGTACTCCGGTTTCTCCCACAGTCCAAAGATGTGCAGGTCAGGTGAATTGGCCATGTTAAATTGCCCATAGTGTTAGGTGCATTAGTCAGAGGGAAATGGGTCTGGGTGGGTTACTCTTCAGAAGGTCGGTATGGACTGGTCCGGCCAAAGGGCGCCTGTTTCCACACTGTAGGGAATCTAATTTACTCTAATTTAATCTAATCTGACCAAATATATTATAAAATAAGCCCCTTCTAATTAAGACTGAGTTAAGGATATTTTTTTCTCCTTGCCGATTTTCACATTCCCAGGGAACAGTGAAGACTGGGTTATTGAAGGTATTCAAGGCTGAGCTATACTTACCATTGATAGACAACAGAGTCAGTGTTTATTGGGAACAGACAGGAAAAGGATGCTCAGACACAATCATATCAGCCAAGAGCATTCTGAATGTCGCAGCAGGCCTGAGGGGGCGATTGGCCAACTGATGATCCTACCTCCTGTGTTGTTCTCTCAATCCACTCCTCAATGCTGTTACAGAGGGAGAGAAAGACCACATTTAGACAGTAAGGCAATAAGACAGCGGGAGACCAGTCTGCCCCTCTAAGGAGTTAGACAGAAACGAGGTGATGGTATTCAGCCCTCCAGTACACACTACACAGACAGGACGAGGCCATTCAAACTGCCTTCGGTGCTGAGCATTCACAGCAGCCTCCTAAATATAACAGGAAGTAGTGCTTCGAGATTAATATTGGTTTGCAAGTTGTAAAACTGATATATATTAATCTCTGAGGTACTCCACTAGTTACAGTTATTTGGATGACCCGATGGATTGAAGCTATATGAGCTAATTTATCAAGATAGTCATTCAATGCTTTGTCAACTGGACGCAGGGAGTCAGCAATGGGATACAGACAGGGGTGGTTTAGTTCGAAAATCTTCACCAGAAACTGTTTCATGTGGATTATGAGAGTGGGTGTTTTGGAAGAAGGATATAAAGTCAGTAACTGTTTGAATGGTGAGAGATTTCAGAACCCAGTGACACACAAGGATTTGTGAGTACTGTTGTATGAATCATGTAAAGTTAGTCACCATGTGTAGCAAATGATTAGGAAAGTAAATGGAATGATGCTGCTAAGGGTATCGGTTTTAATCGTAGGAATGTTTTACTGCATTAGTATAGGTCATCGCTGAGATCACGCCTGATGCAATGTAAAATGTTTTGAAACCTAAACTGACAGAAAGAAATATTCAAACTGAGGAAGGGCACCATTCAGACCCAAAATGTTAACTTTGATTTCTCTTCACAGCAGTTGCCATATCTGCTGAGATTTTCCAGGAAATTCTGTTTTTGTTCCTTATTTACAACAGGAAGTTGTGTGTAGAATTTTATAATGATTTTCAGGTTGAAAAACTGAAACCAGTGGAATGCTCCAGGGATCGGTTTCTATCTGTTATCCAACGTGCTTTTGGTTTCAGGAAATAAAAGATTCATTACATTTAGAAACTTCCAAAGATACTTCACTTTATTGTTTCTGAGTTGAAGGCTTTGTATTATGAAAGATATGCATTTTAGGTCTCAGTGTAAGTGTTCTTGCTATTGTACTAAACATGATCTTGAAAACCGTGCATCAGGTGAATATCTGATGGACATTTCCTCTTGTTTGGGAGACTATAACTAGGGAATTCATTTTTAAGAATAAGTATTCACTTTGACACAGATATTGGAAAGTCATTAACCTTTTTCTATAAAAGGTAAAGGAATCATAGTCACAGAATCGAACATCATGGAACCACACCTTTTGTCCAACTAATATTACCAGCCTGAGTTTGGCCCATATCCCTCCAAACCTTTCCTATTTTTGTACCAACCCAGACATCTTTTAAATGTTGTAACTGTACCTGCACGCGCCACTTCCTTTGAAAGTGCATTACACACACTAATATCTCTATGTAAGAACAAATTGCCCCGCATGTACTTTTGAAATCTTTCTCTTCTCACTTTAAAATATTCTCGCTGGTTTTGAATTCCTCCATCCGAAGGAACAGAAACATGCCATTCACCTTATCAATATCCCTCATGATTTTATAATGTAACCCTTGGATTTTCTGCCCTCCAAGGAAATAAGATCCAATTCTATCTCTCCTTATACCCCAATCCCTCCGTTCTTAGTAACATTCTGGTAAATATATTTTAACTCTAAGAAGCTTAATAATGCCCTTCCCCTGACTGAGTGATCAGAACTGGACCCAGGACTCCAAAAGAGGCCTTATCAATGTCTTGTACAACCTCAATATGAAATACCGACACCTATAGTGAAACGTCTGAGTGACGAAGGCAAACGTACTAAATACCTTCTAAAATACTTTTTACAGTGTGATACGAAGTTCAAAGAATTATGTACCAAAATCCCTCGATCGCTATGGCCTGAAGTACTACCTTGGACCGTATAATTATTTGTTTACATGCACTTGTTTATTTTACCAAAATGCAGTACCTCACATTTAGTTTATCTAATCTTCATCTGTCACTCCTCAATCCATTGACCTAATTGCACAATACCTCTTTGCAATCGCAGACAGCTGTCTCACTGCCCAACATAACAGCAATTTTAGTATCATCTGTAAATGTACCAACCATGCCTTTGATATTATCTTCCTAACCTTTTAATCAATGACAAACAAAAGTCCATCCAGTACTGATCCCGGTGGAACACTGCTTGTTATAAGCTTCCAGGCGAAAGCAAAATCCTCTATTCTGTCTCCTTCTGTAAAATCGAATTTACATCCAGTTGTCAAGCTTACCCGCAATCCCATGTGCTCTAACTATATTAATTGGTCTACCATGCAGAACCTTATCAAATGCTTTGCTAATGTTCATTTTCACAACATCTAACATTCTGTTACAATCTTTCTGTTTACTTCATTTAAAACAAATTAAAATCATGTTTATAAGACATGATTCCTCTCATACAAAATCTTTCTGACCAACACAAATCAGCCCTTCTCTCTCCATGCGTGTAAATCTTACCTTTCAGAATCTCTTCCAACAATTTACTCATCACCAATGTCAGACACACAGTCTATCGTTTCCATGCTTTTTCTTCCGGCCTTTCTAAAGGCGCAGCATTAGCCACCCTCCAGTACTTCACTTGTGTGTATAAATGATTCAA
Organism: Chiloscyllium plagiosum; assembly: GCF_037043375.1. Lineage (NCBI taxonomy): Eukaryota > Metazoa > Chordata > Chondrichthyes > Orectolobiformes > Hemiscylliidae > Chiloscyllium > Chiloscyllium plagiosum. The sequence goes on along the minus strand of NW_028270180.1, from coordinate 90,110,708 downwards.
CTGTATCTGCTGGGTTCCCATAGTTTAAAAGAACAAAGAGCAAACAAAAATAACGAAGAATATTTCAGCACAGGAACAGGCCCTTCATTCCTCTAAGCCTGTGCAAATCCAGTTCTTCTATCATAGCATATTTTCTAAGGATCTGTATCCTTTTGCTCCCTGCCCGTTCATATATTTGTCTAGATAGATCTTAAATGATGCATTGTGTCCACCACTAACACCACTACTGGCAACGCGTTCCAGGCACCCTCACCCTCTGCATAATGAATTTACCACATATACCTCCCATCAACATATCCATTCTCACGTTGAACTCGTGGCCCCTAGACATTCAGTACGCCACTCTGGGGAAAAAAAAAAAATCTTCTTGCTATCCACCCTATCTATACCTCTCATGATTTTGTAGACCTCGTTCTGATTCCCCCTCCCTGACCTCTGTCTTTCTAATGAAAATAATCCTAATCTACTCAACTTCTCTTCATAGCTTGCACCCTCCATATCAGGTAATATCATAGTGAACCTCTTCTGTACTCTCTCCAAATCATCCACATCGTTTTGGTAATTTTTGGCAACCAGAACTGTACCAGATATAATGCTGAAACATAGTCTTATTGAACTGTAACATGACCTGCCAAATCCTGTACTCAATACCTAGTTCGATGAAGGAAAACATTTCATATATTTTCTTGACAAATCTATTGACCTGCATTGCCACTTTCAGGGATCAAAGGACTTGAACACCCAGAGATCTCTCTGTACATTAATTTTCCTCTGGACATTTCAACTTACTGTATAATTCGCTCTTGAATTGGATCTTCCAAAAAGCATGACCTCGCACTTGACAGGATTGAACTCCATTTGCAACTTCTCAGCCCAACTCTCCAACCTACATATCTTTCCTTCCACAACGCCCTGGCATACACATGATCCGGTCCTGGAAATTGATCAATCGTTAAGGTTTCTCAGACCTTGCACGCACAACAACAGCCAAATCTCTCTGCGCTGGTCATTTGTTTTCACAATCTTTCTCCATATAAATAATCATTAGCTTTTTTTATTATTCCTTCTGAAGTGCTTGGCCACACACTTTATTAAAATGCACTCTATCTTCCAATTACACAGTGCAGATTTCTCACATCCTTATCACACCATGCACTCCAACCTATCTTTACCATAATCAAATATGCATTGATTGCATTCTTCAACCCCCCTCCCCCAACAAAAACAACTTTAATACAGAGAGTAAGCAACTGGGAGTCCAAGGGCTGACATTTGTGGCACTCCACTTATTATGTCTCTCTGAACTCACACAAACATGTTCATCAAGACTCACTCCTTTCTGTCTTCACAAATGTTCAATCTCTGAACAATAACCCACAAGTTCCTAACTTGTGCAATATACGCTTTATATGGTACTTTACAAAATGCTTACCAAATCTAATTACACAATCTAAGGGTTCACTTTTATTATCACTGCTTCTCCATTTCAGATAACTCTATTGAGTCTCTTTGATTTCATTAAATTATTGTAAATCACACTATAATGGATATGAGCAGTTTCCTAATAATAGACATAAGGCAACCTGGCCTTTATTTTCCTGCTTTCTGCATTCCTCCCTCCTTGAAGACAGGCATCACAGTAAGACCTTTGAATCCACTGATATCCACTGGGACTGTAGTGATATTTCAACAAGTGCCAGGAATATGTCTGGAGCACATTGTTTCGAAATCCAGGAAACAGACCACTAGGTTTTGGTGGATAGTTTATCCGTAATCATTTCCTTTATCAAAGGGGTTGTCCTGAAGTAAAGCCTGCGATCCTATGGGATATTCTCTGTCGAAGCAGTGTCACAACTAATATAAAACAGTTATTTGAGTTATTTGCGAGTTTCCGTTTTTCCTGTGTGGAATTTCCCGATGTCATCTTTCAATTGTTCCAAAAAAGGTTTTAGCTATTTTTTTAAATTATTATTTTTATTTCCACATGCAGCCTAGTGCTGTTTTTGTTTATACTTTGCAACAATTGACCTTTCTAAATCAATTGTCTCAACGTTATTCGCTTTACGTCTTTCAGCTTGTGGGCTCTAAAAATATAGACCCAAACCTTTGGTCTACCAGCAGTTTTCATCATTTGTGCGCCTTTGTTTTCATTGGGTACTCACCCTGACTATATTTGCTAATCATACAAAGTTTACCATCTCATCAATTCCATTTTGATGTTTTCTTTTAATTTGTTAACAGAATTAGGGAATCATTGGCGAGGTCAGCATTAGTTGCCGATCCCTAATTGCACAGAAGGCAGTTATGAGTCAACCACATTACTATGGGACGGGAGTCACATGTAGGCCAGACCAGGTAAGGATGGCAGATTCCTTCCCTAAATGACTTTAGTGATCCAGAGAGGTTTTCCCAACAATTGCCAATGGATTCATGGTCATCATGAGATTCTTAATTCGTGATTGTTTTTATTGATATAGATTTTCACCATCTGCCGTGGCAGGATTTGAACTCGGGTCCCAGAACGTTATCGGGGTCTATGGATTAACAATCCAGCGATAACACGACAAGGCCATCGTCTCCCCATCATTGTGAAATGTTAATTTAAATATCTGCCAACGTTATCAACTGAAATTCCTTTCAATCTATTTTCCAGCTCAATGTTAGCAACAAGTGCTTAAGCTTGATTATAACATAAGAACTTGAAGCAGGAGTAGGCCGTCCAGCCCTTCGACCCTGCTCCATCATTCAATAAGATTATGGCTGATCTTTTTGTGGACTCCGCTCCACTTACTCAACCTCTCACTGTATCCGTTATTTTCTTCCATTTTTAAAAAAAAATATACCTTACTTTAAATGTTTCCTGAATAGCGTCAATTACTTCACTGGGCAAAGAATTCCACAGATTAACAACCCTCTGGATGAAGACATTCTTTCTCAATTCAAGCCTAAATCTGCTTCCTCTAGTCTTGCAGCTGTGCCCTCTTATCCTAGCTTCACATGTCTGTGAAAACATACAGTCTATTTCTATCTGATCCATTCCCTTCATTATTTTATATGTTTCTATAAGATCCTCCCTCATTGTTCTGAATTCGAACTAATATAATCCCAATCTACTCAATCTCTCCTCATAAATCATCCCTCCTCAACGCCGGAAACAACCTCCTCTGCACATCCTCCAGTGCCTCTACATCATTTCTCAAGTACGGAGACGAAATCTGCACACAGTACTGCAGATTTGATCTCACCAGCACTTTGTACAGCTGCAATATTATCTCTCTGCTTTTAAACTCAACCTCTTTAGCAATGAAGGAGAAAATTACATTTGCCTTCCTAACCACTTCTTGTACCTGCAGACCAAAAGTCTGTAATTCATGCCTGATTCTTCTCAGACCTCCAAGGGGTTTTCCCATGTGGATTCAAGTATGATCAGCTGACGTTGACTAACATGGAGTTTCAATGGATTGATAGATAATAATTGGGAAAGTAATGAGTCAAAGTTGCTGATATCCCTGTCTAACAGGGAGCTTCACATGTGACGCATTGGGAAGTGAATGAAAATACAAGTAATGACACAGTACCATCAACTGTACAGGGGCTCAAATCATGGTCAAGGAGGGAAACAGAGAGAAAAACATTCATTTTAAGCACAATTCTGGAAGGGAAAACAAATTTGAGGGATCTATGAGAAATGACTTGAGGAATGGTACTAATTGGAGATGTGATGCCAGAGAGAGACACTGATAAGAAGGAGAACTTTAAAATGAGATATTACCATACCAGAAGCCACTGTAGGTCAACGATTATAGGGGTGATAAGTGAATTAGACTCCGTGTGAATTGATGGACAGGCAGCAGAATTGAGGATAAACTGAGGTTCATGGAGAGTATGAAGTGAGACGCCAATGAGACGATTATTAGAATAGTTGAGACTGGAGCAGACCGAGACATGGATGAAGTTTTCAGAAGCAAAGTGCCTAAGGCAGGGATGCATATCGAGGCTGCAATAGAGTTGGGAAATGGGGAAAGTTTTGTTGACAGATGGGAAAATTAGGAAAAAACTCAATTCAGTTTAAAGCAGAATGCTGAGATTGTACACAAACTTGTTCAGGCTCAGGTAAAATCTGGGAGAGGAATAAAGTCAGTACATGTGGGGGATCACAGCAGAGTTTGATGATATGGGCTCCTGTGTTATAACAGAACAGTCAGTATTGATTAATGCAGGAATGATCTATGGAGCAGAAGGCAGATATAGAAATGAATTTATACAAAAAAGAGCATGTCACTAATTTTATCATTGATATGATACTTAGAATAAGTACTTGACAAATTACACAATGTTACAGCCTCCAAAAGATTGATCACCAAAACAAAAGCATGGCCTGTGTAAGATACAGAGCACAGCTCCCTCATTGTCTGTGTGCAGAGATGGGGGTGGGGGTGAGTGGTATTGAACATTTCAGTAAGGATGCTGGATTACAGTTATGCAGGAATTCGTGAGATTACATCTTGAATCCTATCTGCAGATTTGGTCAGTCGTTTTTGAAAGTATGCAAATACCTTGTATGCTGCGACAGGAAGTTTACTCAATTGAAACTTCAGATGTTCAGGCTATCTTTTGTGAAAAGATGATAAGCTGGATTTGTTTACATGAGTGTGCTCAGGAGAGAGGAAAGAATTTATAAAGTACTGTATAATATTCACAATGTGCATATGAAAATGAGGATGTAAATTATTGGTGGCTCCACCTACAGTTTAACATTGCTATTTATCTTTTGATATCATAGATGAGTTGTGTACGATTTTTTTAAACACTGTGTCAAAGAATGTACAAACGGAGACAGCCGAACTGGGAGCATGCCATTCAGCTCCTTGTGCTTACCCTGATTTAATAAGGTTACGCTGAGCTGATTATAGCATTGAACCTGCATTCCCAACTAATCTGCGAATCTGTTCAACCCTTTCCTGAGCTAGAACCGATCTACTTCTGTCTTAAAAAGGTGTTTGTGGTCTCTGCTTCCACTAAATTTTCAACTCGAGAAATCCAAAATAAAACGACCTGCAGAAAAGGAAAGTTAATTGCTGTTTGGAATTAGTGATCCCTCATGTTTAATAAATGAACTATACGTTTACATGCTATACGTAAGTCGAAGCATTCTATCAACAGCTAATCTGTCAGGATCCAATAGAATGTTTATCAGACCTTAAGCTAACATAGTCTATTCAACAAATCAAGTCTGCTCCACAATTCATTACCATCATGGCTGATTGATGATCATCAAATCCGCCTTCTTGCCTTATCCCCATAGCTCTTGATTCCCTCACTGCTCAGAAATCTGTCCACCACCTGCTTTGATTAGACTTAGCGGTAGAGTTTCAACAGGCCTATCATTCAGTAACCCTCTGAGAGAGAAGGCACTCCTCACCTCCCTCATAAAGATATGCTCTCTTTGACTGAGGCTATACCCTCTGGTCCTGGACTCTCCCACAAATTGAGACAACCTTGTTGGCAATGAGCCTGTCAAGCCTACTGACAATCTGTTTTTGTTTTCATTGAGATCTCCTCTCATTCTTTCAAACTCCAATGAGTTTTTCTCTAAGCTACTCAAGCTCACTCCATAAGAAAATACCTCAATTCTCAGGATTAATTCTGTGGAGCTTCTCCCATCTGCTACCAATATGTCTGTTATCTCCACTACATATTTCCTTAGAAAATTAGACCAGAACCGTTCACATTTTTGCACGTTCAGTCTGCATAGAAACGTGTACATGTTTAGAATGATATTTATGCACCGCCACGTTTGAAATAATTGCTAATAGTGCATTCGAATTTCCTGTAATTGCTGAATTGCATGCCAACATTTTAACTGTCAAGCCGAGGGCCTGAACTTCCTGAGTCTTTTCTCTTTTAAATTAGATTCACTCTTCTATTTTAACTGAAAAAGTTAATCAGTACAAGCTTTCCAACGCTATATGTCAGATGTCAACTTTTTGTGCACTCACCTTATTTTTTTCTATCTCATGATAAACTCCTTGCATCATCCTCACGATTTGCCTTCCCACTTCTGTTTGTGTTACTCGCAAATATGGAGGTAGTACTTTCATTTCTATCAGCCAACTCATTGTGTGGTTAATAATTCCGGCTCCAGCACTGATCCCTGTGGCACTGCACTGGTTAAAGCTCATTATCCCAAAAATAGTTCCTAGATGCTTCTCTTTCAGCGGATCCGCTCTGCAGACATGTTATACTCAATTAAACTATCAAGTGAGAGCAGGAATTAAACCCTGCTATTAGTATCGTTCTGTTTGATAGACTAGCTATCTCGGCAACTGAACTTGCCAACACGCAGTGCCTGATACAACTGAAACATTAACATCTACATTTATATTCAATGTTGTTCACAATAACTGATACAATTCTGTGACGTTGCCTCGTTACTTATTGTACCTGCATAAAACGTTTTGCAAATAAAGCAGAAGTGCACGCAGAAGATTGCATTGCATTATATAACTCTGTCATCGCTCATCTTATTTTCTTTCTTCTATTGGACGATTTCGCAATTCCGCATCTCAGACATTTGCTTCATCTTGTTCATCTGACCTCCTCATTACGTTTGTCAAACCATAAAAATGTAATGGAGATGGATTATTTGCATAAATTTAAGGGTGGGGGTGCATGTATTCATATTCCCGTTAAGAAGGGGATTAAGCATTTTTGATGGAAGAGGAGAATGTTGGATACAAATCGGAAAAGAGTCAGTCATGATCTTGTTGAATGTCAGAACGCGAGGGGCCAAATAGGTCACATCAGCTTCTAGATTCTATGTATATTCCTGTACAATTACTTTCCAGATGACCTCCTTTTCATCAATATTACCTCGAACATGACAGTACAGTCTAGGCCCTTCGGCCTTCGATGATGTGCCGACACACGGAGCCAACTTCAAAACTCCATGTAACCTATACAGATTAGAAATGACAGGTAAACAACACTCAGCCCAAACCTCATACTATGATTTGATTTTCTCCATGTTACAATACCAAGGCAGCAGGAAACTCTTTCCAGTGCCAAAAAGACATCAAACACCTGAATTTCTTTGTCTAAAGTGGGTGAATATCTCTACAATGAAAACATATCTCTGGCCAGACCTCTGTAAAGAAGGGAATTCTTATACCACACGGTAAGAATGCAGTTACCTTTAGCAGAGTGAAATGTAGACTGAGTATACTTTTTGAAATTTCCATCACTGTGTGATTCAGGGCAAAGGGGGAGAGGTGTTTTCAATAAGGTTTACTCTAAGAAGGAAACTTTCCAGAATGAGACGTGAGTGGAAGTTGTAAGACATCGTGAATGGAGAGGCCGAGCCACACTGAGACCAGAGGAAAAGTGGCAGCACAAAATGCAGCTTGATGCTAGTGCAGGGAAGGTAGACTGGATCAAAGAGCTTAAGATGATGTGGGTAGGGACAATAATGTGAGAGAATATGCTTTGTAATTGGAGAGGGAGAACCTGGAATCAGGAAGGGGAGACGAGCAGGGAGGAGGATGGAACAGCAATGGCAGGGGTTTCTGGGATAATTCAGGAAGCACAGCTGAAATTCATGCCTAGCATCTGCCAGTAGTCCCTGAAATAAACATCCTAAACCTGGCCCGATATCAATGCTCATCAATTTGTGATTCAATAGTATCCTTGAGAGCATTAGTCAACCAGCAGAAATAAATAATTGCTGAGCATTATGGGATATCTACTTGAACGTCTGCCCATGTATATCCACTGACCTTCCTCTGGGTTTCTATCCACATCACGCTTCTGACCAGATGTGAGTCAGAACTCCTCCATTTAATGTCTGGTTCTTTTCAATCATCAGAGGGAACTTCTACATGTGGCTGAACACATGATCAGCGGAGGGTGACTCCTTTCTCCCAGTTTCTCCATCTCTGACGATTCTGATTGATGATGCCACATTCCAGTGAGCTGCCTCCGTCGTTAGCGCTTTTCCTTCAAACCAGGAATCCCCTAACGACAGTGGACAGGGCCTTATGCTGTGACTGACCTATCTCCCACATTGCCGCCCCCACTGCACACTCATTCACTTGTACTGTTTCAAATCAGTCTCCACACAGTTGGACGCCGGCACGGTGGCTCAGTGGTTAGCACTGCTGCCTCAGAGCACCAGGTACCCGGGTTCATTTAGAGCCTCGGGCGACTGTGTGGAGTTTGCACGTTCTTCCTGTGTCTGCGTGGGTTTCCTCCGGGTGCTCCGATTTCCTCACACAGTCCAAAGATGTGCACGGCAGGTGAATTGGCCACGCTAAATTGCCCATAGTGTTAGATCCATTAGAGCGAAATGGGTCTGGGTAGGTCACTCTTCAGAGGATTGGTATGGACTTGTTGGGCTGAATCTAATCTAATCGAAAAAATCCTGTAATTGCCGCTCACAATGCAATATCCTTCACACCGGGGAGTCAAAACAGAAACTGCTTTGAGGAATACTCCCACTCTGTTTGTAGGAATAACCCTGACCCTCTCATTGCTTTCCATTTCAATAACCTACCTTGCTCTCATGCTAACATTTCGGTCCTGAGCTGCTGCAATGTTCCAGTGAAGCACAACCCAAGCTCGAATAACACCTCACTTTACACTTTGGTACGTTACAGCCTGTCGGAGTTAATATTCAATTCGATAACTTCACAGCCTGACCCCATTATGACTGTTCGCCATTTTCATACATTCTCTCTCCTAGTCTGGCTATGAAGTTGTGTGGTTGTATCTTCTTTATCTTGCACTCAATAGAGAGAACCCCTTTCCCCCAATTCGCATCTTTCACATCACCCTCTCGTTCACCACTGTTAAAAGCCTATTTATCTTTTACCACACTCTCTTTTACGCATCACCCACTCCCCCACCTCTGTCAAGGGATTAGAAATCCCATTTTCCAATAGATTTCAGTTCTGAAGACGTGTCACACTGGACTTGAAACGCTAACTCGGTTTCTCTGTCTCTGCAGATTCTGCCAGACCTGCTGAGTTTCTCCAGGGTTGAAGAGGCACAGCACAAATTTTCAAATAAACAAATAATTATGGATACTGGAAATAAAAACACAAATATTTCTGGAGAAACTGGACCTGAAAGATCAACTCTGCTTTCATGCCACAAGATGCTACCAGACCTGCTTAGTTTCTTCAGCTATGTCTATTTTTGAACTGGGTCCACAGATGTCTGTCAAAGTTGCTCAAAAGCTCTGTCCAATACTGAGCACTGGGTACCAGGGAAGTGAACAGTAACACCAGGTGCACAGATTCATTGGCTCTGAACGTGCATACGGCTGCATCACGGGCACTGCAGATCTCTTAATCATGGTCAGGGAGAGAAACAGAGGGAAACACATTCACTTTAAATATAGAAAATGTCATTACGGGAATGGAAAAGATTCACATGAATATGTTAAAGAATTTAAGTAATGTGACAAATTGGAAGCGTGACACCATGGAGAGATCCTAACAGAATGAGAATACGAAAATGGAAATGCCACCACATGAGAAACCAGGTTAGATCACTGAGTACAGTGCTGATGGGTGAATGGGTCTCGGTATGAATTGGGGGACAGTCAGTAGAATTGAATTACAGATATTGCAGGTCAAACTGGCCATTCATGTGATGATGTAGATCACAGCAGCAGCAACAGAATTGTGTTCAATCACAATCTGTAACTTTTTTCCCTGGGATAATCTCTCAATCTACCATTAACATCAAACTGATCCATGGTTCAGTAAGGAGCGTGGGTGAACATACCAGAGTCAGAACCATGTGCACCTAACCCTGATGATAAACCACTAAAGCTATGGTACTTGATCAGTTACATTCCAAATAGCAGGATTAACATCTGATAGAGAGGACAATATTATCTAAAGACCAACAGATCAGATCTAAGTTTTGCAGTCCATCACATCCAATTATAATTGTCAATGGACTACTAAACAACTCACTGGAGGAGAGTATTCCACAAGTATCTCAATCCTAAATAATGGACTGCTCTATACATCAGTGTAAAAGATAAGGATATATTGTCTACACCGTCCTCAGCCAGGAGTGTTGAGTGATGATCCAATGGCAATGGGCCCTGACACCATTCCTTCAATAGGACTGAAGACTTGGGCTGCACAACAAGCCGTGTCCCTGGGGAAGCTGTTTCATTCCAGCTCCAACTCTGACAACGCCCTGGCAATGTGAAAAATTACTCAACTATATCCAGTCCGCTAAGATGGAATAACTACAATCTGTCCAATTACCACCCCTTCAGTCCGATCACGATAGTCACATTAGTGAGAGTACTTTTTGACAGAGTTGTCAAGCAGCACAGGAATAAGCAGCACAGGAATAACCAGCTCAGTGTGGTTTCTGATAGGTCCCCATGTGGCGATGGTGCTGTTGTGGAAATGTCACTGGATTACTAATCCAGACCAGGCTAATGCTCTGGCAGCTGGTGGAAGTTAAAAACAATTAATAAAATATCGAGATCTAAAATCTGGTGTCACGAATAGTGACTTTGAAGCCAATGTCAATTGTGAGTACCATTTTCTTTCCCAAGTGTAGTTTCAGGAAGTGAGTCTCCCGTGCTTTCCTGGTCTGCCTAAAAGTGACTCCAGATACACAGACATGTGATAAACTCTTCAATGGTCTCTGAAACTTCCAAGCAAGGCACTCAATTGTATCAAACTGCTCATCGTTCTTAAAGGATAAACCGAGTCAGAACACCCGGTCTCAGCCTTGTTGTTGGAAAGGGGAATGGGAAACACAGTCCTGACGTCCCCGCAGAGTCCTCCTTTCGAACGTCTGAGAGCTTGTGACACGACTTGCAGAGCTATCCCACAGACTGCACAGAAACATCGGGAAGGGAGGAGGTCATTCAACACATTGAGCATCCCCCATTGTAGATAGTGGAGAAAATCTCCTCAGTACGATTTGCCACATACAGTGTTCATATCATTTAACATGTTTAAACGTCGGGCTATATAAAATGGAAACTGCAGTAATTGCTTTGGTCCATCAATTTTGATCCTCCCTTCAATATACAGGCAGTTCTCCAATAGCGCATGTTTATTAAACACAACTTGTTTGCATCATAATTCGTGAATTGTGCATCCTCTTTATAAAGCGAGCTCCCATTCACTGTAACGCAATTCCATCCCCGGCGCCAGTTGATCAGCAAAACCCAGCCTCAGGATCCTCTGTCTGCAAAATGCACCCTCAGTGTGTTCACTACAGCAGGAATGTAATCTGCTCTGCAAGCCTTGAAACTGAGACTGAAACTAGGAATTGTAGTCTACATTTAGACGGACCTTTATTTCAAACCGGAATTCCATGTCAGCATTATGTGGTCAGTCTGCTCACGCGCTTTCTGGCGAAGAGCTTGGTGAAAGGTACAGTGCTGTAGTCAGTGACATTAGGGTGAAAGTGCAACATTTACAACATTGTTTCATTACAATATATGATTTAAAGATTTTCTTAAGCTATGCTCGTGTGTGTTAGATTAACTTAAATTTTTGGTTTTTGCTGATTTATATTTTGGGGGGGGGGGGGTTTCCCGTTCCCCACTTTTTCCCATAGACCGCATTATTAATATTGCATGATTTTCTACAACACGGTGTTCCACAGGAATACAACTACCGTGTTATTGGAGAAAAACATGGAATGATATCTGATCCTCGATCTTCACACGATACTCTTGCTCTCTGTCTATCCCTTTAATTTCCAGAAATCCTCATTTATATTCAGTGTCTTGGCTTCCACAGCCTTATGTGTCAGAAAATTGACCAAGTTCAGCAGTCTCTGAGTGAAGATATTTATTCTCATCTCAATGCAGAATGGCCTGTCTGTACCTAATGTTGTGGCCCCTTGTTCTTTGACGTCCCAGTAAGGGGAATTATCATCCCTGCTTCCGATCTGTCTCACCCTGTCAGAATTTTAGATATTTCACTGAGATCACCACTCATTTTCCTAAACCCCATGGAATACAGTCGCCTTAAACTCTGTTCGCACAACAAGCCTGTTTTCCCAGAGATCAGTCTAGTCATCCTTCACTGCTTCCCCTCAATGCAGATTTGTCCTTTATTGGTAAGGAGAGCAAAACCGCACAAAGTACTGCACAATGTTCGATATGGGGTCTCACCAAGGGCCTGTACAGCTGCAGTAAGACACCTTTACTCCTCTACTCAAATACTCCTGAAATGAAGGTCAATGGGCTATTTATCTTCCAAACTGCTTTCTGTTCCTGCAATATTGCTTTCAGTGACTGGTGTACAAAGAGATCCAAATCTTTTTCAATGTTAGAGCTACCCACTTGGTGGGTCTATGCACAGTGGTCAGCGTGTCAGTGCCATTCCCAGTATTGACTTCTGGTTTCAGAACTCACAGCCCAGCATGGAATTCATAGATCGGCGCCGAAAGAAACAAAAATGCAGCTTTAGATCCTTTATAGATCAACATTTTTCAATCAATCAATTTTCAATTGATCGGCTGGCATTCTATTATTGCCAAGAAAGTGCACAACGTCACATCTCCCCCCATTGCTCTCTATCTGGCACGTAGTTGCACAGTCACTCCAGTTGTCTCAATCAGCTTGGAGCTTTTTGACATCCTGCTCACCCACTCACAATCCAACATCGTTTAATGCCATCAGCAGACTTGGGAATATTGCATTTGAGCCCCTCAACCAAAGATATGATGTGTATTGGGAATAGCAGCTCCCAAACCCCGATCTTTGCTATATCCTCCAAGCCTTCCATTCTAAAAAAAAGTTTTATTCCTACTCACTGTTCCCTGCCAGCTCTCCCATTCTAAAAGCATGACCATATATTAGCCCCAGTCCCATAGGATTCAAATTTGCACAACAGGCTTGGGAATTTATCAAAAATCTTTCTGAAAATCTAATCGTATTGCATTGATAGCTTCTCTATAATTTTGCTAAAATTCACTTTCTCAAATATGATTCCCATTTCATAAATCTGTGTTGACTTTGTCTATGCCCATTATGTTCTGTAACAAGACTTTCTCTCGAACTGTTTAGTTGCTAATTTCATTCTATTCTCTTTTTCTCACCAGACTAAAATTTCATGGTATTGCTGGGAAGATTTTCTTTTTGCTTTGGTATCTTCTGTGAAGACAGAATGAAATAGTTGCTTCATAGTTCTGCCATTTCCCTGTTCTCCATTCTCTATTCTCTGGTTTCAGGCTGTACTGAGCTGCAATCGCTTTATCTTACCTTTCACACTGGCATATCTTCAGAAGCTATTATAGTTCACTCGTATAACTCTCATTGATATACTCTTCGGAAAAGCATCAATTTCTGTCTTGAACAGTTTAATGATCAGCATTCCACAATCATACAATCACAGAAACACAGACTCCATATCGTTTGAAATACAGCACGATCGACATGAGTCCCACCTTCTGACATGAGGCCCAGAACCATGCATGTTATGACTCTGCAAAAACTCGTCCAAGGACTTTGCGTTGTTGTGGAGTTACCCGTGACTACCATTCTCTCTCTTCCGGACCCCAACATCTTCTGGGTGACAAAATATCTTTAAATTCTCTCTAAACCTCAAGCACTTCACTTGTTCCCTTGTTCTTGACTAAAAGGAACAGGTGATGTCTATCCACTCTGCCCATGCCCCTCGTAATCTTATCCTTCTGAATCACATCCCCTCAGCCTCCTCTGCTCCAAAGTAAACAACCGAGCTTATCCAGCCTCTCTCCATAGCTGATTCTCTCCATCCCAGGTAACATCATGGTGAATTCCCACCAAACCCCACCCCCCTCAGTGTAATGACACCATTTCATAATGTGGTATCCAGAACTGCACACTGCATACCATCTTGCCCTAAGCAAACTCCTGTATATCTCTTATAATCTATGTCTACGACTCCTAGGCCTTTTTAGCTCGACTATTAACCTGTTCATCCACATTCAGGGATGTGTGGAAAAGCACCCTCTGAGATTCCTAGTATGCTGCCATTCATTGAGTCCTCCCCTGCCTGGTTCCTTCTCCCAAAGTGCATCAACTCATATTTATCAGCGTTACATTTCATCTGCCGTCGATCTGCAGTTCTGACCATTCCGTCTGTATCTTCCTGCAACGTAAGGCCTTCCTCCTCGCTGCCAACCACTCGGCCAATCTTTGTGTCCAACTCAAACTGATTTATCACACCATCTCCCACTCTCCCCTCCACATTCTCATCTCCATTATTTATGATAACCATAAATGATAAGGTTAAAAATCACACAAAACCAGGTTACAGTCCAAAAGGTTTATTCACTAGTACTAGCCTTCGAAGCGTTGCTTCTTCATCAGGTGGTTGTGCACTTTGAAAGTTTGTGCCTCCAATTAAACCTGTTGTACTACAACCTAGTGTTGCGTGATTTTTAATGTTGTCGACCCCAATCCAACACCAACTCCTCCGAATCACAAATATTTGCTTGGATCCCTTCCATTCATCTAAAATGCTTAGAACACAGTTACTACCTTCCATTTGTCTACAATGGTTTCCAATCTCTGCAGGATGTACAGGAAAATAAAACACAGTCATCGACTACGCAATTAATACTTCCATTGGTGCCTTATTTCTGACATTTTGATACGAAGTAAATCTGTTTTGTCAGACTTAGCAATGCTCAATCTAGTTACATTTTCATGTACAGCACTGTTACTGATATAAATTGGCTTCATGTCTTTAGTCCCATAAGCTCTATCTGATCACTTGGATTTCTGGGTGATTTTCTGGTTATTTTCTTGGCCATTTCCTTGTTCTCCACAATAAACTCTCCTCTCCCGATTACAAATTTCCACATTTGACATTGCTTTTATTTTGTTTCCTTTGAATTATCGATAGTCGATTGATGCAGCCTTTGTGTTCCTGTTTTTAACATGCAGGTTCGCATTTTGATTCCTTAACAGCTTCATGGCCCTCCTTTTCTGAATCATCAATTTCTGAGAATTCTCAGGTTTCCACAATTTCTGGAATTCTTCTGAAGTCACTTCCTATGATTAATATAATCTTTAATTTGTTACGTTAACCATCAATAAGTCACTTGCTCACTCTGTGGTGTTTCTAAGTTCAAGAAAGACTTTGCAAAACTTCTATAAATCTCCTGATCCTGACCAGATCTATTCGGGAATTCTGCAGGTGGATAGAGAAGAAATTACGGGAGCTCTGGGTGGTACTTTTCCAACTTTGCTGGCCAACGGGTGAGGTCCCGGAGGACTGGATGATAGTGAATGCTGTGCCCTTATTCAAGGAGGGCAACAAAGATAAACCTGGGAGCTATAGACCAGTAGAACTAACATCAGATAGTTACTTGAGAAGATTCTGAGATAAGATATACAGAGGAAACTTGATTATCCGATTTAGATGGACGGAGCACTACTTCATTGAGATAATTGATTATTCGGTTAATTGATTTACTCTGGGGTGTGGAGTTTTCTGTGAAGTCCGCTCCCTGTTCAGGAGACAAGGCAGAAGCACACTGCGTGCGAGACCCCACCCTGCATCCGCTCCCACCCCGCCTTGTCCACTCCCACCCTGCCCCATCTATGCCCCGCCCACCCGAACCCTGTCCACACCCACCCCGGCCCCCGCCCGCCCACAACCCCGTCCACTCCCACTCCACTTCCCTGTCTGCCCCCACGCACACCAAACACGCCTGCTCCCATACCACCAGCCGCACGCCCACATCCTCATCCGTTCCACCCCATGCCACCACCTGCCCCTGCCCGCCCCAACCTTGTCTGCTCCCACCCCAACCCTGCCCACACCAGCCCACAACCCCGTCCAACGCAACTCCCGTCTGCCCATGCCCGGTCCTAACCCTGCAACACCAACATCTGTCCCCTAACCCCGCAAGCCCAATCATCCCCACCCATTGTCCAAGTCCCATCCACACCCCCGCACGCCTCTAACCCTGCGCCCCCAAACCCGTACCCCCAAACTCAACACCACCAATCATCCCCACCCATCTTTGGACTCCCGTCTGCGTCCCCATCCACCCCCTAACGCTGTACCCACAAACTGCCATCCTCAACCACCTCCCCGGGCCAGCCGGACTGTACAGCAACAGAACTGCTGCTGCTGCTGTCTTTGTCGGGTAACTCATCAAATAGCACACACACACACACGCACACACACACACACACGTTTTGAGAAATTTCACCTTTGCTGTGTACAGGACAATGTTGGCGCAGTTATCTGGGGGAGGGGGTGTTTAGAGTAAACTCCTGTGTACAATTCCAGGGAATGTGTGGGGTGATAGAGACAGAGAAGGCGGGAGGTCAGACTTTTGGAGACGGTGCCTGGACTGTTCTTGGCAGCATTTTAGTGAGACAAGGTGTTTTTTTAATCATTGTACCTACAAACAATAGACGCAATCAGGGTTGAAAGACGTAATGTTTCTATCGGGACCTTGAGGTCCCCTTCGGATCATCCAAATTTTGGATAATTGATATTTGGACAATCATGGTTCCTCTGTCCATGCTCTTGAAAGTCAGGGTTTGATTGGCAGCAGTCAGCATGGCTTTGTGCATGAGAGATCATGGCTCTCAAACTTGTTACAGTGCTTTGATGAAGTGACGAGGAACAGTGATGAGGGAGAATGGTATACATAGTCTATATGGATTTCAGTAAGGCCTTTGATAAGGTTACAGAAGATCAGCTACTCTGGAATGTTTGATCACCTGGAATCGAGGGGTAACTGGTAAATTAGATACACAACTGGCTTGGTGGTAGGAAGCAAAGGGTAATATAGGAAGGATGCTTGTCAGACTGGAGACCTGTGAATAGTGGAATACCTCAGGGGTCGGTGTTGGGAACATTGTTTGATTCTATGTATAGATGTGTGTATGTATACATATAGATAGATATATAGATAGATATATATACATACACACATCTCACCAGACTAAAATTCTCTCATCCTCATCATAGATGTATGTAATATGTTATATACACATACACATATTTACCAATTACATACATCTATGATCTAGATGAGAATGCACAGGCATGTTTTGTAAGTTTGATGACGACACTAAAAGGGGTAGCATCATGGAGAATGAGGAAGGTTATCAAGAATTTCAGAAATTTCAGCAGTACCTTGATCAGCTGGAGAAGTGGACTGAGAAATGGAAAATGCAGTTTAGTACAGATCGGTGTAAGCATTTTAAAAAGTCGAGTCAAGGTTGGAGTTTCATGATGAATGGTTGGGCCTTAAGGAGTGTAGTGGAGCAGAGGGACCTTGGTGGTCAGGTGCACGGTACTCTGAAAGTTGATTCACAGGTAGACAGGGCAGTGAAGAAGGCTTTTGGTACACTGGCCTTCATCAGTCAGAGCACTGAGTATCGAAGTTGAAGAGTTACGTCGCAGTTATACAGGACGCTGGTGAGGCAATATTTGAAGCGTCATGATCAGTTTTGTTCACTTTGCTATAGGAAGGATGTTATTAAACTGGTAAGAGTGCAGAAGAAATTGACAAGGATGTTGCCAAGCTCTTATTGGTCTGAGTTTTCGGGAGAGGTTGGACAAGCTAGGACTTTTTACTTTCGAGAATATGAGACTGAGAGGGATCTTATAGACGCTTAAACGATCACAGGAGGCATGGATAGAGTGAATGCACCCAGTATTTTCTTCCCAGGGTTGGACAGCAATCACAGACTAGAGGGAATCAGTTTAAGGTCAGGGGGGTAAGAATAAAAGGGAAACTGACGAGCAATGATCTTTACACACATCTTGGTATGCATTTGGAATGAGATGCCAGGGGAAGTGGTTGAGATGGATACATTAACAACATTTAAAAGGCATTTGGACAAATACACGGATAGGAAATGATTAGAAGGATACAGGGCAATCGTAGGGAAACGGGTTGGTGTGAATGGACATTTTGTTCAGAATGGACCACTTTGAGCTGAAGGACCTGTATCCGTGCTGTAGGACTCTATAACTCGAACAAACATTGCTTGTCTCCCACTGAATGTTATATTGTATTTTCCCAATTTACTGGAGCGAACTTGACCCTCTACCCTCCAGGCTTCCATGATGTTTGACCGGAATGTTCAAACATCTGATATTGTATGCGGACGCCATGCAAAATGCACCTTATTAACGTCACTATTCCTCAAAAGTTGTTTCAGAGTAAGGTTAGAAATAAGGCTTTCTTACCACACAACACCAACTCCGAAATAACCTGATCTCTACTTTGTTTCATAACACACACTTCAACCCACCTCATATACACTTATTCACAGCATGAGCAGAAACTTAGTTAACGCAGTTTAGATGCAACTTGAGACCATCCAATAAGACTGCAGTATTCACGATACTTGCATGTGTAATTTCTAGAGCACATGATGTTCAGATTTTCTGCTACCGTTTTGGTTTAAATATATAAAACAGCAATGTTTGCTTCTCCTTGCTACCTGTAAGCTCTACATAAACTGATTCTGTGAAAGCTGAGGGACATGGTCTGTGTCATTATTAATGATACACATGGACAAGACATTCGGGGAGGCTCACCTCGACGCTGGGATGATCTGAATAAATGTCCAACAATACAGTACAAGCATCAATAATCTTCCCCGCTCTGACCGGAAAAGTGTCACTGTATTCTGTCTGCCCCCTCATACTCACTGTATATCTGTTATAGCACTAACCCCGAACAAGGTTCAAGCTCTATCTCTGAATAAGACTCAGGCACGAACACTCTCACTATTGATTTCAGCAACTTCCTTCACCCACTTTCTCTGTCACTTATGCAATAGCCTCCACACTAATAACACGACATGGATACAACACTGTGGACTGACTCACTCAGGACACCTCACCATGTCACCCCACCTGGACAAGCACGAACAGCAGGGCCACCCTCTCCCACCCTCACATCCTCCCTCCCTTTCTCCCATTCCAGGAGAAACAGTCTGGAATAGGACAGAAGAAGGCCAACCCAGGTGATGGGGTGCCTGATATGTGTTCCCTCTCCCCTCCCCACGCCGTGTGGGGAGGACCTTGGTACAAGCTGAAGAGGACTGGGGCGACTTGTGTGGAGATTCTGAAACATCCACTTCCAACCAACCGAGTAAGGAGCAATGAACAGCGAACAGCAATTCTCACTTTAAACCCATTGGCAGTTCCAGCGTCAGCTCTCTGGCAGTTCCAGCGTCAGCTCTCTCACTCTCAAATAAAAAACAGATACCTCTCTGCACAATGATGCAGTCATAGAATTACCTAGAAATATTGGTAAATACCCCAATATAATAACATGTACAATATGTACAAGGAGACAAGCATACACACACATAGAAGCACACAAAGACATGTACAGTCACACACAATAGAAACAAACACAGATAGAAATACACAGGTTGATACACAGACAGACGTAGGCAAACAAATCCTCATATAACAAGCAGATGGACACACACAGACACTCGTCTTATTAAGACACAAATAGATCAGTTTTTAATTTATAAGGGGATCTAGGATTCAAGGCAAAAGGCAGAAGAATGAGTTTGAGGAGCATATAAGAAATTATTGAACGGCATATCGGACTCGATAGGTCGAATGGCCTAATTATGCTTCTTTTCTAATTCTCGTGTGTTGTTCCCTCAATCCACCCCACGAGGCTGTTACAGTGATATACTGCTGCCCCTACCCCATGTGTTGTTCCCTCAATCCACCCCTCGATCTGTTACGGTAGTATACTGGAAGGTCCTCACCAGAACGAAGGACCCGATACCCAACATGAGCAAGACGAATGTAGTGTACAAAATACCATGCAAGGACTGCACTAAACACTATATAGGACAAACAGGAAGTCAGCTAACAATCCGCTTACATGAACATCAACTAGACACGAAATGACACGACCAGCTATCCTTAGTAGTCACACACGCAGACAACAAGCAACATGAATTCAACTCGGACAACATTATTATCATAGGGCAAGCCAGACAGAGAACAGCCAGGGAATTCCTAGAGGCATGGCATTCATCCACAAACTCCATCAACAAACACATCGACCTGGACCCAATATACCAACCACTACAGCGGACAGCTGAAACTGACAACCGGAAGCGGCAGGGACAGACCACTATAAACACCGGAGGAAACATCAAAGAAGCGCTTCGCAGGAGGCTCCCAAGCACTGATGATGTCGCCTAGCCGGGGGACGAAACGTTTGCAACAAGAACTTCCAGCTCGGCGAACAGAACCACAACAACGAGCACCCGAGCTACAAATCTTTGCACAAACTTTGAACACCACCTTGAATAATTCAAAGGGTATCCTGGATCCGTGATGCTCTTGATATCCAAGGTTGGGAAAGCCAGTAAAGGCCTGAGGATATATTCCTGTCCATTGTTGGAACATTCCAGTCTCAGATTCTGATCTCTCCTCCCCCTCTCTCTGGAACTGCTCATCCCTGTTAGTGCTGTCGGTGATGCTCCTACACATACTACGGGGTAATGCATGGAATACAGTTCAATACTGTTTTACTAAAACTAAAAAAAAAATAAACTTTACATATTCTGGATAGGATATGTGAGGGTGACTGAGGGAACAAATGTTGGCGTTGGTAGATCAATTGAGTATAATCATTCAATCTGACTTGGATATGGGAGTAATCCTGGTGTTTTATCGGAACATTAACATGCTTCTCTATTTATAAATGGAAACATACATCCTGCAACTACTGCTCAGACATTACAATATCAGTAAGACATTGAGAGAACTTTTATAGTCCATAATCAGGAGAGAAAATGTTCCTAAGACAACGTGGAGTTAAAGCAGACAGACGGCATTGCATGTTAACCTAAGAGACAATGGTGACTGTAGATGTTGGAGAATTCAGTGTTGATAAAATGTGGTGGTGGAAAAGGCATTGCAGGTCAGACAGCATCCGAGGAGCAAGAGAGTCAACATTTCAGATAGGACCCTTCTTCAGAACTGCGAAGGGGGAAAGGGACTGGTGGGGGTGAGGAAGGGGGAAAGGTAGGCACTACGTGGAAGACGGTGATAGTAATAGGTCGGATTGGAGTGTGGAGTGTATAGATGGGAAGGAAGATGGACAGGTAGATCCCCTCGAGAGGGTGGATCTGATTCGGAGGGTTGGATCTGGGATCAGGATGGGTGAGGGGAGATTTGTAAATCAATGAATCGAATGCTCATGCCATGTGTTTGTAGGCTCCCGAGGCAGAAGATGAGATGTTCCTGGCATCATTCTGGGAATTCTCTTCTTAACACTCTCCAGCTTAGTAATCTCCTTCCTATAACAGCACTGCACATAGTACAACGGAAGAAGCTTTTTCAATGTCTGGCACAATCTCAGCATGACTCCTAACTTCTAAAGTCAATGATCTGAGCACCCTTGGATCCCTGTGTTCTATAACTCTACCAACGCACTACCATTAATTGTATAAGTCATTCCCTTGTTTGTTTTACCAAAATGCAATACCTCGCATTTATCCAAGTTAACCACCATATGCCACACCTCAGCCCAGTGAGTGTTATTAATGCCCCCTCATCCTCTCCCTTCAGCTTTAAAAGACCCTCCCCTCACCAAAGGCCGACAGATACCAACCTTGAGTTTTCGAAAGACCCAGAAGTTGGTTTGCCTTGTGTAGGCAGATTGTGCAGTGGTTATGGAGAGGCTGGAAAGTAATCAGTTGCCTTGTATCACTTAATTGTTTTAGGAAGACGGAAACCACATGTCTGAGATTGGAAATAGTGACCAGTGTGTTTTGGCCAGAAACTGGGCTCTTTCCACATCTCTGTTGTTCGGCATTGATATCTTTTCGAGATCCTTCAGAGTGTGCCTGCAGGATTTCTTTTGCTAATATTGCAGACAACAGATAATAACCATTTAAGCTGGAAATCATAGCCCAGCAATTAAAGATGTTCATAGTTTATCTCAAAAGCAGAGCACATGCGATTATCATCCTGTAGTTGAGTCTAATACCTTTTATTTGTTTAACAATGAGAACAGTGGCCTGTGTATATCAGTAATGTTAATCAGAATGTAATAAATGCATGCAGAGCTGAAAGCTGACACTTAAAATATGACCCAAATTCTGGGCATGGTGTAAGTCTTGTGTAATGGAAAGCGCCCCTGTCTCTGTGCCAGAGTTCTGGATTTGATTTCATTCCATGAACCTGTGTTAGTGTCACAATCTCTGGAGCAGATGATCTGGATTCATGTCCTGCCTGTTGTGGAGGTGTGTTACAGCATGTCGGAACAGGCTGATGAGCAAGCACACAGGAGAATCATGTTGCAGCTTTCGGGGCTATTGCTGATTAGTGGTAGTGCCCCTTCCTCTGACCCTAAAGGTTCAAGTTTCTAATCCGACAGAGATGTTTCATTATATGTCTGAACACGTGGATTAAAATCATTTTAGAATTGTGACTTGATGGAGATAGAAGAAGTGTCATGATTAAATTTCAGAATTTAGGCCCATGATGACTGAAAGCAGAGCCATTCGTGTTGATTGGAGTCGCATTTGCAACTTCTAGAGGGTTATATAATCTTGGGAAGGGTAGATAGTCAAGGTCTATTTCCCAGGGTAGGGAAGTCCAAAACTGAAGGGCATAGGTTTAAGGTGAGAAGAGAAAGATTGAAGAGGGACCTAGAGGGCAACGTTTTCACGCAAAGCATAGTGCGTGAATGAAATGAGCTGCCAGAGGAATTGGTGAAGAATGGTGCAATTACAACATTTAAAAGGCATGAGTATGTGAATTGGAAGGTTTCAGAGGGAGCTGGGACGAATGCTGGAAAATAGGATAAGATTAATCCAAAATATCTGGTCGGCTTGGATGAGTCGAAGGGTCTGTTTCTCTACTGTACAGTTCTACGAATCACATATTCAATTGATCAAGATATCGTTATAATCACGGACTGTAAAACATTAAATAACTTTGTCCACGATACAACCAATCTTGATGTCATCTGCAAATTTGCTAATCATGGCTTCTACAATTCTCATCTAAGTTTTTGATATAAATGACAAACAAAAGGGGATCCAACACTTTTTCTTGTGAATCACATCTGATCCCAGGTTTCCAGTTTAAAAAAAAACCCGCCACCTTCACCCTGTCTCCTGCCATTAAACAGACATACACAGAAACACACACACGCACAAAACCCATCACCACTACACTGCCTCCTGCAATTAAACTGATATACACAGAAACACACACACACACACAACCATCTACCACCACCCTGTGCCCTGCCATTAAACAGATATATACAAAACATGCACACATAACATTCCACCGCCACCCTGTGTCCTGCGATGAAACAGATAAACACACACACACACACCAATATCGAGATGCAGGTGGTCATATCTTCAATACAGAGATAGATAATTTTTGATTAAAACATGGATCCAGAGTTACATTGAGAATGTAGGGACATTGTGTTGAGAAACATGTCAGGCAGGTCCGAACAGCAAAGTAGAGTTGATGGGCCTACTAATCTTATTTCAATTTCCTATACTGTGTGGCCGTCAGATGACAGGAATATTTTTTTGGAAAGTGCAATGGAGGCTGAGTTTGATAAATACTTTGCTGAACAGTCAATGCGATTGTGGGATAGGTTTGAGGAGCTGTTTAGTCTACGTCTGTTCCTATTTGTTGTGCTGTTATTTCTCAGAAGAGGAGGCGACCTTATGTGAGGTTAACACACTTTAAAATTAAAAGATCTCCCATTGACATTTGAGATAACGTTGTTCTGTTCTCCTTCGGATTGTGCAATCTGTGGCGCTGTCTTCCCCAGGGAACAGTGAAGACTGGATCATTGAAGATACTCAAGGCTGATCTTGACTGATCTTTGATGGGCAGAAGAGTCAATGTTTATTGACAAGAGACAGGAAGGGGGTGGTCAGCTACACTCAGACCAGCCCTGATGTTTCTAAACTGAGCAGCAGGTTGGAGGGGACGAATGGCCAAGTGATGCGCTTATCCCCCATGTGGTACTCCCAATTCGCCCCTCGAGGCTGTTACAGAGAGAGAGGAAAGCGCCTTTCAGCCAGTTAGGTGCGTAATAATGAGACAGGAGGGGACCATTCTGCCCGTTTGTGGAGTTACACAGGAATAGAATACATCATTTAACACAATGACTAAATTACATCTCACTGGAGGAGGCCATGCAACCTTTCTGGGCAGCTACATTGGAACAGGGAAGGTCTGGATAACCAGCTGGAAATATAGAGCAGAGATAATTTTCAGCTTGGAAAGCTGTAACTAGTTGAATTCCTCAGGGATCAGTGTGAGTTTATCAACAGATTACAATCCAGACTAATGCCTTGGATGAAGGGGCTGAAAGGACTGGAGCACAGTTTGCTCATACACCAGGACAAACATTCAATCAGGTGTCAAGTGGAGGCAGAGCATCTGCAATGGCATACAGACAGGGGAGGGCAGTGAGTAAACCTGTGACAAAAAAAACAGTACAATGTGGGTGACTGGAACTTTGTGTTTTGGGGAAACAATAAACCAGCAGTAAATAATGTAAATGGAGAGAGAATGCAGAACTTGGTGGTATACAGGGATTTGTGTGTCTTCGTGGATGAATCACATCAAGTTGCTCTGAAGATGCAGCAATTGATTTGGAAGGGAAGCGGAATGATGCTGTTTTGTGCAATGGGTATCGGGTTTGAACTTAGCGATATTTTCCTGCATCAGTACAAGGCATTGCAGAGACCACGTCTGATGTATTGTTTGAAGTTATGATCCCCACAACTGAAAAAAAAGATAAATTGCTTTCAAATATTACAAAGATGCTTATCTTTACTTGGCCTTCGGATGAAGGCACATGACGGATTACCAGTTTCGGCCTGAGAATGAGAGATGTTCTTATTGACCATACAAGATCACGAGGAGAGTGCAGCTGGTGAATATCTGACGGATATTTCCTCTTGTGTGGGAGAATAAAACTGGGGATGTAATTTAAGAATAAGACAAGTTCTGATGCAGGGTCACTAGACCAGAAACGTTAACTCTCATTTCTCTTCAGACATGCTGCCAGACCTGCTGAGCATTTCCAGCAATTTCTGTATTTCTTTCAGAATAAAACACATGCATTTTAATGCAGATATGGTGAAGACATTAAACGTTTTATTTTTATATTACGCAGGCACATATAAACACATCCTCAAATCAAGCAGGGTAAATTATTGGTTATTGAAATTGGTTATTGGTTATTGCACCTACATGAAGCAGGAAATGTGATGGAGTCATATCCTTCAGACAATGTTCAAGGAGATTTCACATGGTCCAGTTTGGGGAGTAATAACGTCATTGAATCAATTTAGAGATGGAAAAGTGTAGTCTGTCTGAGAAGGAACAGTCTGTTCCTCCCTTTCTCTTTCCCTATCCCTCATCACAGCAATGTGTGCAAGCAAAAAGAAAGCGCAGTCGGTTTTATCACTCATGGCGGATTCCGGATGAGGATTCATTGGAATCTCCCCACTGCTTGAAGGAAAGGGAATTCAGCCAATTTCATCTGTTCCGGGAAGGAATCACATTTTCAGAAGCTTGTGTGAGCAGAATAACTTCAGAAGTAATTACTAAGACTCGATAGTGGTGGGGCGGGGGGTGCAGACAGGAGATTCTGTGGGATTCTGTGGCTGCAAATGGGAATTCAGGATGGTGTGTAGCCTCACACATGCCAGGGTTCAGGGTGTCTCAGAGCGGCTGCAAATCGTTCTCAAGGGAGAGGGGCAGCAGCCAGAAGTCATTGTGCACGCTCGTACAAATGACGGAGGTAGAAATAGTGATGAGGTCCGGCAGAGTGATTGTAGAGAGCTAGAAAAAAATATAAAAGCCAGGATCATGACAGTGGTAATATCGGGTTTACTTCCAGTACTACATGCGAGTGACGGTAAGAACAGAAGGTTATGGCAGATGAATGTGTGGCTAAATAATTGGTGCAGGGGGCAGAGATTCAGATTTTTAAATCATTGGGATCTTTTGTGGGGCACAAGCAAACTGTTCAAGAGGGACGGGCTATATCTGAACTGGAGGGAGTCCAATATGTTGCCAGGCAAGTTTGCTCGTTCTACAAGGGAGGGTTCAAACTAGATTGGCTGGGGCTGGGGAGGCTATTGAGCATGGGATCCTCAACAGCAGGGAGAAAAGTGCGAGGATGGAAGGAGATACAGTAATCAGAAACAGTAAAGTGAAGCGAAAGGTCAGGCTGGAACACGACAGAGGGCAAGGAAAGCCTGTTGGATTAAATTGCATCTGTTTCAATGCAAGATGGCTGACAGCTAAGGCTGATGAACTCAGGGCGTGGGTAAGTACGTGTGATGGAGATATTATAGCTATTACACAAACAGGACTAAGGGAGAGACAGGATTGGCAGCTTAAGGTACCAGGTTATAGCTGCTTTTGGCGGGATTGTGGTGGTGGAAGGAGCGGAGGGGTAGTTGCATTTTTGATTAAGGTGAGTATCACAGCTGTGATCAGACATAAAACAATTGAAGAATCATCCAGTGAAGCTTTGTGGGCGGAGCTAAGAAATATGGAGGGAATGGTGACATTATTGGGGTTTTACTATAGGCCCCCAAATAGTCAATGGGAATTCGAGGAACAAACATATGTGGAGAGATTGGGGAGACTTGCAAGGCCAATAGGATTGTCGTTGTATGAGATTTTAACTTTCCGAACATAGACTGGGACTGATACAGAATTAAGGGCGTAGATTGGGTGAACGTATTAAGTGTGTTTAGGGAAGTTTCCTCAAGCAGTGTGTAGAGGGGCCTACTCGGGAAGGGGGAAAACTAGACATACTTTTGGGAAATAGAGCAGGACAGATGACTGAGGTGACCGTGGGAGAGCACTTTGTGACCAGTTACCATTGTTCTATTAATTTTATTATAGTTATGGAGAGGGACATACTGGTCCACAGGTGCAAGTTCTAACTTGAGGCAAGGTGAATTTTGATGGAATTAGTCTGAAACTTGCATGGGCTGTTTGGGGTAGTTTGTTTGCAGGCAAAGGGACCTCCAGCAACTGGGAGGCATTTAAAAGTGAGATAGCAAGAGCTCAATGCCTATATATTTCTGTGAGGGTGACGGGCAAGGTTGTCATGAAGAGGGAACCCTGGATAACAAGAGATATTGAGGCTTTAACCAAAAAAAAAGAGGAGGAGGTGCGAGTAAGGTCCAGGTTGATAGGATCAAAAGAATCCCTGGACATATACTGGGGATACAGGAGTTTACTGAAGAAGGAAATCAAGAGGGTGAGAAGGGGGCACGAGAAAACCTTGGCTGAGAAGATCAGGACGAATCCAAAGAGTTTATTTACATATATTAAGGAAAAGAGAATAACTACAGTGAGAATATGACCCTTCAAGGACCAAAGTGGATATGTATATGCGGAACCACAGGAAATTCTGAAGGTTCTCAATTGATATTTCTCCTCTGTATTTACTGTAGAGAAATACGTGAAGACTTGGTGTGGGAGCTTATGGAAGTTAGTGGTGATGGACATTAAGGTCAGCATAGATTAGTTTGGACCAAAGGGCCTGTCTTCACGCAGTAGGACTCTCTGACTCTACAAGTAGAATAACATTTGGGCCAAACTCTATTTTTTTCCTTTTGTCATGAGTTTCAATAATATTTGGACAATGTTCTTTCAAGTTAAAACCGCAGGGATTTTGATTTCCTTTTTTTTATCAAACGTGTGTGTGTGTGTGTGTGTGTGTGTGTGTGTGTGTGTGTGTGTGTGTGTGTGTGTGTGTGTGTGTGTGTGTGTGTGTGTGTGTGTGTGTGTGTGTGTGTTTGTGTGTGTGTGTGTGTTCCTCAGTATTTTTCAAAGGGAAGTATTAATGTACATGTTTGCAATACCCATTAATCATCCTTCTTTACATCATTGTTTGAGTAACTTTGTTTTAGTCATAAACGTTTTGTTTTAGCAGATTAAAGAAATCTGCCTGGCTTATTCAGAAGAAGATGTTGTGAAACTTGAAAGGGTTCAGAAAAGATTTACAAGGATGTTGCCAGGGTTGGAGGATCTGAGCTAAAGGGAGAGGCTGAACAGTCTGAGGCTGTTTTTACTGGAGCGTCGGAGGCTGAGGGGTGACCTTATAGAAGTTTACAAAATTATGAGGGGCTTGGATAGGAAAAATAGGCAAAGTCATTTCCCTGGAGTTGGGGAGCCCAGAACTAGAGGCCATAGGTTTAGAGTGAGAGGGGAAATACTTTAAAGGGACCTAAGGGGCAACTTTTTCACGCAGAGAAGATGTGTTGGAGGCTGGTACAATTGCAACATTTAAGAGGCAAATGGATGGGTAGATGAATAGAAAGGGTTTGTAGGGATATGGGCCGGGTGCTGGCAGGTGGGACTAGATTGGGTTGGGATATCTGGTCAGCATGGACGGGTTGGACCGAAGGATCTGTTTCCATACTGTACATATCTATAACTCTATGACTGACCCGACACACTCTGAGAACTATATCATTGGCCATTTCACTAACCTAGTAATAATTAAATTTTTTGTGACCAGTGGAAGAATGGGACTGGAAAAGGGAACAGTGATCTAAAAACACAGTTAACTATCAGCTCGGTGAGCCTAACGTCAGTAGTGTAGGTTGTTTGAGGGTGTTTTGAGGGATATTATTTACATGCATTTAGAAAGACAAGGACTGGTTTGGGGTAGTCAACGTGGCTTTGTGCGATGGAAATCAAGTATCATTAATGTGATTGTGTATTTTGAGGACGTGACAAAGAAGAT
The DNA here is from genome assembly GCF_037043375.1 of Chiloscyllium plagiosum. Taxonomy (NCBI): domain Eukaryota; kingdom Metazoa; phylum Chordata; class Chondrichthyes; order Orectolobiformes; family Hemiscylliidae; genus Chiloscyllium; species Chiloscyllium plagiosum. The sequence goes on along the minus strand of NW_028270180.1, from coordinate 90,081,929 downwards.
TGACGAAGGTTGTCAGATGTACATTGTTTACACAAGCTACAGCAAGGCGTTTAATAAGGTTCCTCATCCTAACAGATTACTAAGGTTAGGTCACATGGAATCCAGGGAACGTTAACCATTTAGATACAAAATTGTCTTGAAGGTAACGGATTGTTTTCCAGACTGGAGGTCAGTGGCCAGGGGTGTGCTGAAAGATTCACTGCTGAGTTCACTGCTTTTCATCATGGATATAAATAACTTGGATGTGAATATCAGAGGCATGGTTAATAAGTTTACAGATAACATCAACAAGGTGTTGCAGCGGACAGGAAGAAGATTATCTTAGACTACAGCGGCACCGTTGACTATCAAAGGGCCAAGAACTGGCAGATGAGTTTAATTTAGATATTTTTGAAGTTTTGCATTTTGGTAAATTAAAGCAGGGTCGTGCCTTCGGGAATGTTACAGAACAAAGAGACCTATAGGTGCAGGTTCACAGTTCCTTGAAAGTGGAGTCGCAGGTAGACAGGACGGTGAAGAACACGTTTGACATGCTTGCCTTAATTGGTCAAAACTTTGAGTATAGGAGTTGATGTGGCATGTTACCCCTATACAGGACGCTGGTGAAGCCACTTTAAGAATACTGCGCACAATTCCGTTGGCTCTGCTGATGGGAGGATGTTGAGAGGGCGCAGAAATGATTTACAAGGATTTTTCGCTACAGGGGGGTTGAGATTTAGGTACAGGATGAACAGATTCAGGCTTTTCACCTGGACTGCAGGAGGGTCAATGGTGACATGAAAGTGGATTATAAAATCCTGAGGGGCATGGATAGTCTGAATGACCAAGGTGTTTTTCCCAGAGTTAGGGGAGTCCAGAACTAGACGGTATTGGGGAAAGATTTAGAGTGGACCTTAGGAGTTACATTTTCATGCCAAAGGTGATACGTGTACGGAAGGTGCTGTTCGAGAAAATGTTTAAAGTGGGTACAATTACACATTCAAAATATATTGGGATAGGTACGTAAATAGGAATGGTTCAGAGGGATATGGGGCAAATGATGGCAAATGGGACTAGATCTGATAGGGATATCTGGCCGATGTGGGCAAGCTGAAATAAAGGATCTGTTTCCATGCTGTATGACTCTCTAATTCTAAAAGAGAGATGGGAAAATTCTAAAAGGGCCTTTCAAGTGAGAATTACGTTCCCCAGAAGTTTGACATTCCTCTTTGTTTACGTTTATTCAAAGCTGCGTTAGTTAAGTATTTGACAGAGCAGTGAGTCACAGAGAATGGGATACAGACAGTAAAGTGGAGCTGAGACAACAACCTGATCAACCACAGTCTTAGTGCCTGGTCGAGAAGGGTCAAAGTGTCTAGTTACCCACTCCTGCTCCTCAGTCCCATGTTTCTGTGTTCCTTTCAGCCCCTCAAAACTGCTAGACAGGAGCAGTTGGATGCTACTTATTGGTGGACAGAAACAGCCTCTCAAGTCTGTCCCACACGGTTTAGGAGATTTGGAAAATAGAATTGGAAAATCCAGGCTGGGTATGAAACAGGCCCTTCATCTCTCTATACGGAGCTTCCCCTCTCTGTACCTTGTGCTCCATTTGTTGGTCATGTTGTAGACCCAGATTCACTGTGAATACAGCCACGAGACCTCACCCAGAGATGGCTCACAGAATCCTCTGGTCTCTCTGACTGCAACATTCAATAACAGATCTTCCAGGAAAATAACACCCACTAACATTCCAGTAACAGAATGGGAGAACATCGGAAACAGGAGGAAATTGTTCAAACCCCAAACCTGCCTTGCTCTTACTAAGATCATGACTGATTTGCTCTAGGTCTCAAAGCCTCTTTCATGCCCGATTGCTAATAGCCCTCACCTCTCTGATCGGTCAAAATCCATCTAAATCCTCTTTAAATAGTCTCATAGAAGATAGAACATAGAACATTATACCACATTATAGTTCCTTTGGCCCTCAACGTTGCACCGACCTTTTGTCCTACTCTCAGATCAGACTAACCTACATGCACTACTTTGTACTATCTTCTCATGTGCCTATCTAAGAGTCGCTTACATGTCCCTAATGTACCACTGCTGGCAGTGCATTTCACACATCTACCACTCTCAGTGTAAAGAACCGACCTCTGACATCTCCTCGAAACCTTGCTCCAAATGATGCCTCATCCTGATAGCCATTTCTGCCCTGAGAAAATGTCTCTGGCTATGCAATGTATATGTAGCCCTCTCACCACCTTGTTTATCTCTATCAAGTCACCTCTCATTCTTCTTCACGCCAACCAGGAAAGCCCAAGCTCCATCAATCTTTCTTCCTAAAGCCTGCCCTCCCGTCCAGACAGCATTCTGACAAATTTCCTCTGCACTCTTTCTAAAGTTTCCATCTCCATTCCTATAATTGGGTGACCAGAACTGAACACAATATTTCAAGCGTGGTCTAACCAAGGCTCTATAGTGCTGCAGCATAACCTTACGGCTCTTAAAGTCAATCCCCCTGTTAATGAAAGCTAACACACCATTCGCCTTCTTAACAATCCGATCAATTTGAGCAGCAACTTTGAGGGATCTATGGACGTGGGCCCCAAGATCCCTCTGTTCCTCCATACTGCCAAGAATCCTGCATATAACACTGTATTCTGCATTCAAATTCAAGATTACAAAGGGAATCACTTCACACTTTTCCAATTTGAACTCCATCTGACACTTCTCAGCCCTGCTCTGCATTAGAGTCAATGTCCCGTTGCAACCTACAACATCCCTCCACACTATGTACTACTCTACAAACTTTCGTGTCATTGGCAAACTTATTAACCCCAACCTTCCACTTCCTTATCCAAGTCATGTATAAAAGTCGCAATGGGCAGAGGTGCCGGAACCGATCCCTGCGGGACACCACTGGTCCCTTTCAGTGAGCTAGCTCCCCTGAGTCTCTGTGTAAGATACTTCCTGACAGTCACTACCGTCTGTTTGAAGAAAACATTCTCCGCTTCTACACCATGACCTATTTATATGAACAAAATAGGGAACACATGGTCTCAGGTAAGAAAGACTGGCCCTGAACTCAAGGCAGTGTTAGACTGAGATGACATTAAGGATCCTGAGGAAAATCGCACTTAATGAGAATCGGTAGTGATCGCTCCACTGTTTGGAGTCATTCATAGCACAAGGGAAGATGTTTATCGTCAGTCGACATCAATCATCTCAGCCATGGGACACATCTGTAGGAGATCCTCAGGGTAGCTCCATCAGCCCAGGCATGTACAATTGGTTATTATAGAAAATGTGGGAGGAGGTCATTCAGCCCATTGATTGCAAACTGAGCAGAAGTGGGGATATTCATGGAAGGTTAGTTAATGTTCAAAACAAGTTGCCACTCCTCAGCTCTTGAAGTAGTCAGTATGCAACTAGAACTGGACACCATTCAAGACCATGCTTTTCAAGTCTGGGTGACATACATGTAACAGCACTGCTGGACACCGCAAATTTCCACAATAAATGGAGGAGCTCATTCAGCACCTCAAGCTGAGTTCACAAAAATATGGGGAAAACATTCAGTCTATCAAACTATTGGACAGAACGTGTGGTAGCTCACTCAGTCCCTCCTGCCTATTACATTGGAAGAGAAGAAATCTGCTCACTCCCACACTTCACTTACACAGGATCAGAAAGAGATCATTTCACACTCGGAGTGATTAAAAAGAAACAGGAAGAGGTCATTCAGCTTATCATGTCATTAATACAGGAACAGGAAGTTGTCACAGACCCTCCAACATCACAACAAATGGAGCAGTGACTGAATGGATAGACTGCTCCAATCTGGTCCACATGGCATAATTACTCATACTACCTATGTGTTACTTTAACATGGTTTTCCGGTAGTATGAGTGAAGCCAACCTTTTTTAACCGTTCTCCAAGATGTCTTCAATCTTCAAGAAAACAGACTCACGGTCCCTATGGAGGTCAGATGCTGGTGCATAATTGTTAACTCTTTCAGACTGAAGGTATTTTGACTGCTGACAGGATTGTCTGCAAAGTAACATTCCATTCAGTGTCACATAGTAACTGTGCATTAAAGTGTTCAGAGTTCATTCAGAGCGTGTACCTCTCTGTCAAACGACATGGGGGCTCTGCAGAGGCACACATCAGGAATCAAACATGCCATGTAAAGTATGGAATTGTCGCACTATTCAGCTGTTTGGGACATAATGAGTGTCCGTCCATAACCATCTAGTTTCAACTTCTTATGCTCTGACAGCGCTACAGATTAAACACATAGATCCTGAACTCTCTCGTCACGGTACATCATACCAGGGTTTAGTCTGGTGAAAATCCTTTGCACTGTCTCGGTGACAAAGAGATCATTATTTATAAAACAGACCAAATCTGTACACAATGCACCAAATACTGTCTCAACAAATCACTACCATTGGGAAGATATACTAACCTTGGTACGCCAATCATTTTGTAAAAAGAGCCACGTATCATTTACTTCCTGTCCCGTAAGAATTTTGTTAGTGACTTATGACCAAGGACATCCAGGTCCTTTTCGACAAAAGCACTCGCCGACCTCTCACCATTTAATAAATATAAATGTGAAAGTTGATATTTGTTGTTCCCAGCTGATTCCGTTTTTATACCTTATGCACAGCTATTGACCAAACACTGATCCTTCTGATGCACAACAAGCCTTCAGTCCAGAGAAAAACACTACTCCCTTCATTGTCTCCATTATCCAATTTTTAATCCAAGTCGTATATATTCCACACGTACCTACCCATGGAATTTAACATACTCACTCACCTATATTCAACCGTGTCAAACGTCTGCTGAAAATTCAAACATTCCATTCCCATTGGTTCTCAATTGTTGATGTTATAATGGACAATCTCCACAAACTACAGCAGGTTTATCAATGATCATTTCTCTTTCCTGAATCTAGACCGAATCTACCAAATCATATCACTGTTTTCCAAGTGTCTAGTTGTCATATTCTAATAAAAGATTACAATGTTTTTCTCATAGCTGACATTAAGCTATTTAGTTTTCTGTTTTCCCTCTCCGTCCTGTTTTAAATATTTAGGCTTATAATAGCTGCTTTCCAGTCTGCAGGATCCTTTCCTGAATCTAACTAGCTTTGAAGGATAATCAATAATTCTTTCACTGGCTCTGTTGCCACTTCCTCAATACTCTGGGATGTAGCTCATCAGATGCAGCAACTTATGAAACTTCAAATCAATTAGAAATTCCAATTCATACTCATCCTTAATTCCAATTTCCTGCGGTTTCTCATTTTTACCAGTCACTCTGTTTTCTCGTATTTCTGGAAGTTAGTTTCAGTACCTTTTATTGTGGAGATGGAACCAATGTATTTCTCTTAGCAGGCAGATGGCTTCTGTTAGCTCGTGAACACATCGGAGGACTGCACTTCAGAGATGGTGGATATATTACCCACTCCAGCCTGGAAAGTTCCAGAATCAATCCAGTTCACTTCTCGGTGAGAGTTAGCACTGTCCTGTCACTGATGTGAGGCTTCAGGTTATACTGAAGGAAGGGATACAGCTAAGTGACTACATCATTTTTGAAACAAACTGTTTTCACACTTTACACTTGGAAGGGGTCCAGATTAGACAAATATTTTTGGAAATCCCAGGGAGAAATGAGCAGTGCCCAGCCCCACCCTGTTTACACAGCTTCCCTTCTGTGTAGTCTCAGCTCCATTTGTTTTCCATGAACCCAGATAAACTGTAAATGCAGTGTCTAGAGTGGGGCCAACAGGGTTCTCCCTGAATGAACGCAGCCGCTGACAATACAAACCTGAAAACACTATGCACAGAATCTCCACTGACTTTCTAATGACAGCAGTGAGTCATTTCCCCACACACATGGTTCACCCATTCAGTGTTGAAAATACCTTCGTCTCCTCAGTTTCCTTTCATAGCTGAGAAAGCAGTTACATCTCCACGCAGTCCCGAAGTAACAGTTTATCTCTCGAAAGGAGCAGTTGACAGTGTAAAATTGCGTTTCTTTTTATCTCAGCAACTATAAGGGCAGCACCAGTATTGCCGATGGCTTTGATCACCACATTCAGAGAAGAGGGACAGTGGGAACATGACTCACTTTAAACAGGACATGCCGAAATGGAGGTGGTATTCAGGAATATGGGAAAAGGGGAAATGTTAAAATAACTTCCCATCCTATTTTACTTCTGGTCCATCATTAACCATCCTTTTGCTTGTTTTTCCTCTCTCTTTTTCTCTTTTTATCTCTAACTCTCTCTCTCTCTCTGACTCTCCCTCTTGCTGGACATTTCTCCATCCATTCAAACCTCCCACTCACCCTGGCAAACATCCCTGAAAAAAATAACATTATTTCCTAGTTGCATTCAGTTTTGATAGGGTCACTGAACTCGAAACGTTATTTGTGTTTCTCCAGTCCGACAGACTGCCATACCTGTTGATATTCTCCAACACTCTTTCAGACGCCAGAGAATTTTATTTCAGATCTCCAGCATCATTATTTCCTTCGTCATTTCACCTTTAATGTTGTTGTGTCACAGGATGCCAGCACCACTGGCAAGGGCAGCATTTGTTGTCCACCTCTAATGGCTCTTGACCACGCGGCTACTAGTCAAGGTAATATGAACCAACCACATTGTTGTGTGTCTGAAGTTACACTTAGTCCAGATGGGGCAAAAATGCTAAGTTTCTTTACAAAAGGTTACCAGTAAAATAAGGAAAAGAATCCTGATGGTTTATGGTTGTCATGAGTGAAATTAGATTTCATTCCAATTTTTGTCATTTGAATTTAAGTTTAGTCATTGGCGATGGTAGAATTTCAAACAATGCTTTTAGAATCATTACATATGCCTCTGAATTACATGCTCACTGACATTATTACTCTGATACAGAGTCCCTGCTGTGAAGTAACTGTAGAGACAAGAAATTGCTTGTGGGCAAAATATTTGAAACTGGAAGATACGTCAGAAGAGAACTGGAGCCGTAAAATCTGTCATTGACAAAGGGGTAGACGATGGCTAATTCAGCACCAGCACGGAGGCAGAGCTGGAGACTGGGAATATTATGGATGTTGGTGTTGGCAAATTTGATGACAGAGAGAATATGGAGACATAAAACAGTTCAGAGTAAAAAGGACATTCAAAGTTCCGAACGGGCATGTTACTTCTTAGATGTTTGTGAGTAAGCAGTTTGGAAATGCATGAAAAGGAAGTGGAGTTTGTGACTGAAAGTTCATATATTTGTAAAATATAATTAAGTTGAATAGCAATAATCTTCATCATAGGTTATAGAATTGACAGAGATAGGCCTACCAGGAACACCAACAATAGCGAGGATGGGATAGTACACAGCTTGAATAATCATCAGTATGGCTTGTATCCGCAACTCTAACCATGCCCACTCCAAATAAAGATAGTAAAGACCCCAGGATAAACTCCTGTCCATTGTTGGAATATTCCAGTAAAAAAGTTCTCTGATCCATTGTTGGAACGTTCCAGTCTAATGTTCTCAGATTCTGATGCATTGTTGGAACATTCTAGTCTAATGTTCTCAGATTCAGATCCATTGTTGGAACATTCTAATGCTTTCAGATTCTGATCCAACCCTCGCTCTGTAGCTGCTGATCTCAATCGTGTTGAGGATGACGCTGTCCAGATACATCGCATAACAAGTTGAAAGAATCACCTAATTATGGAAGAGGAAACCCCTCCAGTGATCCAGGAAGACTGAGATGAATCACAGTTGCTGAACAAACAGATCCAGTTAAGCCCTTCCACGATGACCCTGATATAACGCAATAATACTTGGTGTGGGTGGGATGTTGACATCGCTGACAATTGGGTGAATGGCACATCTCAATTGTGAAGTTACAGGTGAGGGGCAGAGATGATGCTTTCTCTTCACAAGCTCGATGATCCTATTATGTTTTAGCAGGGTAGGAATTGTTGGAATCACGAGGCCGTCCGTGTCTGATCACCAGGCCTGCCACATCCTTTTGTTTTATTTATTTATGTTCAACTTTGACATTTATCTTACCATCATTTAATGGCTTCGGTGGGTTTAGGCATTTTTGAGAGGCTCTACGGTGCATTCCGTGTGGTCCTTGCAGCAGCGGCCTGGTCCTGTGGAGTAATTTCAAACTCTCACATAACCAGAATTCTTAGTTTTACCTTTTGCCAGTTATTGCTGGGGTCTTAGCAGGGTTGGAAGGCAGGAAATCTCTCCCCTATGCTACACTCTCTGTCTGAGATTTCTCTCAGAATTATCTTTTGATGTTCTTTCCTTCTGGATTGGAGAACTTTATGTTGACTGAATTTATTTTTTGACACGTCTGTGTTTATTGAATGTTACCATGTTTGAGCAGTTACTGTATCGTAGTTAAATAACCTATTATTCTGTTAAGTTTTCCAACAGAATTAAGTTATTCTAAGTTCCACTTCCTTTTGTTGTATTTTGTCGGGAATGTTTGAATAAACAGTGTTTTGCTGAATGTCGAATATTTTGAACAAGCGAATTGTATCTAAAACACAGCACCTCACATTTACCATTACGATAAGAAAACTTTCGGCCCGAGGTTAATTTCTCCATGTATTTGGAGGGGATTTGCTCTGGTCCATAACAAACGGACACATATTTTCGTTTTACTTGGGTAATTACTGAATGAGGAGAAATTGAGGTCTGCAGATGCTGGAGATCATTCCTGAAGAAGGGCGTATGCCCGAAACGTCGATTCTCCTGTTCCCTGGATGCTGCCTGACTTGCTGCGCTTTTCCAGCAACACGTTTTCAGCGCTAATTACTGAATGAACAAATATTGCAGAAATATGGGGTTTGGCAGTGGAATGGGCCGAGCAGGAGGAGTGATATTTATGTCGGATACTCAATCCACCGAACAGGTCAAGCCTGGACATGCATAATCTAAGATGAGATATCTGTTCATCAAGAAACACTGCGTAGACCAGGCTAGTGCACTGCTCAGCAATCTTTCCAGGATTGAACACTGTTCAGAGCTCACCAGTCCATTTCTTATCCCTCAAACAGTGCAATGATATTTAAATTGGACTGAATAACCTGTTCAGCACAGGGTGCTGTGCAGATCACACCAGTTCATTGTTCGATAAACACAGACGTGTCTGTCGATCATGGGGAGCTGTGCAGTGAAAGTGAATAGAAGTGACGTTATGTGTTAATCTGGAGCAGTTACCTTCCCAGCATGTGCAGCTGTCTACACCAACCACTGCATTGCTGAGTAACACTGTGTTAGATCATTGCCCAGTGTGGGGGAGCTTGCAGCCCATGCTGGAAGTGACAGGAAGTGCAGCTCCCATCCATGTACAGCTCCATATCTCCATTAGGCCATGTCAATGGGTGCTGTGTGTATGGAACTCACTGCCAGAGAGAGACCATGAATCAGTTGAAAGACCACAAAATGGGAGGATCTTGGTTAAAAGAGGAGGGAGATTGAGAAAGAATTTCAGAGAAGAAATGATGTTAGGTATAAAAACTGTGAAATGAAAACATTTAATAGCATCTTGCAATTTGGGTCACTGTATCCACCATATTGGTGTGTGATCAGATGATGGAGATTTTTGGATGAGTATTTGGTCTGCATCTTTGTAACTGGGAGCAGGGTCACCAGAGCCTTCGACTCATTGCGCTAAATCTGATATTAATATGTCTCAGTGCCATTTTCATTGAATGTGACAGAGGGATTGTCTGCACGAGACCAAGCTATTTTCCTCGTGCTATTTTATCGAACTCACCTCATTACCTACCCGACCCACTTTATTCAATACCATCCCGATTCTCCCACCCATCATAGCTGGAGGTACTCACAATCGCCCCGGATGTCCCTGGATATTCCATGAACCCTGGCAGTGCTGCCATCTTTAAACGGCCAATGGGCACAATGTTGAGCTTTCTAAGTTTGGAGCTGCCCGCACATAAGACCACATATCTGAGAGGGGGTGAGTTGCAGACGGGACAGTGACAGGATGTATTGAATCTATCAGGAAGGTTTCTCGCGTGATGAATCAAAGGGATCAGTTAAAGTGTGTCAGATTTAATGCAAGGAATGTTCGAAATAAGAGTGACGAACTTAAAGCATGGATCAGTACTTGGGGCTACGATGTCGTGGCTATAACGGAGACGTAGGTTTCACAGGGACAGGGATAGTCGCTTGATGTTCCAGGGTTTAGAACTTTTAAAAACGTTTCGGGGCGGCACGTTGGCACAGTGATTAGCACTGCTGCCTCACAGCGCCAGCGATCCGGGTTCAATTCCGATCTCAGGGAACTGTCTGTGTGGAATTTGCAAATTTTCCACGTGGGTTTCCTCCAGGTGCTCTGGTCTTCTCCCATAATCCAAAAATGCGCAGATGAGGTGAATTGGCCATGCTAAATTGCCCGTAGTGTTAGATGAAGGGGGGAAATGTAGGGGAATGGTTCTGGGTGGGTTGCTCTATAGAAGGTTGGTGTGAAATATTGGGCCAAAGGGCCTGTTTCCACACTGTAAATAATCTAATTTAATCTAAAAAAGAACAGTGTGGGTGGAAAATGAGGAGGGGTGTAGCATTGCTAATCAGTGAGTTCGTCACAGCTACAGAAATGAAGGTTGTTGAGAAAGGTTTGACTACTGAGTCGGTATGGGTGGAAGGTAGGAACAGCAAGGGAACAGTCACCGCATTTGCGGGTTTCCTGCAGACCACCTAATAACAGGAGAGAGATTGAAGATCTCAGGCGGGCAGATTCTGGAAAAATGCAAAATTAGCAGGGTTATTATTATGGGTGATTTCAACTTTCCCAATATCGACTGGAACCTCCTAAGTGCAGATGGTGTGGATGAAGCTGGTTTTGTCATTTGTGTTCAAGAGGGTTTCCTTGCTCAATATGTGGACAGACCGAAGAGGGGAGAGGCCATTTTGGATTTGGTGCCAGGCAACAAGCTAGGACAGGTGTCAGAACTCACGGCGAGAGAGCACTTTGGCGAAAGCAATCACAACTGCCTCACATGTAGCATAGTCTGGGAGAGTGAAAGGAACAGTTTCCGAGGGAAGATATTTAATTGTGGAAAAGGAAATTATGATGCTATCAGACAGGAGTTGAGAAGTACAGACTGGGAGAATTTGTTCCACAGAAAGGGCACAGCAGACATGTGGAGACTGTTTAAGGAGCAGTTGTTGCGATTAATACACATATTTATTCTTCTGAGACAGGTAAGAAGGGGCAAGATTAAGGAACCTTGGATGATGAGCACAGAAGAATGTCTCGTCAAAAGGACGCAGGCAGCTCACGTAAGATGGAGGAAGCAAGAATCTAGCACAACTTTAGAGGATTACAGGGATTGCTAGAAAGGAGCTCAGAAATGGACTGAGGCGAGCCATGATGGGGCACTAAAAAAGCTTGGCAAGAAGGATTAGAGAGAAACCAAAGGCATTTTTCTCATACGTGAGGAATAAGGGAATAATCAGGGAGAATGTAGGGCCGATCAGGGATAGCGTAGGCACTTATGCGTGGAGTCTGAGCAGATAGGGGAAGCCCTAAATGAGCTTTTTGCTTCGATTTTCACTAAGAAAAGGGAACTTGTTGTAAATGAAAACTTAGAGGAACTGGGCCAGATCACTCTTGACCAGGTCAGGATTGATGAAGTTGATGTGCTAGTAATTTTGGGAAACATTAATATGGATACATCCCCAGGGCCGGACCAGATTTACCCTAGACAGCTCCGGGAATCAAGAAAGGAGGTAGCTAAGCCGCTGGTGAGGATATTTTCCTCCTCACTCTCCACAGGAGTCGTACCAGAGGATTGGAAGGAGTCAAATGTTGTTCCTTATTTCAAGAAGGGTAATAGGGAAATCCTTGGCAATTAGAGACCAGTCAGTCTTACGTCTGTGGTGAGCAAAGTTTGGAAATATTTCTGAGGGATAGAATTTATGACTATTCGACAAAACATTGTGTAATTAAAGGCAGTCAGTATGGCTTTGTGAGGGGCAGGTCATGCCTCACAAATCTTATTGATTTCTTTGAGAAGATGTCAAGACAGGTTTACAACGGTCGAGCAGTGGATGTGGTGCATGTGGACTTCAGCGAGGCATTTGATAGGGTTCCCCATGGAAGGCTCATTCATAAAGTCAGGAATTATGGGATACAGGGAGATTTGGCTCTCTGGATTCAGAATTGACTGGCTGGCAGAAGGCAAACAGTGATTATAGATGGGAAGTATTCTGCTTGGAGGACAGTGTTGAGTGGGATCCCACAGGCCTGTTTTCTTGGGCCTCTGCTCTTTGTAGTTTTTTTTTTATAAATGACTTGGATGAGGAGGTTGTGGGGTGGATTAGCAAATTTGCTGATGACACAAAGGTTGGACGTGTTGTCGATAGTATAAAGGGCTACTGTAGGCTGCAGTGCGACATAGACAGGATGCACAGCTGGGCTGAGAAACGGCAGATGGAGTTCAACCTGGATAAATGCGAAGTGATGCATTTTTTAAGGTCAAATCCGAATGCTGAATATAGCATTAAATACAGGATTCTTGGCAGTGTGGAGGAACAGTGGGATCTCGGTGTGCAAGTGCATAGATCCCTCAAAGTTGCCACCCAAGTGGATAGTGTGTCAAGAAAGCATATGGTGTTTTAGCTTTCATTAACAGTGTGATCATGTTTAAGAGCCGCAAAGTTTTGCTGCAGTTCTGCAAGTCCCTGTGAGACCACACTAGGAATATTGCGTGCAGTTGTGGTCGCCCTACTATAGGAAAGATACAGAGGCTTTGGAGAGGTTGCAAAGAAGTTTTACCAGGATGCTGCCAGGAATGGAGGGCTTGCTTTATGAGGAAAGGTTGAACAAGCTTGGACCTTTCTCTCTGGAGACAAGGAGGAGAGAGGAGACCTGATCGAGGTGTACAAAATAATGAGAGGAATAGATAGAGTCAATACCCAGAGACATTTCCCCAGGGCAGGATTGACTAGTACGAGAAGTCATAGTTTGAAGGTGTTAGGAGGAAGGTATAAGGGAGACGTCAGAGGTAAGTTCGTTACGCAGAGAGTTGTGAATGCATGGAATGTGCTGCCAGCTCTGGTGGTGGAAGCAGAGCCATTGGGGACATTTATACGACTGCTGGACATGCACATGGAGAGCGGTGAGTTAAGGGGTGCGTAGATTAAGTTATCATATTTTACATTAGGATTAAATCTCGGGACAACATCGTGGGCCAAAGGGCCTGTTCTGTGCTGTACTTTTCTATGTTCAATGTTCTATTTAGTATATTTATAACAGAGGCAAATAAGTTCTTGATTGACAAGGGAATCAAAGGTTACTGAGAGGAAGCAGGGAAATGGGGTTGAAAATCTATCAGTCGTGATCGAATGGTGGAGCAGACGTGATGGTCCGAATGGCTTCATTTCTGCTCGTATAGTCGTGTGGTCTGATGATATTTCGGTCCTGGATCGCATGGTGGCTCAATGGTTTGAACTGCTGCCTCACAGCATCAGGGAACTGGGTTCGATTTCCTCTGGGTGCTCCAGTTTCCTGCCACAGTTCAAAGTTTTGCAGGTTAGGTGAACTGGCCGTGCTGAATAGCCGATTATGTTCAGGGATGTTGAGGTTAGGCGCTATAGTCAAAGGTTTATGTATAGTATTAGGGTCGAGAATGGGATTAGTTCACATACTCTTTGGAGGGTCAGTATAGACCTATCGGGCTGAATGGCCTGTTTCCACACTGTAGGGATTCTAAGAAAATGCAGGCTGCTGCAATGTTCCAATGAAGCACAACCCAAGCTCGAGTAACACCTCACTTTACACATTGGTACGTTACAGTCTGTAGGAGTTAATGTTCAATTCCATAAATTCACAGCCTGACCCCATTATGGCTGTTCTCCATTTTCCGTACACGCTCCCTCCTGGGTTCCCTAAGTTCGTGTCTTGTTTATGTTGCATTCAACAGAGAAAATCAATTTCTCATATTTACACATTAATTTACACCCATTATATATCTGTGTCTCTTGCACCACAATTTAAAGCCCATTTGTCTTTCACACTGGGCTTCCAAACACTCTTTCCTACCTCTTCCAAGATACTA